>NC_064918.1:23823807-24144119 GCF_929443795.1 Astur gentilis | reverse complement strand
TTTTTCCTTCAGTCCCCAAATTTCCCACTTCCGCTCGCCTTCCTCTACTCCCTCCCATCCCTCAAATCTCTCTTCCCCCTCTTTTCCCTTGCCTCTCTCTTTTCCCTAGTTCCGTGAACTCTCCCGTCTTTATGCTCACCAGTCACTTTCCCTGCTTTCCCTCAACTCCCTCTTTGCCACCTTTTCCCACGCTTGTCTCTTTCCCTTTTTCCCTTCGCCTGTCTCTTCTCCCCTCTTTTTCCTTCAGTCCCCAAATTTCCCACTTCCGCTCGCCTTCCTCTACTCCCTCCCATCCCTCAAATCTCTCTTCCCCCTCTTTTCCCTTGCCTCTCTCTTTTCCCTAGTTCCGTGAACTCTCCCGTCTTTACGCTCACCAGTCACTTTCCCTTCTTTCCCTCAACTCCCTCTTTGCCAACTTTTCGCTCCCTTGTCTCTTTCCCTTTCCCCCCTCGCCTGTGTCTTCTCTCCTCTTTTTCCTTCAGTCCCCAAATTTCCCACTTCCGATAGCCTTCCTCTACTCCCTGCCATCCCTCAAATCCCTCTTCCCCTCTTTTTCCCGTTGCCTGTCTCTTTTCCCGAGTTCCGTGAACTCTCCCGTCTTTACGCTCACCAGTCACTTTCCCTGCTTTCCCTTAACTCCCTCTTTGCCACCTTTTTCCTCCCTTGTCTCTTTCCCTTTCCCCCCTCGCCTGTCTCTTCTCCCCTCTATTTCCTTCAGTCCCCAAATTTCCCACTTCTGCTCGCCTTCCTCTACTCCCTCCCATCCCTCAAAGCTCTCTTTCCCTCTCTTTCCCCTTGCCTCTCTCTTTTCCCTAGTTCCGTGAACTCTTCCGTCTTTACGCTCACCAGTCACTTTCCCTGCTTTCCCTCAACTCCCTCTTTGCCACCTTTTCCCACGCTTGTCTCTTTCCCTTTTCCCCCTCGCCTGTCTGTTCTGCCCTCTTTTTCCTTCAGTCCCCAAATTTCCCACTTCCGCTCGCCTTCCTCTACTCCCTCCCATCCCTCAAATCTCTCTTCCCCCTCTTTTCCCTTGCCTCTCTCTTTTCCCTAGTTCCGTGAACTCTTCCGTCTTTACGCTCACCAGTCACTTTCCCTGCTTTCCCTCAACTCCCTCTTTGCCACCTTTTCCCACGCTTGTCTCTTTTCCTTTTCAATCTCGCCTGTCTCTTCTCCACTCTTTTTCCTTCAGTCCCCAAATTTCCCACTTCCGCTCGCCTTCCTCTACTCCCTGCCATCCCTCAAATCTCTCTTCCCCTCTTTTTCCCGTTGCCTGTCTCTTTTCCCGAGTTCCGTGAACTCTCCCGTCTTTACGCTCACCAGTCACTTTCCATGCTTTCCCTCAACTCCCTCTTTGCCAACTTTTCCCTCCCTTGTCTCTTTCTCTTTCCCCCCTCGCTTGTCTCTTCTCCCCTCTTTTTCCTTCAGTCCCCGAATTTCCCACTTGAGCTCGCCTTCCTCTACTCCCTCCCATCCCTCAAAGCTCTCTTTCCCTCTCTTTCCTCTTGCCTCTCTCTTTTCCCGAGTTCCATGAACTCTCCCGTCTTTACGCTCACCAGTCACTTTCCCTGCTTTCCCTCAACTCCCTCTTTGCCACCTTTTCCCACGCTTGTCTCTTTCCCTTTTCCCCCTCGCCTGTCTGTTCTGCCCTCTTTTTCCTTCAGTCCCCAAATTACCCACTTCCGCTCGCCTTCCTCTACTCCCTCCCATCCCTCAAATCTCTCTTCCCCCTCTTTTCCCTTGCCTCTCTCTTTTCCCTAGTTCCGTGAACTCTTCCGTCTTTACGCTCACCAGTCACTTTCCCTGCTTTCCCTCAACTCCCTCTTTGCCACCTTTTCCCACGCTTGTCTCTTTTCCTTTTCAATCTCGCCTGTCTCTTCTCCACTCTTTTTCCTTCAGTCCCCAAATTTCCCACTTCCGCTCGCCTTCCTCTACTCCCTGCCATCCCTCAAATCTCTCTTTCCCTCTTTTTCCCCTTGTCTCTCTCTTTTCCCTAGTTCCGTGAACTCTCCCGTCTTTACGCTCACCAGTCACTTTCCATGCTTTCCCTCAACTCCCTCTTTGCCACCTTTTCCCACGCTTGTCTCTTTCCCTTTTTCCCTTCGCCTGTCTCTTCTCCCCTCTTTTTCCTTCAGTCCCCAAATTTCCCACTTCCGCTCGCCTTCCTCTACTCCCTCCCATCCCTCAAATCTCTCTTCCCCCTCTTTTCCCTTGCCTCTCTCTTTTCCCTAGTTCCGTGAACTCTCCCGTCTTTACGCTCACCAGTCACTTTCCCTTCTTTCCCTCAACTCCCTCTTTGCCAACTTTTCGCTCCCTTGTCTCTTTCCCTTTCCCCCCTCGCCTGTGTCTTCTCTCCTCTTTTTCCTTCAGTCCCCAAATTTCCCACTTCCGATAGCCTTCCTCTACTCCCTGCCATCCCTCAAATCCCTCTTCCCCTCTTTTTCCCGTTGCCTGTCTCTTTTCCCGAGTTCCGTGAACTCTCCCGTCTTTACGCTCACCAGTCACTTTCCCTGCTTTCCCTTAACTCCCTCTTTGCCACCTTTTTCCTCCCTTGTCTCTTTCCCTTTCCCCCCTCGCCTGTCTCTTCTCTCCTCTTTTTCCTTCAGTCCCCAAATTTCCCACTTCTGCTCGCCTTCCTCTACTCCCTCCCATCCCTCAAAGCTCTCTTTCCCTCTCTTTCCCCTTGCCTCTCTCTTTTCACGAGTTCCGTGAACTCTCCCGTCTTTACGCTCACCAGTCACTTTCCCTTCTTTCCCTCAACTCCCTCTTTGCCACCTTTTTCCCACGCTTGTCTCTTTCCCTTTTCCCCCTCGCCTGTCTCTTCCCCCCTCTTTTTCCTTCAGTCCCCAAATTTCCCACTTCCGCTCGCTTTCCTCTACTCCCTCCCATCCCTCAAAGCTCTCTTTCCCTCTCCTTCCCCTTGCCTCTCTCTTTTCCCGAGTTCCGTGAACTCTCCCGTCTTTACGCTCACCAGTCACTTTCCCTTCTTTCCCTCAACTCCCTCTTTGCCAAATTTTCCCTCCCTTGTCTCTTTCCCTTTCCCCCCTCGCCTGTGTCTTCTCTCCTCTTTTTCCTTCAGTCCCCAAATTTCCCACTTCTGCTCGCCTTCCTCTACTCCCTCCCATCCCTCAAAGCTCTCTTTCCCTCTCTTTCCCCTTGCCTCTCTCTTTTCCCGAGTTCCGTGAACTCTCCCGTCTTTACGCTCACCAGTCACTTTCCCTTCTTTCCCTCAACTCCCTCTTTGCCACCTTTTTCCCACGCTTGTCTCTTTCCCTTTTCCCCCTCGCCTGTCTCTTCCCCCCTCTTTTTCCTTCAGTCCCCAAATTTCCCACTTCCGCTCGCTTTCCTCTACTCCCTCCCATCCCTCAAAGCTCTCTTTCCCTCTCCTTCCCCTTGCCTCTCTCTTTTCCCGAGTTCCGTGAACTCTCCCGTCTTTACGCTCACCAGTCACTTTCCCTTCTTTCCCTCAACTCCCTCTTTGCCAAATTTTCCCTCCCTTGTCTCTTTCCCTTTCCCCCCTCGCCTGTGTCTTCTCTCCTCTTTTTCCTTCAGTCCCCAAATTTCCCACTTCCGATAGCCTTCCTCTACTCCCTGCCATCCCTCAAATCTCTCTTCCCCTCTTTTTCCCGTTGCCTGTCTCTTTTCCCGAGTTCCGTGAACTCTCCCGTCTTTACGCTCACCAGTCACTTTCCATGCTTTCCCTCAACTCCCTCTTTGCCAACTTTTCCCTCCCTTGTCTCTTTCTCTTTCCCCCCTCGCCTGTCTCTTCTCCCCTCTTTTTCCTTCAGTCCCCGAATTTCCCACTTGAGCTCGCCTTCCTCTACTCCCTCCCATCCCTCAAAGCTCTCTTTCCCTCTCTTTCCTCTTGCCTCTCTCTTTTCCCGAGTTCCGTGAACTCTCCCGTCTTTACGCTCACCAGTCACTTTCCCTGCTTTCCCTCAACTCCCTCTTTGCCACCTTTTCCCACGCTTGTCTCTTTCCCTTTTCCCCCTCGCCTGTCTGTTCTGCCCTCTTTTTCCTTCAGTCCCCAAATTTCCCACTTCCGCTCGCCTTCCTCTACTCCCTCCCATCCCTCAAATCTCTCTTCCCCCTCTTTTCCCTTGCCTCTCTCTTTTACCTAGTTCCGTGAACTCTTCCGTCTTTACGCTCACCAGTCACTTTCCCTTCTTTCCCTCAACTCCCTCTTTGCCACCTTTTCCCACGCTTGTCTCTTTTCCTTTTCAATCTCGCCTGTCTCTTCTCCACTCTTTTTCCTTCAGTCCCCAAATTTCCCACTTCCGCTCGCCTTCCTCTACTCCCTGCCATCCCTCAAATCTCTCTTTCCCTCTTTTTCCCCTTGTCTCTCTCTTTTCCCTAGTTCCGTGAACTCTCCCGTCTTTACGCTCACCAGTCACTTTCCATGCTTTCCCTCAACTCCATCTTTGCCACCTTTTCCCACGCTTGTCTCTTTCCCTTTTTCCCTTCGCCTGTCTCTTCTCCCCTCTTTTTCCTTCAGTCCCCAAATTTCCCACTTCCGCTCGCCTTCCTCTACTCCCTCCCATCCCTCAAATCTCTCTTCCCCCTCTTTTCCCTTGCCTCTCTCTTTTCCCTAGTTCCGTGAACTCTCCCGTCTTTACGCTCACCAGTCACTTTCCCTTCTTTCCCTCAACTCCCTCTTTGCCAAATTTTCCCTCCCTTGTCTCTTTCCCTTTCCCCCCTCGCCTGTGTCTTCTCTCCTCTTTTTCCTTCAGTCCCCAAATTTCCCACTTCCGATAGCCTTCCTCTACTCCCTGCCATCCCTCAAATCTCTCTTCCCCTCTTTTTCCCGTTGCCTGTCTCTTTTCCCGAGTTCCATGAACTCTCCCGTCTTTACGCTCACCAGTCACTTTCCCTGCTTTCCCTCAACTCCCTCTTTGCCACCTTTTCCCTCCCTTGTCTCTTTCTCTTTCCCCCCTCGCCTGTCTCTTCTCCCCTCTTTTTCCTTCAGTCCCCGAATTTCCCACTTGAGCTCGCCTTCCTCTACTCCCTCCCATCCCTCAAAGCTCTCTTTCCCTCTCTTTCCTCTTGCCTCTCTCTTTTCCCGAGTTCCATGAACTCTCCCGTCTTTACGCTCACCAGTCACTTTCCCTGCTTTCCCTCAACTCCCTCTTTGCCACCTTTTCCCACGCTTGTCTCTTTCCCTTTTCCCCCTCGCCTGTCTGTTCTGCCCTCTTTTTCCTTCAGTCCCCAAATTTCCCACTTCCGCTCGCCTTCCTCTACTCCCTCCCATCCCTCAAATCTCTCTTCCCCCTCTTTTCCCTTGCCTCTCTCTTTTCCCTAGTTCCGTGAACTCTTCCGTCTTTACGCTCACCAGTCACTTTCCCTGCTTTCCCTCAACTCCCTCTTTGCCACCTTTTCCCACGCTTGTCTCTTTTCCTTTTCAATCTCGCCTGTCTCTTCTCCACTCTTTTTCCTTCAGTCCCCAAATTTCCCACTTCCGCTCGCCTTCCTCTACTCCCTGCCATCCCTCAAATCTCTCTTTCCCTCTTTTTCCCCTTGTCTCTCTCTTTTCCCTAGTTCCGTGAACTCTCCCGTCTTTACGCTCACCAGTCACTTTCCATGCTTTCCCTCAACTCCCTCTTTGCCACCTTTTCCCACGCTTGTCTCTTTCCCTTTTTCCCTTCGCCTGTCTCTTCTCCCCTCTTTTTCCTTCAGTCCCCAAATTTCCCACTTCCGCTCGCCTTCCTCTACTCCCTCCCATCCCTCAAATCTCTCTTCCCCCTCTTTTCCCTTGCCTCTCTCTTTTCCCTAGTTCCGTGAACTCTCCCGTCTTTACGCTCACCAGTCACTTTCCCTTCTTTCCCTCAACTCCCTCTTTGCCAACTTTTCGCTCCCTTGTCTCTTTCCCTTTCCCCCCTCGCCTGTGTCTTCTCTCCTCTTTTTCCTTCAGTCCCCAAATTTCCCACTTCCGATAGCCTTCCTCTACTCCCTGCCATCCCTCAAATCCCTCTTCCCCTCTTTTTCCCGTTGCCTGTCTCTTTTCCCGAGTTCCGTGAACTCTCCCGTCTTTACGCTCACCAGTCACTTTCCCTGCTTTCCCTTAACTCCCTCTTTGCCACCTTTTTCCTCCCTTGTCTCTTTCCCTTTCCCCCCTCGCCTGTCTCTTCTCCCCTCTATTTCCTTCAGTCCCCAAATTTCCCACTTCTGCTCGCCTTCCTCTACTCCCTCCCATCCCTCAAAGCTCTCTTTCCCTCTCTTTCCCCTTGCCTCTCTCTTTTCCCGAGTTCCGTGAACTCTCCCGTCTTTACGCTCACCAGTCACTTTCCCTTCTTTCCCTCAACTCCCTCTTTGCCACCTTTTTCCCACGCTTGTCTCTTTCCCTTTTCCCCCTCGCCTGTCTCTTCCCCCCTCTTTTTCCTTCAGTCCCCAAATTTCCCACTTCCGCTCGCTTTCCTCTACTCCCTCCCATCCCTCAAAGCTCTCTTTCCCTCTCCTTCCCCTTGCCTCTCTCTTTTCCCGAGTTCCGTGAACTCTCCCGTCTTTACGCTCACCAGTCACTTTCCCTTCTTTCCCTCAACTCCCTCTTTGCCAAATTTTCCCTCCCTTGTCTCTTTCCCTTTCCCCCCTCGCCTGTGTCTTCTCTCCTCTTTTTCCTTCAGTCCCCAAATTTCCCACTTCCGATAGCCTTCCTCTACTCCCTGCCATCCCTCAAATCTCTCTTCCCCTCTTTTTCCCGTTGCCTGTCTCCTTTCCCGAGTTCCGTGAACTCTCCCGTCTTTACGCTCACCAGTCACTTTCCATGCTTTCCCTCAACTCCCTCTTTGCCAACTTTTCCCTCCCTTGTCTCTTTCTCTTTCCCCCCTCGCCTGTCTCTTCTCCCCTCTTTTTCCTTCAGTCCCCGAATTTCCCACTTGAGCTCGCCTTCCTCTACTCCCTCCCATCCCTCAAAGCTCTCTTTCCCTCTCTTTCCTCTTGCCTCTCTCTTTTCCCGAGTTCCATGAACTCTCCCGTCTTTACGCTCACCAGTCACTTTCCCTGCTTTCCCTCAACTCCCTCTTTGCCACCTTTTCCCACGCTTGTCTCTTTCCCTTTTCCCCCTCGCCTGTCTGTTCTGCCCTCTTTTTCCTTCAGTCCCCAAATTTCCCACTTCCGCTCGCCTTCCTCTACTCCCTCCCATCCCTCAAATCTCTCTTCCCCCTCTTTTCCCTTGCCTCTCTCTTTTCCCTAGTTCCGTGAACTCTCCCGTCTTTACGCTCACCAGTCACTTTCCCTGCTTTCCCTCAACTCCCTCTTTGCCACCTTTTCCCACGCTTGTCTCTTTTCCTTTTCAATCTCGCCTGTCTCTTCTCCCCTCTTTTTCCTTCAGTCCCCAAATTTCCCACTTCCGCTCGCCTTCCTCTACTCCCTGCCATCCCTCAAATCTCTCTTTCCCTCTTTTTCCCCTTGTCTCTCTCTTTTCCCTAGTTCCGTGAACTCTCCCGTCTTTACGCTCACCAGTCACTTCCCATGCTTTCCCTCAACTCCCTCTTTGCCAACTTTTCCCTCCCTTGTCTCTTTCTCTTTCCCCCCTCGCCTGTCTCTTCTCCCCTCTTTTTCCTTCAGTCCCCGAATTTCCCACTTGAGCTCGCCTTCCTCTACTCCCTCCCATCCCTCAAAGCTCTCTTTCCTCTTGCCTCTCTCTTTTCCCGAGTTCCATGAACTCTCCCGTCTTTACGCTCACCAGTCACTTTCCCTGCTTTCCCTCAACTCCCTCTTTGCCACCTTTTCCCACGCTTGTCTCTTTCCCTTTTCCCCCTCGCCTGTCTGTTCTGCCCTCTTTTTCCTTCAGTCCCCAAATTTCCCACTTCCGCTCGCCTTCCTCTACTCCCTCCCATCCCTCAAATCTCTCTTCCCCCTCTTTTCCCTTGCCTCTCTCTTTTCCCTAGTTCCGTGAACTCTCCCGTCTTTACGCTCACCAGTCACTTTCCCTTCTTTCCCTCAACTCCCTCTTTGCCAACTTTTCGCTCCCTTGTCTCTTTCCCTTTCCCCCCTCGCCTGTGTCTTCTCTCCTCTTTTTCCTTCAGTCCCCAAATTTCCCACTTCCGATAGCCTTCCTCTACTCCCTGCCATCCCTCAAATCCCTCTTCCCCTCTTTTTCCCGTTGCCTGTCTCTTTTCCCGAGTTCCGTGAACTCTCCCGTCTTTACGCTCACCAGTCACTTTCCCTGCTTTCCCTTAACTCCCTCTTTGCCACCTTTTTCCTCCCTTGTCTCTTTCCCTTTCCCCCCTCGCCTGTCTCTTCTCCCCTCTTTTTCCTTCAGTCCCCAAATTTCCCACTTCTGCTCGCCTTCCTCTACTCCCTCCCATCCCTCAAAGCTCTCTTTCCCTCTCTTTCCCCTTGCCTCTCTCTTTTCACGAGTTCCGTGAACTCTCCCGTCTTTACGCTCACCAGTCACTTTCCCTTCTTTCCCTCAACTCCCTCTTTGCCACCTTTTCCCACGCTTGTCTCTTTCCCTTTTTCCCCTCGCCTCTCTCTTCCCCCCTCTTTTTCCTTCAGTCCCCAAATTTCCCACTTGAGCTCCCCTTCCTCTACTCCCTCCCATCCCTCAAATCTCTCTTTCCCTCTTTTTACCCTTGTCTCTCTCTTTTCCCTAGTTCCGTGAACTCTCCCCTCTTTACGCTCACCAGTCACTTTCCCTTCTTTCCCTCAACTCCCTCTTTGCCACCTTTTCCCACGCTTGTCTCTTTCCCTTTTCCCCCTCGCCTGTCTCTTCCCCCCTCTTTTTCCTTCAGTCCCCGAATTTCCCACTTGAGCTCTCCTTCCTCTACTCCCTCCCATCCCTCAAAGCTCTCTTTCCCTCTCTTTCCCCTTGCCTCTCTCTTTTCCCGAGTTCCGTGAACTCTCCCGTCTTTACGCTCACCAGTCACTTTCCATGCTTTCCCTCAACTCCCTCTTTGCCACCTTTTCCCACGCTTGTCTCTTTCCCTTTTCCCCCTCGCCTGTCTCTTCCCCCCTCTTTTTCCTTCAGTCCCCAAATTTCCCACTTCCGCTCGTTTTCCTCTACTCCCTCCCATCCCTCAAAGCTCTCTTTCTCTCTCTTCCCCTTGCCTCTCTCTTTTCCCCAGTTCCGTGAACTCTCCCGTCTTTACGCTCACCAGTCACTTTCCCTTCTTTCCCTCAACTCCCTCTTTGCCACCTTTTCCCACGCTTGTCTCTTTTCCTTTTCAACCTCGCCTGTCTCTTCTCCCCTCTTTTTCCTTCAGTCCCCGAATTTCCCACTTGAGCTCGCCTTCCTCTACACCCTCCCATCCCTCAAATCTCTCTTCCCCTCTTTTCCCCCTTGTCTCTCTCTTTCCCTATTTCCGTGAACTCTCCCGTCTTTACGCTCACCAGTCACTTTCCCTGCTTTCCCTCAACTCCCTCTTTGTCAACTTTTCCCACGCTTGTCTCTTTTCCTTTTCAACCTCGCCTGTCTCTTCTCCCCTCTTTTTCCTTCAGTCCCCAAATTTCCCACTTCCGCTCGCCTTCCTCTACTCCCTCCCATCCCTCAAATCTCTCTTCCCCCTCTTTCCCCTTGCCTCTCTCTTTTCCCGAGTTCCGTGAACTCTCCCGTCTTTACGCTCACCAGTCACTTTCCCTTCTTTCCCTCAACTCCCTCTTTGCCACCTTTTCCCACGCTTGTCTCTTTCCCTTTTCCCCCTCGCCTGTCTCTTCCCCCCTCTTTTTCCTTCAGTCCCCGAATTTCCCACTTGAGCTCTCCTTCCTCTACTCCCTCCCATCCCTCAAAGCTCTCTTTCCCCCTCTTTCCCCTTGCCTCTCTCTTTTCCCGAGTTCCGTGAACTCTCCCGTCTTTACGCTCACCAGTCACTTTCCCTTCTTTCCCTCAACTCCCTCTTTGCCAAATTTTCCCTCCCTTGTCTCTTTCCCTTTCCCCCCTCGCCTGTGTCTTCTCTCCTCTTTTTCCTTCAGTCCCCAAATTTCCCACTTCCGATAGCCTTCCTCTACTCCCTGCCATCCCTCAAATCTCTCTTCCCCTCTTTTTCCCGTTGCCTGTCTCTTTTCCCGAGTTCCGTGAACTCTCCCGTCTTTACGCTCACCAGTCACTTTCCATGCTTTCCCTCAACTCCCTCTTTGCCAACTTTTCCCTCCCTTGTCTCTTTCTCTTTCCCCCCTCGCCTGTCTCTTCTCCCCTCTTTTTCCTTCAGTCCCCGAATTTCCCACTTGAGCTCGCCTTCCTCTACTCCCTCCCATCCCTCAAAGCTCTCTTTCCCTCTCTTTCCTCTTGCCTCTCTCTTTTCCCGAGTTCCATGAACTCTCCCGTCTTTACGCTCACCAGTCACTTTCCCTGCTTTCCCTCAACTCCCTCTTTGCCACCTTTTCCCACGCTTGTCTCTTTCCCTTTTCCCCCTCGCCTGTCTGTTCCGCCCTCTTTTTCCTTCAGTCCCCAAATTTCCCACTTCCGCTCGCCTTCCTCTACTCCCTCCCATCCCTCAAATCTCTCTTCCCCCTCTTTTCCCTTGCCTCTCTCTTTTCCCGAGTTCCGTGAACTCTCCCGTCTTTATGCTCACCAGTCACTTTCCCTGCTTTCCATCAACTCCCTCTTTGCCACCTTTTCCCACGCTTGTCTCTTTCCCTTTTTCCCTTCGCCTGTCTCTTCTCCCCTCTTTTTCCTTCAGTCCCCAAATTTCCCACTTCCGCTCGCCTTCCTCTACTCCCTCCCATCCCTCAAATCTCTCTTCCCCCTCTTTTCCCTTGCCTCTCTCTTTTCCCTAGTTCCGTGAACTCTCCCGTCTTTACGCTCACCAGTCACTTTCCCTTCTTTCCCTCAACTCCCTCTTTGCCAACTTTTCGCTCCCTTGTCTCTTTCCCTTTCCCCCCTCGCCTGTCTCTTCTCCCCTCTATTTCCTTCAGTCCCCAAATTTCCCACTTCCGATAGCCTTCCTCTACTCCCTGCCATCCCTCAAATCCCTCTTCCCCTCTTTTTCCCGTTGCCTGTCTCTTTTCCCGAGTTCCGTGAACTCTCCCGTCTTTACGCTCACCAGTCACTTTCCCTGCTTTCCCTTAACTCCCTCTTTGCCACCTTTTTCCTCCCTTGTCTCTTTCCCTTTCCCCCCTCGCCTGTCTCTTCTCCCCTCTATTTCCTTCAGTCCCCAAATTTCCCACTTCTGCTCGCCTTCCTCTACTCCCTCCCATCCCTCAAAGCTCTCTTTCCCTCTCTTTCCCCTTGCCTCTCTCTTTTCCCTAGTTCCGTGAACTCTTCCGTCTTTACGCTCACCAGTCACTTTCCCTGCTTTCCCTCAACTCCCTCTTTGCCACCTTTTCCCACGCTTGTCTCTTTCCCTTTTCCCCCTCGCCTGTCTGTTCTGCCCTCTTTTTCCTTCAGTCCCCAAATTTCCCACTTCCGCTCGCCTTCCTCTACTCCCTCCCATCCCTCAAATCTCTCTTCCCCCTCTTTTCCCTTGCCTCTCTCTTTTCCCTAGTTCCGTGAACTCTTCCGTCTTTACGCTCACCAGTCACTTTCCCTGCTTTCCCTCAACTCCCTCTTTGCCACCTTTTCCCACGCTTGTCTCTTTTCCTTTTCAATCTCGCCTGTCTCTTCTCCACTCTTTTTCCTTCAGTCCCCAAATTTCCCACTTCCGCTCGCCTTCCTCTACTCCCTCCCATCCCTCAAATCTCTCTTCCCCTCTTTTTCCCGTTGCCTGTCTCTTTTCCCGAGTTCCGTGAACTCTCCCGTCTTTACGCTCACCAGTCACTTTCCATGCTTTCCCTCAACTCCCTCTTTGCCAACTTTTCCCTCCCTTGTCTCTTTCTCTTTCCCCCCTCGCTTGTCTCTTCTCCCCTCTTTTTCCTTCAGTCCCCGAATTTCCCACTTGAGCTCGCCTTCCTCTACTCCCTCCCATCCCTCAAAGCTCTCTTTCCCTCTCTTTCCTCTTGCCTCTCTCTTTTCCCGAGTTCCATGAACTCTCCCGTCTTTACGCTCACCAGTCACTTTCCCTGCTTTCCCTCAACTCCCTCTTTGCCACCTTTTCCCACGCTTGTCTCTTTCCCTTTTCCCCCTCGCCTGTCTGTTCTGCCCTCTTTTTCCTTCAGTCCCCAAATTACCCACTTCCGCTCGCCTTCCTCTACTCCCTCCCATCCCTCAAATCTCTCTTCCCCCTCTTTTCCCTTGCCTCTCTCTTTTCCCTAGTTCCGTGAACTCTTCCGTCTTTACGCTCACCAGTCACTTTCCCTGCTTTCCCTCAACTCCCTCTTTGCCACCTTTTCCCACGCTTGTCTCTTTTCCTTTTCAATCTCGCCTGTCTCTTCTCCCCTCTTTTTCCTTCAGTCCCCAAATTTCCCACTTCCGCTCGCCTTCCTCTACTCCCTCCCATCCCTCAAATCTCTCTTTCCCTCTTTTTCCCCTTGTCTCTCTCTTTTCCCTAGTTCCGTGAACTCTCCCGTCTTTACGCTCACCAGTCACTTTCCCTGCTTTCCCTCAACTCCCTCTTTGCCACCTTTTCCCACGCTTGTCTCTTTCCCTTTTTCCCTTCGCCTGTCTCTTCTCCCCTCTTTTTCCTTCAGTCCCCAAATTTCCCACTTCCGCTCGCCTTCCTCTACTCCCTCCCATCCCTCAAATCTCTCTTCCCCCTCTTTTCCCTTGCCTCTCTCTTTTCCCTAGTTCCGTGAACTCTCCCGTCTTTACGCTCACCAGTCACTTTCCCTTCTTTCCCTCAACTCCCTCTTTGCCAACTTTTCGCTCCCTTGTCTCTTTCCCTTTCCCCCCTCGCCTGTGTCTTCTCTCCTCTTTTTCCTTCAGTCCCCAAATTTCCCACTTCCGATAGCCTTCCTCTACTCCCTGCCATCCCTCAAATCCCTCTTCCCCTCTTTTTCCCGTTGCCTGTCTCTTTTCCCGAGTTCCGTGAACTCTCCCGTCTTTACGCTCACCAGTCACTTTCCCTGCTTTCCCTTAACTCCCTCTTTGCCACCTTTTTCCTCCCTTGTCTCTTTCCCTTTCCCCCCTCGCCTGTCTCTTCTCCCCTCTATTTCCTTCAGTCCCCAAATTTCCCACTTCTGCTCGCCTTCCTCTACTCCCTCCCATCCCTCAAAGCTCTCTTTCCCTCTCTTTCCCCTTGCCTCTCTCTTTTCACGAGTTCCGTGAACTCTCCCGTCTTTACGCTCACCAGTCACTTTCCCTTCTTTCCCTCAACTCCCTCTTTGCCACCTTTTTCCCACGCTTGTCTCTTTCCCTTTTCCCCCTCGCCTGTCTCTTCCCCCCTCTTTTTCCTTCAGTCCCCAAATTTCCCACTTCCGCTCGCCTTCCTCTACTCCCTCCCATCCCTCAAAGCTCTCTTTCCCTCTCCTTCCCCTTGCCTCTCTCTTTTCCCGAGTTCCGTGAACTCTCCCGTCTTTACGCTCACCAGTCACTTTCCCTTCTTTCCCTCAACTCCCTCTTTGCCAAATTTTCCCTCCCTTGTCTCTTTCCCTTTCCCCCCTCGCCTGTGTCTTCTCTCCTCTTTTTCCTTCAGTCCCCAAATTTCCCACTTCTGCTCGCCTTCCTCTACTCCCTCCCATCCCTCAAAGCTCTCTTTCCCTCTCTTTCCCCTTGCCTCTCTCTTTTCACGAGTTCCGTGAACTCTCCCGTCTTTACGCTCACCAGTCACTTTCCCTTCTTTCCCTCAACTCCCTCTTTGCCACCTTTTTCCCACGCTTGTCTCTTTCCCTTTTCCCCCTCGCCTGTCTCTTCCCCCCTCTTTTTCCTTCAGTCCCCAAATTTCCCACTTCCGCTCGCTTTCCTCTACTCCCTCCCATCCCTCAAAGCTCTCTTTCCCTCTCCTTCCCCTTGCCTCTCTCTTTTCCCGAGTTCCGTGAACTCTCCCGTCTTTACGCTCACCAGTCACTTTCCCTTCTTTCCCTCAACTCCCTCTTTGCCAAATTTTCCCTCCCTTGTCTCTTTCCCTTTCCCCCCTCGCCTGTGTCTTCTCTCCTCTTTTTCCTTCAGTCCCCAAATTTCCCACTTCCGATAGCCTTCCTCTACTCCCTGCCATCCCTCAAATCTCTCTTCCCCTCTTTTTCCCGTTGCCTGTCTCTTTTCCCGAGTTCCGTGAACTCTCCCGTCTTTACGCTCACCAGTCACTTTCCATGCTTTCCCTCAACTCCCTCTTTGCCAACTTTTCCCTCCCTTGTCTCTTTCTCTTTCCCCCCTCGCCTGTCTCTTCTCCCCTCTTTTTCCTTCAGTCCCCAAATTTCCCACTTCAGCTCGCCTTCCTCTACTCCCTCCCATCCCTCAAAGCTCTCTTTCCCTCTCTTTCCTCTTGCCTCTCTCTTTTCCCGAGTTCCATGAACTCTCCCGTCTTTACGCTCACCAGTCACTTTCCCTGCTTTCCCTCAACTCCCTCTTTGCCACCTTTTCCCACGCTTGTCTCTTTCCCTTTTCCCCCTCGCCTGTCTCTTCTCCCCTCTTTTTCCTTCAGTCCCCAAATTTCCCACTTCCGCTCGCCTTCCTCTACTCCCTCCCATCCCTCAAATCTCTCTTCCCCCTCTTTTCCCTTGCCTCTCTCTTTTCCCTAGTTCCGTGAACTCTTCCGTCTTTACGCTCACCAGTCACTTTCCCTGCTTTCCCTCAACTCCCTCTTTGCCACCTTTTCCCACGCTTGTCTCTTTTCCTTTTCAATCTCGCCTGTCTCTTCTCCACTCTTTTTCCTTCAGTCCCCAAATTTCCCACTTCCGCTCGCCTTCCTCTACTCCCTGCCATCCCTCAAATCTCTCTTTCCCTCTTTTTCCCCTTGTCTCTCTCTTTTCCCTAGTTCCGTGAACTCTCCCGTCTTTACGCTCACCAGTCACTTTCCATGCTTTCCCTCAACTCCATCTTTGCCACCTTTTCCCACGCTTGTCTCTTTCCCTTTTTCCCTTCGCCTGTCTCTTCTCCCCTCTTTTTCCTTCAGTCCCCAAATTTCCCACTTCCGCTCGCCTTCCTCTACTCCCTCCCATCCCTCAAATCTCTCTTCCCCCTCTTTTCCCTTGCCTCTCTCTTTTCCCTAGTTCCGTGAACTCTCCCGTCTTTACGCTCACCAGTCACTTTCCCTTCTTTCCCTCAACTCCCTCTTTGCCAAATTTTCCCTCCCTTGTCTCTTTCCCTTTCCCCCCTCGCCTGTGTCTTCTCTCCTCTTTTTCCTTCAGTCCCCAAATTTCCCACTTCCGATAGCCTTCCTCTACTCCCTGCCATCCCTCAAATCTCTCTTCCCCTCTTTTTCCCGTTGCCTGTCTCTTTTCCCGAGTTCCGTGAACTCTCCCGTCTTTACGCTCACCAGTCACTTTCCATGCTTTCCCTCAACTCCCTCTTTGCCAACTTTTCCCTCCCTTGTCTCTTTCTCTTTCCCCCCTCGCCTGTCTCTTCTCCCCTCTTTTTCCTTCAGTCCCCGAATTTCCCACTTGAGCTCGCCTTCCTCTACTCCCTCCCATCCCTCAAAGCTCTCTTTCCCTCTCTTTCCTCTTGCCTCTCTCTTTTCCCGAGTTCCATGAACTCTCCCGTCTTTACGCTCACCAGTCACTTTCCCTGCTTTCCCTCAACTCCCTCTTTGCCACCTTTTCCCACGCTTGTCTCTTTCCCTTTTCCCCCTCGCCTGTCTGTTCCGCCCTCTTTTTCCTTCAGTCCCCAAATTTCCCACTTCCGCTCGCCTTCCTCTACTCCCTCCCATCCCTCAAATCTCTCTTCCCCCTCTTTTCCCTTGCCTCTCTCTTTTCCCTAGTTCCGTGAACTCTTCCGTCTTTACGCTCACCAGTCACTTTCCCTGCTTTCCCTCAACTCCCTCTTTGCCACCTTTTCCCACGCTTGTCTCTTTTCCTTTTCAACCTCGCCTGTCTCTTCTCCACTCTTTTTCCTTCAGTCCCCAAATTTCCCACTTCCGCTCGCCTTCCTCTACTCCCTGCCATCCCTCAAATCTCTCTTTCCCTCTTTTTCCCCTTGTCTCTCTCTTTTCCCTAGTTCCGTGAACTCTCCCGTCTTTACGCTCACCAGTCACTTTCCATGCTTTCCCTCAACTCCCTCTTTGCCACCTTTTCCCACGCTTGTCTCTTTCCCTTTTTCCCCTCGCCTGTCTCTTCTCCCCTCTTTTTCCTTCAGTCCCCAAATTTCCCACTTCCGCTCGCCTTCCTCTACTCCCTCCCATCCCTCAAATCTCTCTTCCCCCTCTTTTCCCTTGCCTCTCTCTTTTCCCTAGTTCCGTGAACTCTCCCGTCTTTACGCTCACCAGTCACTTTCCCTTCTTTCCCTCAACTCCCTCTTTGCCAACTTTTCGCTCCCTTGTCTCTTTCCCTTTCCCCCCTCGCCTGTGTCTTCTCTCCTCTTTTTCCTTCAGTCCCCAAATTTCCCACTTCCGATAGCCTTCCTCTACTCCCTGCCATCCCTCAAATCCCTCTTCCCCTCTTTTTCCCGTTGCCTGTCTCTTTTCCCGAGTTCCGTGAACTCTCCCGTCTTTACGCTCACCAGTCACTTTCCCTGCTTTCCCTTAACTCCCTCTTTGCCACCTTTTTCCTCCCTTGTCTCTTTCCCTTTCCCCCCTCGCCTGTCTCTTCTCCCCTCTTTTTCCTTCAGTCCCCAAATTTCCCACTTCTGCTCGCCTTCCTCTACTCCCTCCCATCCCTCAAAGCTCTCTTTCCCTCTCTTTCCCCTTGCCTCTCTCTTTTCACGAGTTCCGTGAACTCTCCCGTCTTTACGCTCACCAGTCACTTTCCCTTCTTTCCCTCAACTCCCTCTTTGCCACCTTTTACCCACGCTTGTCTCTTTCCCTTTTCCCCCTCGCCTGTCTCTTCCCCCCTCTTTTTCCTTCAGTCCCCAAATTTCCCACTTCCGCTCGCTTTCCTCTACTCCCTCCCATCCCTCAAAGCTCTCTTTCCCTCTCCTTCCCCTTGCCTCTCTCTTTTCCCGAGTTCCGTGAACTCTCCCGTCTTTACGCTCACCAGTCACTTTCCCTTCTTTCCCTCAACTCCCTCTTTGCCAAATTTTCCCTCCCTTGTCTCTTTCCCTTTCCCCCCTCGCCTGTGTCTTCTCTCCTCTTTTTCCTTCAGTCCCCAAATTTCCCACTTCCGATAGCCTTCCTCTACTCCCTGCCATCCCTCAAATCTCTCTTCCCCTCTTTTTCCCGTTGCCTGTCTCCTTTCCCGAGTTCCGTGAACTCTCCCGTCTTTACGCTCACCAGTCACTTTCCATGCTTTCCCTCAACTCCCTCTTTGCCAACTTTTCCCTCCCTTGTCTCTTTCTCTTTCCCCCCTCGCCTGTCTCTTCTCCCCTCTTTTTCCTTCAGTCCCCGAATTTCCCACTTGAGCTCGCCTTCCTCTACTCCCTCCCATCCCTCAAAGCTCTCTTTCCCTCTCTTTCCTCTTGCCTCTCTCTTTTCCCGAGTTCCATGAACTCTCCCGTCTTTACGCTCACCAGTCACTTTCCCTGCTTTCCCTCAACTCCCTCTTTGCCACCTTTTCCCACGCTTGTCTCTTTCCCTTTTCCCCCTCGCCTGTCTGTTCTGCCCTCTTTTTCCTTCAGTCCCCAAATTTCCCACTTCCGCTCGCCTTCCTCTACTCCCTCCCATCCCTCAAATCTCTCTTCCCCCTCTTTTCCCTTGCCTCTCTCTTTTCCCTAGTTCCGTGAACTCTCCCGTCTTTACGCTCACCAGTCACTTTCCCTGCTTTCCCTCAACTCCCTCTTTGCCACCTTTTCCCACGCTTGTCTCTTTTCCTTTTCAATCTCGCCTGTCTCTTCTCCACTCTTTTTCCTTCAGTCCCCAAATTTCCCACTTCCGCTCGCCTTCCTCTACTCCCTGCCATCCCTCAAATCTCTCTTTCCCTCTTTTTCCCCTTGTCTCTCTCTTTTCCCTAGTTCCGTGAACTCTCCCGTCTTTACGCTCACCAGTCACTTCCCATGCTTTCCCTCAACTCCCTCTTTGCCAACTTTTCCCTCCCTTGTCTCTTTCTCTTTCCCCCCTCGCCTGTCTCTTCTCCCCTCTTTTTCCTTCAGTCCCCGAATTTCCCACTTGAGCTCGCCTTCCTCTACTCCCTCCCATCCCTCAAAGCTCTCTTTCCCCTTGCCTCTCTCTTTTCCCGAGTTCCATGAACTCTCCCGTCTTTACGCTCACCAGTCACTTTCCCTGCTTTCCCTCAACTCCCTCTTTGCCACCTTTTCCCACGCTTGTCTCTTTCCCTTTTCCCCCTCGCCTGTCTGTTCTGCCCTCTTTTTCCTTCAGTCCCCAAATTTCCCACTTCCGCTCGCCTTCCTCTACTCCCTCCCATCCCTCAAATCTCTCTTCCCCCTCTTTTCCCTTGCCTCTCTCTTTTCCCTAGTTCCGTGAACTCTCCCGTCTTTACGCTCACCAGTCACTTTCCCTTCTTTCCCTCAACTCCCTCTTTGCCAACTTTTCGCTCCCTTGTCTCTTTCCCTTTCCCCCCTCGCCTGTGTCTTCTCTCCTCTTTTTCCTTCAGTCCCCAAATTTCCCACTTCCGATAGCCTTCCTCTACTCCCTGCCATCCCTCAAATCCCTCTTCCCCTCTTTTTCCCCTTGCCTGTCTCTTTTCCCGAGTTCCGTGAACTCTCCCGTCTTTACGCTCACCAGTCACTTTCCCTGCTTTCCCTTAACTCCCTCTTTGCCACCTTTTTCCTCCCTTGTCTCTTTCCCTTTCCCCCCTCGCCTGTCTCTTCTCCCCTCTATTTCCTTCAGTCCCCAAATTTCCCACTTCTGCTCGCCTTCCTCTACTCCCTCCCATCCCTCAAAGCTCTCTTTCCCTCTCTTTCCCCTTGCCTCTCTCTTTTCCCGAGTTCCGTGAACTCTCCCGTCTTTACGCTCACCAGTCACTTTCCCTTCTTTCCCTCAACTCCCTCTTTGCCACCTTTTCCCACGCTTGTCTCTTTCCCTTTTTCCCCTCGCCTGTCTCTTCCCCCCTCTTTTTCCTTCAGTCCCCAAATTTCCCACTTGAGCTCCCCTTCCTCTACTCCCTCCCATCCCTCAAATCTCTCTTTCCCTCTTTTTACCCTTGTCTCTCTCTTTTCCCTAGTTCCGTGAACTCTCCCCTCTTTACGCTCACCAGTCACTTTCCCTTCTTTCCCTCAACTCCCTCTTTGCCACCTTTTCCCACGCTTGTCTCTTTCCCTTTTCCCCCTCGCCTGTCTCTTCCCCCCTCTTTTTCCTTCAGTCCCCGAATTTCCCACTTGAGCTCTCCTTCCTCTACTCCCTCCCATCCCTCAAAGCTCTCTTTCCCTCTCTTTCCCCTTGCCTCTCTCTTTTCCCGAGTTCCGTGAACTCTCCCGTCTTTACGCTCACCAGTCACTTTCCATGCTTTCCCTCAACTCCCTCTTTGCCACCTTTTCCCACGCTTGTCTCTTTCCCTTTTCCCCCTCGCCTGTCTCTTCCCCCCTCTTTTTCCTTCAGTCCCCAAATTTCCCACTTCCGCTCGTTTTCCTCTACTCCCTCCCATCCCTCAAAGCTCTCTTTCTCTCTCTTCCCCTTGCCTCTCTCTTTTCCCCAGTTCCGTGAACTCTCCCGTCTTTACGCTCACCAGTCACTTTCCCTTCTTTCCCTCAACTCCCTCTTTGCCACCTTTTCCCACGCTTGTCTCTTTTCCTTTTCAACCTCGCCTGTCTCTTCTCCCCTCTTTTTCCTTCAGTCCCCGAATTTCCCACTTGAGCTCGCCTTCCTCTACACCCTCCCAACCCTCAAATCTCTCTTCCCCTCTTTTCCCCCTTGTCTCTCTCTTTCCCTAGTTCCGTGAACTCTCCCGTCTTTACGCTCACCAGTCACTTTCCCTGCTTTCCCTCAACTCCCTCTTTGTCAACTTTTCCCACGCTTGTCTCTTTTCCTTTTCAACCTCGCCTGTCTCTTCTCCCCTCTTTTTCCTTCAGTCCCCAAATTTCCCACTTCCGCTCGATTTCCTCTACTCCCTCCCATCCCTCAAATCTCTCTTCCCCCTCTTTCCCCTTGCCTCTCTCTTTTCCCGAGTTCCGTGAACTCTCCCGTCTTTACGCTCACCAGTCACTTTCCCTTCTTTCCCTCAACTCCCTCTTTGCCACCTTTTCCCACGATTGTCTCTTTCCCTTTTCAACCTCGCCTGTCACTTCCCCCCTGTTTTTCCTTCAGTCCCCAAATTTCCCACTTCCGCTCGCCTTCCTCTACTCCCTCCCATCCCTCAAAGCTCTTTCCCCGTCTTTCCCCTTTCCTCTCTCTTTTCCCGAGTGCCGTGAACTCTCCCGTCTTTACGCTCACCAGTCACTTTCCCTTCTTTCCCTAAACTCCCTCTTTGCCACCTTTTCCCACGCTTGTCTCTTTTCCTTTTCAACCTCGCCTGTCTCTTCTCCCCTCTTTTTCCTTCAGTCCCCGAATTTCCCACTTGAGCTCGCCTTCCTCTACACCCTCCCATCCCTCAAAGCTCTTTCCCCGTCTTTCCCCTTTCCTCTCTCTTTTCCCTAGTTCCGTGAACTCTTCCGTCTTTACGCTCACCAGTCACTTTCCCTGCTTTCCCTCAACTCCCTCTTTGCCACCTTTTCCCACGCTTGTCTCTTTTCCTTTTCAATCTCGCCTGTCTCTTCTCCACTCTTTTTCCTTCAGTCCCCAAATTTCCCACTTCCGCTCGCCTTCCTCTACTCCCTGCCATCCCTCAAATCTCTCTTTCCCTCTTTTTCCCCTTGTCTCTCTCTTTTCCCTAGTTCCGTGAACTCTCCCGTCTTTACGCTCACCAGTCACTTTCCATGCTTTCCCTCAACTCCCTCTTTGCCACCTTTTCCCACGCTTGTCTCTTTCCCTTTTTCCCTTCGCCTGTCTCTTCTCCCCTCTTTTTCCTTCAGTCCCCAAATTTCCCACTTCCGCTCGCCTTCCTCTACTCCCTCCCATCCCTCAAATCTCTCTTCCCCCTCTTTTCCCTTGCCTCTCTCTTTTCCCTAGTTCCGTGAACTCTCCCGTCTTTACGCTCACCAGTCACTTTCCCTTCTTTCCCTCAACTCCCTCTTTGCCAAATTTTCCCTCCCTTGTCTCTTTCCCTTTCCCCCCTCGCCTGTGTCTTCTCTCCTCTTTTTCCTTCAGTCCCCAAATTTCCCACTTCCGATAGCCTTCCTCTACTCCCTGCCATCCCTCAAATCTCTCTTCCCCTCTTTTTCCCGTTGCCTGTCTCTTTTCCCGAGTTCCGTGAACTCTCCCGTCTTTACGCTCACCAGTCACTTTCCATGCTTTCCCTCAACTCCCTCTTTGCCAACTTTTCCCTCCCTTGTCTCTTTCTCTTTCCCCCCTCGCCTGTCTCTTCTCCCCTCTTTTTCCTTCAGTCCCCGAATTTCCCACTTGAGCTCGCCTTCCTCTACTCCCTCCCATCCCTCAAAGCTCTCTTTCCCTCTCTTTCCTCTTGCCTCTCTCTTTTCCCGAGTTCCATGAACTCTCCCGTCTTTACGCTCACCAGTCACTTTCCCTGCTTTCCCTCAACTCCCTCTTTGCCACCTTTTCCCACGCTTGTCTCTTTCCCTTTTCCCCCTCGCCTGTCTGTTCTGCCCTCTTTTTCCTTCAGTCCCCAAATTTCCCACTTCCGCTCGCCTTCCTCTACTCCCTCCCATCCCTCAAATCTCTCTTCCCCCTCTTTTCCCTTGCCTCTCTCTTTTCCCTAGTTCCGTGAACTCTTCCGTCTTTACGCTCACCAGTCACTTTCCCTGCTTTCCCTCAACTCCCTCTTTGCCACCTTTTCCCACGCTTGTCTCTTTTCCTTTTCAATCTCGCCTGTCTCTTCTCCACTCTTTTTCCTTCAGTCCCCAAATTTCCCACTTCCGCTCGCCTTCCTCTACTCCCTGCCATCCCTCAAATCTCTCTTTCCCTCTTTTTCCCCTTGTCTCTCTCTTTTCCCTAGTTCCGTGAACTCTCCCGTCTTTACGCTCACCAGTCACTTTCCATGCTTTCCCTCAACTCCCTCTTTGCCACCTTTTCCCACGCTTGTCTCTTTCCCTTTTTCCCTTCGCCTGTCTCTTCTCTCCTCTTTTTCCTTCAGTCCCCAAATTTCCCACTTCCGATAGCCTTCCTCTACTCCCTGCCATCCCTCAAATCCCTCTTCCCCTCTTTTTCCCGTTGCCTGTCTCTTTTCCCGAGTTCCGTGAACTCTCCCGTCTTTACGCTCACCAGTCACTTTCCCTGCTTTCCCTTAACTCCCTCTTTGCCACCTTTTTCCTCCCTTGTCTCTTTCCCTTTCCCCCCTCGCCTGTCTCTTCTCCCCTCTATTTCCTTCAGTCCCCAAATTTCCCACTTCTGCTCGCCTTCCTCTACTCCCTCCCATCCCTCAAAGCTCTCTTTCCCTCTCTTTCCCCTTGCCTCTCTCTTTTCACGAGTTCCGTGAACTCTCCCGTCTTTACGCTCACCAGTCACTTTCCCTTCTTTCCCTCAACTCCCTCTTTGCCACCTTTTTCCCACGCTTGTCTCTTTCCCTTTTCCCCCTCGCCTGTCTCTTCCCCCCTCTTTTTCCTTCAGTCCCCAAATTTCCCACTTCCGCTCGCTTTCCTCTACTCCCTCCCATCCCTCAAAGCTCTCTTTCCCTCTCCTTCCCCTTGCCTCTCTCTTTTCCCGAGTTCCGTGAACTCTCCCGTCTTTACGCTCACCAGTCACTTTCCCTTCTTTCCCTCAACTCCCTCTTTGCCAACTTTTCCCTCCCTTGTCTCTTTCCCTTTCCCCCCTCGCCTGTGTCTTCTCTCCTCTTTTTCCTTCAGTCCCCAAATTTCCCACTTCCGATAGCCTTCCTCTACTCCCTGCCATCCCTCAAATCTCTCTTCCCCTCTTTTTCCCGTTGCCTGTCTCTTTTCCCGAGTTCCGTGAACTCTCCCGTCTTTACGCTCACCAGTCACTTTCCATGCTTTCCCTCAACTCCCTCTTTGCCAACTTTTCCCTCCCTTGTCTCTTTCTCTTTCCCCCCTCGCCTGTCTCTTCTCCCCTCTTTTTCCTTCAGTCCCCGAATTTCCCACTTGAGCTCGCCTTCCTCTACTCCCTCCCATCCCTCAAAGCTCTCTTTCCCTCTCTTTCCTCTTGCCTCTCTCTTTTCCCGAGTTCCATGAACTCTCCCGTCTTTACGCTCACCAGTCACTTTCCCTGCTTTCCCTCAACTCCCTCTTTGCCACCTTTTCCCACGCTTGTCTCTTTCCCTTTTCCCCCTCGCCTGTCTCTTCTGCCCTCTTTTTCCTTCAGTCCCCAAATTTCCCACTTCCGCTCGCCTTCCTCTACTCCCTCCCATCCCTCAAATCTCTCTTCCCCCTCTTTTCCCTTGCCTATCTCTTTTCCCTAGTTCCGTGAACTCTTCCGTCTTTACGCTCACCAGTCACTTTCCCTGCTTTCCCTCAACTCCCTCTTTGCCACCTTTTCCCACGCTTGTCTCTTTTCCTTTTCAATCTCGCCTGTCTCTTCTCCACTCTTTTTCCTTCAGTCCCCAAATTTCCCACTTCCGCTCGCCTTCCTCTACTCCCTGCCATCCCTCAAATCTCTCTTTCCCTCTTTTTCCCCTTGTCTCTCTCTTTTCCCTAGTTCCGTGAACTCTCCCGTCTTTACGCTCACCAGTCACTTTCCATGCTTTCCCTCAACTCCCTCTTTGCCAACTTTTCCCTCCCTTGTCTCTTTCTCTTTCCCCCCTCGCCTGTCTCTTCTCCCCTCTTTTTCCTTCAGTCCCCGAATTTCCCACTTGAGCTCGCCTTCCTCTACTCCCTCCCATCCCTCAAAGCTCTCTTTCCTCTTGCCTCTCTCTTTTCCCGAGTTCCGTGAACTCTCCCGTCTTTACGCTCACCAGTCACTTTCCCTGCTTTCCCTCAACTCCCTCTTTGCCACCTTTTCCCACGCTTGTCTCTTTCCCTTTTCCCCCTCGCCTGTCTGTTCTGCCCTCTTTTTCCTTCAGTCCCCAAATTTCCCACTTCCGCTCGCCTTCCTCTACTCCCTCCCATCCCTCAAATCTCTCTTCCCCCTCTTTTCCCTTGCCTCTCTCTTTTCCCTAGTTCCGTGAACTCTCCCGTCTTTACGCTCACCAGTCACTTTCCCTTCTTTCCCTCAACTCCCTCTTTGCCAACTTTTCGCTCCCTTGTCTCTTTCCCTTTCCCCCCTCGCCTGTGTCTTCTCTCCTCTTTTTCCTTCAGTCCCCAAATTTCCCACTTCCGATAGCCTTCCTCTACTCCCTGCCATCCCTCAAATCCCTCTTCCCCTCTTTTTCCCGTTGCCTGTCTCTTTTCCCGAGTTCCGTGAACTCTCCCGTCTTTACGCTCACCAGTCACTTTCCCTGCTTTCCCTTAACTCCCTCTTTGCCACCTTTTTCCTCCCTTGTCTCTTTCCCTTTCCCCCCTCGCCTGTCTCTTCTCCCCTCTATTTCCTTCAGTCCCCAAATTTCCCACTTCTGCTCGCCTTCCTCTACTCCCTCCCATCCCTCAAAGCTCTCTTTCCCTCTCTTTCCCCTTGCCTCTCTCTTTTCACGAGTTCCGTGAACTCTCCCGTCTTTACGCTCACCAGTCACTTTCCCTTCTTTCCCTCAACTCCCTCTTTGCCACCTTTTCCCACGCTTGTCTCTTTCCCTTTTTCCCCTCGCCTCTCTCTTCCCCCCTCTTTTTCCTTCAGTCCCCAAATTTCCCACTTGCGCTCGCCTTCCTCTACTCCCTCCCATCCCTCAAATCTCTCTTTCCCTCTTTTTCCCCTTGTCTCTCTCTTTTCCCTAGTTCCGTGAACTCTCCCCTCTTTACGCTCACCAGTCACTTTCCCTTCTTTCCCTCAACTCCCTCTTTGCCACCTTTTCCCACGCTTGTCTCTTTCCCTTTTTCCCCTCGCCTGTCTCTTCCGCCCTCTTTTTCCTTCAGTCCCCGAATTTCCCACTTGAGCTCTCCTTCCTCTACTCCCTCCCATCCCTCAAAGCTCTCTTTCCCTCTCTTTCCCCTTGCCTCTCTCTTTTCCCGAGTTCCGTGAACTCTCCCGTCTTTACGCTCACCAGTCACTTTCCATGCTTTCCCTCAACTCCCTCTTTGCCACCTTTTCCCACGCTTGTCTCTTTCCCTTTTCCCCCTCGCCTGTCTCTTCCCCCCTCTTTTTCCTTCAGTCCCCAAATTTCCCACTTCCGCTCGTTTTCCTCTACTCCCTCCCATCCCTCAAAGCTCTCTTTCCCTCTCTTTCCCCTTGCCTCTCTCTTTTCCCGAGTTCCGTGAACTCTCCCGTCTTTACGCTCACCAGTCACTTTCCATGCTTTCCCTCAACTCCCTCTTTGCCACCTTTTCCCACGCTTGTCTCTTTCCCTTTTCCCCCTCGCCTGTCTCTTCCCCCCTCTTTTTCCTTCAGTCCCCAAATTTCCCACTTCCGCTCGTTTTCCTCTACTCCCTCCCATCCCTCAAAGCTCTCTTTCTCTCTCTTCCCCTTGCCTCTCTCTTTTCCCGAGTTCCGTGAACTCTCCCGTCTTTACGCTCACCAGTCACTTTCCCTGCTTTCCCTCAACTCCCTCTTTGCCACCTTTTCCCACGCTTGTCTCTTTTCCTTTTCAACCTCGCCTGTCTCTTCTCCCCTCTTTTTCCTTCAGTCCCCAAATTTCCCACTTGAGCTCGCCTTCCTCTACACCCTCCCATCCCTCAAATCTCTCTTCCCCTCTTTTCCCCCTTGTCTCTCTCTTTCCCTATTTCCGTGAACTCTCCCGTCTTTACGCTCACCAGTCACTTTCCCTGCTTTCCCTCAACTCCCTCTTTGTCAACTTTTCCCACGCTTGTCTCTTTTCCTTTTCAACCTCGCCTGTCTCTTCTCCCCTCTTTTTCCTTCAGTCCCCAAATTTCCCACTTCCGCTCGCCTTCCTCTACTCCCTCCCATCCCTCAAATCTCTCTTCCCCCTCTTTCCCCTTGCCTCTCTCTTTTCCCGAGTTCCGTGAACTCTCCCGTCTTTACGCTCACCAGTCACTTTCCCTTCTTTCCCTCAACTCCCTCTTTGCCACCTTTTCCCACGATTGTCTCTTTCCCTTTTCAACCTCGCCTGTCACTTCCCCCCTGTTTTTCCTTCAGTCCCCAAATTTCCCACTTCCGCTCGCCTTCCTCTACTCCCTCCCATCCCTCAAAGCTCTTTCCCCGTCTTTCCCCTTTCCTCTCTCTTTTCCCGAGTGCCGTGAACTCTCCCGTCTTTACGCTCACCAGTCACTTTCCCTTCTTTCCCTAAACTCCCTCTTTGCCACCTTTTCCCACGCTTGTCTCTTTTCCTTTTCAACCTCGCCTGTCTCTTCTCCCCTCTTTTTCCTTCAGTCCCCGAATTTCCCACTTGAGCTCGCCTTCCTCTACACCCTCCCATCCCTCAAATCTCTCTTCCCCTCTTTTTCCCCTTGTCTCTCTCTTTTCCCTAGTTCCGTGAACTCTCCCGTCTTTACGCTCACCAGTCACTTTCCCTTCTTTCCCTCAACTCCCTCTTTGCCACCTTTTCCCACGATTGTCTCTTTCCCTTTTCAACCTCGCCTGTCACTTCCCCCCTGTTTTTCCTTCAGTCCCCAAATTTCCCACTTCCGCTCGCCTTCCTCTACTCCCTCCCATCCCTCAAAGCTCTTTCCCCGTCTTTCCCCTTTCCTCTCTCTTTTCCCGAGTTCCGTGAACTCTCCCGTCTTTACGCTCACCAGTCACTTTCCCTTCTTTCCCTCAACTCCCTCTTTGCCACCTTTTCCCACGCTTGTCTCTTTCCCTTTTCAACCTCGCCTGTCACTTCCCCCCTGTTTTTCCTTCAGTACCCAAATTTCCCACTTCCGCTCGCCTTCCTCTACTCCCTCCCATCCCTCAAAGCTCTTTCCCCGTCTTTCCCCTTTCCTCTCTCTTTTCCCGAGTTCCGTGAACTCTCCCGTCTTTACGCTCACCAGTCACTTTCCCTGCTTTCCCTCAACTCCCTCTTTGCCACCTTTTCCCACGCTTGTCTCTTTCCCTTTTTCCCCTCGCCTCTCTCTTCCCCCCTCTTTTTCCTTCAGTCCCCAAATTTCCCACTTGAGCTCTCCTTCCTCTACTCCCTCCCATCCCTCAAATCTCTCCTTCCCTCTTTTTACCCTTGTCTCTCTCTTTTCCCTAGTTCCGTGAACTCTCCCGTCTTTACGCTCACCAGTCACTTTCCCTTCTTTCCCTCAACTCCCTCTTTGCCACCTTTTCCCACGCTTGTCTCTTTCCCTTTTTCCCCTCGCCTGTCTCTTCCGCCCTCTTTTTCCTTCAGTCCCCGAATTTCCCACTTGAGCTCGCCTTCCTCTACTCCCTCCCATCCCTCAAAGCTCTCTTTCCCTCTCTTTCCCCTTGCCTCTCTCTTTTCCCGAGTTCCGTGAACTCTCCCGTCTTTACGCTCACCAGTCACTTTCCATGCTTTCCCTCAACTCCCTCTTTGCCACCTTTTCCCACGCTTGTCTCTTTCCCTTTTCCCCCTCGCCTGTCTCTTCCCCCCTCTTTTTCCTTCAGTCCCCAAATTTCCCACTTCCGCTCGTTTTCCTCTACTCCCTCCCATCCCTCAAAGCTCTCTTTCCCTCTCTTTCCCCTTGCCTCTCTCTTTTCCCGAGTTCCGTGAACTCTCCCGTCTTTACGCTCACCAGTCACTTTCCATGCTTTCCCTCAACTCCCTCTTTGCCACCTTTTCCCACGCTTGTCTCTTTCCCTTTTCCCCCTCGCCTGTCTCTTCCCCCCTCTTTTTCCTTCAGTCCCCAAATTTCCCACTTCCGCTCGTTTTCCTCTACTCCCTCCCATCCCTCAAAGCTCTATTTCTCTCTCTTCCCCTTGCCTCTCTCTTTTCCCGAGTTCCGTGAACTCTCCCGTCTTTACGCTCACCAGTCACTTTCTCTTCTTTCCCTCAACTCCCTCTTTGCCACCTTTTCCCACGCTTGTCTCTTTCCCTTTTTCCCCTCGCCTCTCTCTTCCCCCCCTCTTTTTCCTTCAGTCCCCGAATTTCCCACTTGAGCTCTCCTTCCTCTACTCCCTCCCATCCCTCAAAGCTCTCTTTCCCTCTCTTTCCCCTTGCCTCTCTCTTTTCCCGAGTTCCGTGAACTCTCCCGTCTTTACGCTCACCAGTCACTTTCCCTGCTTTCCCTCAACTCCCTCTTTGTCAACTTTTCCCACGCTTGTCTCTTTTCCTTTTCAATCTCGCCTGTCTCTTCTCCCCTGTTTTTCCTTCAGTCCCCAAATTTCCCACTTCCGCTCGTTTTCCTCTAATCCCTCCCATCCCTCAAATCTCTCTTCCCCCTCTTTCCCCTTGCCTCTCTCTTTTCCCGAGTTCCGTGAACTCTCCCGTCTTTACGCTCACCAGTCACTTTCCCTTCTTTCCCTCAACTCCCTCTTTGCCAAATTTTCCCTCCCTTGTCTCTTTCCCTTTCCCCCCTCGCCTGTGTCTTCTCTCCTCTTTTTCCTTCAGTCCCTAAATTTCCCACTTCCGATAGCCTTCCTCTACTCCCTGCCATCCCTCAAATCTCTCTTCCCCTCTTTTTCCCGTTGCCTGTCTCTTTTCCCGAGTTCCGTGAACTCTCCCGTCTTTACGCTCACCAGTCACTTTCCATGCTTTCCCTCAACTCCCTCTTTGCCAACTTTTCCCTCCCTTGTCTCTTTCTCTTTCCCCCCTCGCCTGTCTCTTCTCCCCTCTTTTTCCTTCAGTCCCCGAATTTCCCACTTGAGCTCGCCTTCCTCTACTCCCTCCCATCCCTCAAAGCTCTCTTTCCCTCTCTTTCCTCTTGCCTCTCTCTTTTCCCGAGTTCCATGAACTCTCCCGTCTTTACGCTCACCAGTCACTTTCCCTGCTTTCCCTCAACTCCCTCTTTGCCACCTTTTCCCACGCTTGTCTCTTTCCCTTTTCCCCCTCGCCTGTCTGTTCCGCCCTCTTTTTCCTTCAGTCCCCAAATTTCCCACTTCCGCTCGCCTTCCTCTACTCCCTCCCATCCCTCAAATCTCTCTTCCCCCTCTTTTCCCTTGCCTCTCTCTTTTCCCTAGTTCCGTGAACTCTCCCGTCTTTATGCTCACCAGTCACTTTCCCTGCTTTCCATCAACTCCCTCTTTGCCACCTTTTCCCACGCTTGTCTCTTTCCCTTTTTCCCTTCGCCTGTCTCTTCTCCCCTCTTTTTCCTTCAGTCCCCAAATTTCCCACTTCCGCTCGCCTTCCTCTACTCCCTCCCATCCCTCAAATCTCTCTTCCCCCTCTTTTCCCTTGCCTCTCTCTTTTCCCGAGTTCCGTGAACTCTCCCGTCTTTACGCTCACCAGTCACTTTCCCTTCTTTCCCTCAACTCCCTCTTTGCCAACTTTTCGCTCCCTTGTCTCTTTCCCTTTCCCCCCTCGCCTGTGTCTTCTCTCCTCTTTTTCCTTCAGTCCCCAAATTTCCCACTTCCGATAGCCTTCCTCTACTCCCTGCCATCCCTCAAATCCCTCTTCCCCTCTTTTTCCCGTTGCCTGTCTCTTTTCCCGAGTTCCGTGAACTCTCCCGTCTTTACGCTCACCAGTCACTTTCCCTGCTTTCCCTTAACTCCCTCTTTGCCACCTTTTTCCTCCCTTGTCTCTTTCCCTTTCCCCCCTCGCCTGTCTCTTCTCCCCTCTATTTCCTTCAGTCCCCAAATTTCCCACTTCTGCTCGCCTTCCTCTACTCCCTCCCATCCCTCAAAGCTCTCCTTCCCTCTCTTTCCCCTTGCCTCTCTCTTTTCCCTAGTTCCGTGAACTCTTCCGTCTTTACGCTCACCAGTCACTTTCCCTGCTTTCCCTCAACTCCCTCTTTGCCACCTTTTCCCACGCTTGTCTCTTTCCCTTTTCCCCCTCGCCTGTCTGTTCTGCCCTCTTTTTCCTTCAGTCCCCAAATTTCCCACTTCCGCTCGCCTTCCTCTACTCCCTCCCATCCCTCAAATCTCTCTTCCCCCTCTTTTCCCTTGCCTCTCTCTTTTCCCTAGTTCCGTGAACTCTTCCGACTTTACGCTCACCAGTCACTTTCCCTGCTTTCCCTCAACTCCCTCTTTGCCACCTTTTCCCACGCTTGTCTCTTTTCCTTTTCAATCTCGCCTGTCTCTTCTCCACTCTTTTTCCTTCAGTCCCCAAATTTCCCACTTCCGCTCGCCTTCCTCTACTCCCTGCCATCCCTCAAATCTCTCTTTCCCTCTTTTTCCCCTTGTCTCTCTCTTTTCCCTAGTTCCGTGAACTCTCCCGTCTTTACGCTCACCAGTCACTTTCCATGCTTTCCCTCAACTCCCTCTTTGCCACCTTTTCCCACGCTTGTCTCTTTCCCTTTTTCCCTTCGCCTGTCTCTTCTCCCCTCTTTTTCCTTCAGTCCCCAAATTTCCCACTTCCGCTCGCCTTCCTCTACTCCCTCCCATCCCTCAAATCTCTCTTCCCCCTCTTTTCCCTTGCCTCTCTCTTTTCCCTAGTTCCGTGAACTCTCCCGTCTTTACGCTCACCAGTCACTTTCCATGCTTTCCCTCAACTCCCTCTTTGCCAACTTTTCCCTCCCTTGTCTCTTTCTCTTTCCCCCCTCGCCTGTCTCTTCTCCCCTCTTTTTCCTTCAGTCCCCGAATTTCCCACTTGAGCTCGCCTTCCTCTACTCCCTCCCATCCCTCAAAGCTCTCTTTCCTCTTGCCTCTCTCTTTTCCCGAGTTCCATGAACTCTCCCGTCTTTACGCTCACCAGTCACTTTCCCTGCTTTCCCTCAACTCCCTCTTTGCCACCTTTTCCCACGCTTGTCTCTTTCCCTTTTCCCCCTCGCCTGTCTGTTCTGCCCTCTTTTTCCTTCAGTCCCCAAATTTCCCACTTCCGCTCGCCTTCCTCTACTCCCTCCCATCCCTCAAATCTCTCTTCCCCCTCTTTTCCCTTGCCTCTCTCTTTTCCCTAGTTCCGTGAACTCTCCCGTCTTTACGCTCACCAGTCACTTTCCCTTCTTTCCCTCAACTCCCTCTTTGCCAACTTTTCGCTCCCTTGTCTCTTTCCCTTTCCCCCCTCGCCTGTGTCTTCTCTCCTCTTTTTCCTTCAGTCCCCAAATTTCCCACTTCCGATAGCCTTCCTCTACTCCCTGCCATCCCTCAAATCCCTCTTCCCCTCTTTTTCCCGTTGCCTGTCTCTTTTCCCGAGTTCCGTGAACTCTCCCGTCTTTACGCTCACCAGTCACTTTCCCTGCTTTCCCTTAACTCCCTCTTTGCCACCTTTTTCCTCCCTTGTCTCTTTCCCTTTCCCCCCTCGCCTGTCTCTTCTCCCCTCTATTTCCTTCAGTCCCCAAATTTCCCACTTCTGCTCGCCTTCCTCTACTCCCTCCCATCCCTCAAAGCTCTCTTTCCCTCTCTTTCCCCTTGCCTCTCTCTTTTCACGAGTTCTGTGAACTCTCCCGTCTTTACGCTCACCAGTCACTTTCCCTTCTTTCCCTCAACTCCCTCTTTGCCACCTTTTCCCACGCTTGTCTCTTTCCCTTTTTCCCCTCGCCTCTCTCTTCCCCCCTCTTTTTCCTTCAGTCCCCAAATTTCCCACTTGAGCTCCCCTTCCTCTACTCCCTCCCATCCCTCAAATCTCTCTTTCCCTCTTTTTACCCTTGTCTCTCTCTTTTCCCTAGTTCCGTGAACTCTCCCCTCTTTACGCTCACCAGTCACTTTCCCTTCTTTCCCTCAACTCCCTCTTTGCCACCTTTTCCCACGCTAGTCTCTTTCCCTTTTTCCCCTCGCCTGTCTCTTCCGCCCTCTTTTTCCTTCAGTCCCCGAATTTCCCACTTGAGCTCTCCTTCCTCTACTCCCTCCCATCCCTCAAAGCTCTCTTTCCCTCTCTTTCCCCTTGCCTCTCTCTTTTCCCGAGTTCCGTGAACTCTCCCGTCTTTACGCTCACCAGTCACTTTCCATGCTTTCCCTCAACTCCCTCTTTGCCACCTTTTCCCACGCTTGTCTCTTTCCCTTTTCCCCCTCGCCTGTCTCTTCCCCCCTCTTTTTCCTTCAGTCCCCAAATTTCCCACTTCCGCTCGTTTTCCTCTACTCCCTCCCATCCCTCAAAGCTCTCTTTCCCTCTCTTTCCCCTTGCCTCTCTCTTTTCCCGAGTTCCGTGAACTCTCCCGTCTTTACGCTCACCAGTCACTTTCCATGCTTTCCCTCAACTCCCTCTTTGCCACCTTTTCCCACGCTTGTCTCTTTCCCTTTCCCCCCTCGCCTGTCTCTTCCCCCCTCTTTTTCCTTCAGTCCCCAAATTTCCCACTTCCGCTCGTTTTCCTCTACTCCCTCCCATCCCTCAAAGCTCTCTTTCTCTCTCTTCCCCTTGCCTCTCTCTTTTCCCCAGTTCCGTGAACTCTCCCGTCTTTACGCTCACCAGTCACTTTCCCTTCTTTCCCTCAACTCCCTCTTTGCCACCTTTTCCCACGCTTGTCTCTTTTCCTTTTCAACCTCGCCTGTCTCTTCTCCCCTCTTTTTCCTTCAGTCCCCGAATTTCCCACTTGAGCTCGCCTTCCTCTACACCCTCCCATCCCTCAAATCTCTCTTCCCCTCTTTTCCCCCTTGTCTCTCTCTTTCCCTATTTCCGTGAACTCTCCCGTCTTTACGCTCACCAGTCACTTTCCCTGCTTTCCCTCAACTCCCTCTTTGCCACCTTTTCCCACGATTGTCTCTTTCCCTTTTTCCCTTCGCCTGTCTCTTCTCCCCTCTTTTTCCTTCAGTCCCCAAATTTCCCACTTCCGCTCGCCTTCCTCTACTCCCTCCCATCCCTCAAATCTCTCTTCCCCCTCTTTTCCCTTGCCTCTCTCTTTTCCCGAGTTCCGTGAACTCTCCCGTCTTTACGCTCACCAGTCACTTTCCCTTCTTTCCCTCAACTCCCTCTTTGCCAACTTTTCGCTCCCTTGTCTCTTTCCCTTTCCCCCCTCGCCTGTGTCTTCTCTCCTCTTTTTCCTTCAGTCCCCAAATTTCCCACTTCCGATAGCCTTCCTCTACTCCCTGCCATCCCTCAAATCCCTCTTCCCCTCTTTTTCCCGTTGCCTGTCTCTTTTCCCGAGTTCCGTGAACTCTCCCGTCTTTACGCTCACCAGTCACTTTCCCTGCTTTCCCTTAACTCCCTCTTTGCCACCTTTTTCCTCCCTTGTCTCTTTCCCTTTCCCCCCTCGCCTGTCTCTTCCGCCCTCTTTTTCCTTCAGTCCCCGAATTTCCCACTTGAGCTCGCCTTCCTCTACTCCCTCCCATCCCTCAAAGCTCTCTTTCCCTCTCTTTCCCCTTGCCTCTCTCTTTTCCCGAGTTCCGTGAACTCTCCCGTCTTTACGCTCACCAGTCACTTTCCATGCTTTCCCTCAACTCCCTCTTTGCCACCTTTTCCCACGCTTGTCTCTTTCCCTTTTCCCCCTCGCCTGTCTCTTCCCCCCTCTTTTTCCTTCAGTCCCCAAATTTCCCACTTCCGCTCGTTTTCCTCTACTCCCTCCCATCCCTCAAAGCTCTCTTTCCCTCTCTTTCCCCTTGCCTCTCTCTTTTCCCGAGTTCCGTGAACTCTCCCGTCTTTACGCTCACCAGTCACTTTCCATGCTTTCCCTCAACTCCCTCTTTGCCACCTTTTCCCACGCTTGTCTCTTTCCCTTTTCCCCCTCGCCTGTCTCTTCCCCCCTCTTTTTCCTTCAGTCCCCAAATTTCCCACTTCCGCTCGTTTTCCTCTACTCCCTCCCATCCCTCAAAGCTCTCTTTCTCTCTCTTCCCCTTGCCTCTCTCTTTTCCCGAGTTCCGTGAACTCTCCCGTCTTTACGCTCACCAGTCACTTTCCCTTCTTTCCCTCAACTCCCTCTTTGCCACCTTTTCCCACGCTTGTCTCTTTCCCTTTTTCCCCTCGCCTCTCTCTTCCCCCCCTCTTTTTCCTTCAGTCCCCGAATTTCCCACTTGAGCTCTCCTTCCTCTACTCCCTCCCATCCCTCAAAGCTCTCTTTCCCTCTCTTTCCCCTTGCCTCTCTCTTTTCCCGAGTTCCGTGAACTCTCCCGTCTTTACGCTCACCAGTCACTTTCCCTGCTTTCCCTCAACTCCCTCTTTGTCAACTTTTCCCACGCTTGTCTCTTTTCCTTTTCAATCTCGCCTGTCTCTTCTCCCCTCTTTTTCCTTCAGTCCCCAAATTTCCCACTTCCGCTCGCCTTCCTCTACTCCCTCCCATCCCTCAAATCTCTCTTCCCCCTCTTTCCCCTTGCCTCTCTCTTTTCCCGAGTTCCGTGAACTCTCCCGTCTTTACGCTCACCAGTCACTTTCCCTTCTTTCCCTCAACTCCCTCTTTGCCAAATTTTCCCTCCCTTGTCTCTTTCCCTTTCCCCCCTCGCCTGTGTCTTCTCTCCTCTTTTTCCTTCAGTCCCCAAATTTCCCACTTCCGATAGCCTTCCTCTACTCCCTGCCATCCCTCAAATCTCTCTTCCCCTCTTTTTCCCGTTGCCTGTCTCTTTTCCCGAGTTCCGTGAACTCTCCCGTCTTTACGCTCACCAGTCACTTTCCATGCTTTCCCTCAACTCCCTCTTTGCCAACTTTTCCCTCCCTTGTCTCTTTCTCTTTCCCCCCTCGCCTGTCTCTTCTCCCCTCTTTTTCCTTCAGTCCCCGAATTTCCCACTTGAGCTCGCCTTCCTCTACTCCCTCCCATCCCTCAAAGCTCTCTTTCCCTCTCTTTCCTCTTGCCTTTCTCTTTTCCCGAGTTCCATGAACTCTCCCGTCTTTACGCTCACCAGTCACTTTCCCTGCTTTCCCTCAACTCCCTCTTTGCCACCTTTTCCCACGCTTGTCTCTTTTCCTTTTCCCCCTCGCCTGTCTGTTCCGCCCTCTTTTTCCTTCAGTCCCCAAATTTCCCACTTCCGCTCGCCTTCCTCTACTCCCTCCCATCCCTCAAATCTCTCTTCCCCCTCTTTTCCCTTGCCTCTCTCTTTTCCCTAGTTCCGTGAACTCTCCCGTCTTTACGCTCACCAGTCACTTTCCCTTCTTTCCCTCAACTCCCTCTTTGCCAACTTTTCGCTCCCTTGTCTCTTTCCCTTTCCCCCCTCGCCTGTGTCTTCTCTCCTCTTTTTCCTTCAGTCCCCAAATTTCCCACTTCCGATAGCCTTCCTCTACTCCCTGCCATCCCTCAAATCCCTCTTCCCCTCTTTTTCCCTTTGCCTGTCTCTTTTCCCGAGTTCCGTGAACTCTCCCGTCTTTACGCTCACCAGTCACTTTCCCTGCTTTCCCTTAACTCCCTCTTTGCCACCTTTTTCCTCCCTTGTCTCTTTCCCTTTCCCCCCTCGCCTGTCTCTTCTCCCCTCTATTTCCTTCAGTCCCCAAATTTCCCACTTCTGCTCGCCTTCCTCTACTCCCTCCCATCCCTCAAAGCTCTCTTTCCCTCTCTTTCCCCTTGCCTCTCTCTTTTCACGAGTTCCGTGAACTCTCCCGTCTTTACGCTCACCAGTCACTTTCCCTTCTTTCCCTCAACTCCCTCTTTGCCACCTTTTTCCCACGCTTGTCTCTTTCCCTTTTCCCCCTCGCCTGTCTCTTCCCCCCTCTTTTTCCTTCAGTCCCCAAATTTCCCACTTCCGCTCGCTTTCCTCTACTCCCTCCCATCCCTCAAAGCTCTCTTTCCCTCTCCTTCCCCTTGCCTCTCTCTTTTCCCGAGTTCCGTGAACTCTCCCGTCTTTACGCTCACCAGTCACTTTCCCTTCTTTCCCTCAACTCCCTCTTTGCCAAATTTTCCCTCCCTTGTCTCTTTCCCTTTCCCCCCTCGCCTGTGTCTTCTCTCCTCTTTTTCCTTCAGTCCCCAAATTTCCCACTTCCGATAGCCTTCCTCTACTCCCTGCCATCCCTCAAATCTCTCTTCCCCTCTTTTTCCCGTTGCCTGTCTCTTTTCCCGAGTTCCGTGAACTCTCCCGTCTTTACGCTCACCAGTCACTTTCCATGCTTTCCCTCAACTCCCTCTTTGCCAACTTTTCCCTCCCTTGTCTCTTTCTCTTTCCCCCCTCGCCTGTCTCTTCTCCCCTCTTTTTCCTTCAGTCCCCGAATTTCCCACTTGAGCTCGCCTTCCTCTACTCCCTGCCATCCCTCAAATCTCTCTTTCCCTCTCTTTCCCCTTGCCTCTCTCTTTTCACGAGTTCCGTGAACTCTCCCGTCTTTACGCTCACCAGTCACTTTCCATGCTTTCCCTCAACTCCCTCTTTGCCACCTTTTCCCACGCTTGTCTCTTTCCCTTTTCCCCCTCGCCTGTCTCTTCCCCCCTCTTTTTCCTTCAGTCCCCAAATTTCCCACTTCCGCTCGTTTTCCTCTACTCCCTCCCATCCCTCAAAGCTCTCTTTCCCTCTCTTTCCCCTTGCCTCTCTCTTTTCCCGAGTTCCGTGAACTCTCCCGACTTTACGCTCACCAGTCACTTTCCCTTCTTTCCCTCAACTCCCTCTTTGCCACCTTTTCCCACGCTTGTCTCTTTCCCTTTTTCCCCTCGCCTGTCTCTTCCCCCCTGTTTTTCCTTCAGTCCCCAAATTTCCCACTTCCGCTCGTTTTCCTCTACTCCCTCCCATCCCTCAAATCTCTCTTCCCCTCTTTTTCCCGTTGCCTGTCTCTTTTCCCTACTTCCGTGAACTCTCCCGTCTTTACGCTCACCAGTCACTTTCCCTGCTTTCCCTCAACTCCCTCTTTGTCAACTTTTCCCACGCTTGTCTCTTTTCCTTTTCAATCTCGCCTGTCTCTTCTCCCCTCTTTTTCCTTCAGTCCCCAAATTTCCCAATTCCGCTCGTTTTCCTCTACTCCCTCCCATCCCTCAAAGCTCTCTTTCCCTCTCTTTCCCCTTGCCTCTCTCTTTTCCCGAGTTCCGTGAACATTCCCGTCTTTACGCTCACCAGTCACTTTCCCTTCTTTCCCTCAACTCCCTCTTTGCCACCTTTTCCCACGCTTGTCTCTTTTCCTTTTCAACCTCGCCTGTCTCTTCTCCCCTCTTTTTCCTTCAGTCCCCCAATTTCCCACTTCCGATAGCCTTCCTCTAATCCCTGCCATCCCTCAAATCTCTCTTCCCCTCTTTTTCCCGTTGCCTGTCTCTTTTCCCTAGTTCCGTGAACTCTCCCGTCTTTACGCTCACCAGTCACTTTCCATGCTTTCCCTCAACTCCCTCTTTGCCACCTTTTCCCACGCTTGTCTCTTTCCCTTTTTCCCTTCGCCTGTCTCTTCTCCCCTCTTTTTCCTTCACTCCCCAAATTTCCCACTTCCGCTCGCCTTCCTCTACTCCCTCCCATCCCTCAAATCTCTCTTCCCCCTCTTTTCCCTTGCCTCTCTCTTTTCCCTAGTTCCGTGAACTCTCCCGTCTTTACGCTCACCAGTCACTTTCCCTTCTTTCCCTCAACTCCCTCTTTGCCAACTTTTCCCTCCCTTGTCTCTTTCCCTTTCCCCCCTCGCCTGTGTCTTCTCTCCTCTTTTTCCTTCAGTCCCCAAATTTCCCACTTCCGATAGCCTTCCTCTACTCCCTGCCATCCCTCAAATCTCTCTTCCCCTCTTTTTCCCGTTGCCTGTCTCTTTTCCCGAGTTCCGTGAACTCTCCCGTCTTTACGCTCACCAGTCACTTTCCCTGCTTTCCCTTAACTCCCTCTTTGCCACCTTTTTCCTCCCTTGTCTCTTTCCCTTTCCCCCCTCGCCTGTCTCTTCTCCCCTCTATTTCCTTCAGTCCCCAAATTTCCCACTTCCGCTCGTTTTCCTCTACTCCCTCCCATCCCTCAAAGCTCTCTTTCCCTCTCCTTCCCCTTGCCTCTCTCTTTTCCCTAGTTCCGTGATCTCTCCCCTCTTTACGCTCACCAGTCACTTTCCCTGCTTTCCCTCAACTCCCTCTTTGCCACCTTTTCGCACGATTGTCTCTTTCCCTTTTCAACCTCGCCTGTCTCTTCCCCCCTGTTTTTCCTTCAGTCCCCAAATTTCCCACTTCCGCTCGCCTTCCTCTACTCCCTCCCATCCCTCAAAGCTCTTTCCCCGTCTTTCCCCTTTCCTCTCTCTTTTCCCTAGTTCCGTGAACTCTCCCGTCTTTACGCTCACCAGTCACTTTCCCTGCTTTCCCTCAACTCACTCTTTGCCACCTTTTCCCACGCTTGTCTCTTTCCCTTTTTCCCCTCGCCTCTCTCTTCCCTCCTCTTTTTCCTTCAGTCCCCGAATTTCCCACTTGAGCTCTCCTTCCTCTACTCCCTCCCATCCCTCAAATCTCTCTTTCCCTCTTTTTCCCCTTGCCTCTCTCTTTTCCCGAGTTCCGTGAACTCTCCCGTCTTTACGCTCACCAGTCACTTTCCATGCTTTCCCTCAACTCCCTCTTTGCCACCTTTTCCCACGCTTGTCTCTTTCCCTTTTCCCCCTCGCCTGTCTCTTCCCCCCTCTTTTTCCTTCAGTCCCCAAATTTCCCACTTCCGCTCGTTTTCCTCTACTCCCTCCCATCCCTCAAAGCTCTCTTTCCCTCTCTTTCCCCTTGCCTCTCTCTTTTCCCGAGTTCCGTGAACTCTCCCGACTTTACGCTCACCAGTCACTTTCCCTTCTTTCCCTCAACTCCCTCTTTGCCACCTTTTCCCACGCTTGTCTCTTTCCCTTTTCAACCTCGCCTGTCTCTTCTGCCCTCTTTTTCCTTCAGTCCCCCAATTTCCCACTTCCGATAGCCTTCCTCTACTCCCTGCCATCCCTCAAATCTCTCTTCCCCTCTTTTTCCCGTTGCCTGCCTCTTTTCCCTAGTTCCGTGAAGTCTCCCGTCTTTACGCTCACCAGTCACTTTCCCTTGTTTCCCTCAACTCACTCTTTGCCACCTTTTCCCACGCTTGTCTCTTTCCCTTTTTCCCCTCGCCTCTCTCTTCCCCCCTCTTTTTCCTTCAGTCCCCGAATTTCCCACTTGAGCTCTCCTTCCTCTACTCCCTCCCATCCCTCAAAGCTCTCTTTCCCTCTCTTTCCCCTTGCCTCTCTCTTTTCCCGAGTTCCGTGAACTCTCCCGACTTTACGCTCACCAGTCACTTTCCCTTCTTTCCCTCAACTCCCTCTTTGCCACCTTTTCCCACGCTTGTCTCTTTCCCTTTTTCCCTTCGCCTGTCTCTTCTCCCCTCTTTTTCCTTCACTCCCCAAATTTCCCACTTCCGCTCGCCTTCCTCTACTCCCTCCCATCCCTCAAATCTCTCTTCCCCCTCTTTTCCCTTGCCTCTCTCTTTTCCCTAGTTCCGTGAACTCTCCCGTCTTTACGCTCACCAGTCACTTTCCCTTCTTTCCCTCAACTCCCTCTTTGCCAACTTTTCCCTCCCTTGTCTCTTTCCCTTTCCCCCCTCGCCTGTGTCTTCTCTCCTCTTTTTCCTTCAGTCCCCAAATTACCCACTTCCGATAGCATTCCTCTACTCCCTGCCATCCCTCAAATCTCTCTTCCCCTCTTTTTCCCGTTGCCTGTCTCTTTTCCCGAGTTCCGTGAACTCTCCCGTCTTTACGCTCACCAGTCACTTTCCCTGCTTTCCCTTAACTCCCTCTTTGCCAACTTTTCCCTCCCTTGTCTCTTTCCCTTTCCCCCCTCGCCTGTGTCTTCTCTCCTCTTTTTCCTTCAGTCCCCAAATTACCCACTTCCGATAGCATTCCTCTACTCCCTCCCATCCCTCAAAGCTCTTTCCCCGTATTTCCCCTTTCCTTTCTCTTTTCCCTAGTTCCGTGAACTCTCCCGTCTTTACGCTCACCAGTCACTTTCCCTGCTTTCCCTCAACTCACTCTTTGCCACCTTTTCCCACGCTTGTCTCTTTCCCTTTTTCCCCTCGCCTGTCTCTTCCCCCCTGTTTTTCCTTCAGTCCCCAAATTTCCCACTTCCGCTCGTTTTCCTCTACTCCCTCCCATCCCTCAAATCTCTCTTCCCCTCTTTTTCCCGTTGCCTGTCTCTTTTCCCTAGTTCCGTGAACTCTCCCGTCTTTACGCTCACCAGTCACTTTCCCTGCTTTCCCTCAACTCCCTCTTTGTCAACTTTTCCCACGCTTGTCTCTTTTCCTTTTCAATCTCGCCTGTCTCTTCTCCCCTCTTTTTCCTTCAGTCCCCAAATTTCCCAATTCCGCTCGTTTTCCTCTACTCCCTCCCATCCCTCAAAGCTCTCTTTCCCTCTCTTTCCCCTTGCCTCTCTCTTTTCCCGAGTTCCGTGAACATTCCCGTCTTTACGCTCACCAGTCACTTTCCCTTCTTTCCCTCAACTCCCTCTTTGCCACCTTTTCCCACGCTTGTCTCTTTCCCTTTTCAACCTCGCCTGTCTCTTCTGCCCTCTTTTTCCTTCAGTCCCCCAATTTCCCACTTCCGATAGCCTTCCTCTACTCCCTGCCATCCCTCAAATCTCTCTTCCCCTCTTTTTCCCGTTGCCTGCCTCTTTTCCCTAGTTCCGTGAAGTCTCCCGTCTTTACGCTCACCAGTCACTTTCCCTTGTTTCCCTCAACTCACTCTTTGCCACCTTTTCCCACGCTTGTCTCTTTCCCTTTTTCCCCTCGCCTCTCTCTTCCCCCCTCTTTTTCCTTCAGTCCCCGAATTTCCCACTTGAGCTCTCCTTCCTCTACTCCCTCCCATCCCTCAAAGCTCTCTTTCCCTCTCTTTCCCCTTGCCTCTCTCTTTTCCCGAGTTCCGTGAACTCTCCCGACTTTACGCTCACCAGTCACTTTCCCTTCTTTCCCTCAACTCCCTCTTTGCCACCTTTTCCCACGCTTGTCTCTTTCCCTTTTTCCCTTCGCCTGTCTCTTCTCCCCTCTTTTTCCTTCACTCCCCAAATTTCCCACTTCCGCTCGCCTTCCTCTACTCCCTCCCATCCCTCAAATCTCTCTTCCCCCTCTTTTCCCTTGCCTCTCTCTTTTCCCTAGTTCCGTGAACTCTCCCGTCTTTACGCTCACCAGTCACTTTCCCTTCTTTCCCTCAACTCCCTCTTTGCCAACTTTTCCCTCCCTTGTCTCTTTCCCTTTCCCCCCTCGCCTGTGTCTTCTCTCCTCTTTTTCCTTCAGTCCCCAAATTACCCACTTCCGATAGCATTCCTCTACTCCCTGCCATCCCTCAAATCTCTCTTCCCCTCTTTTTCCCGTTGCCTGTCTCTTTTCCCGAGTTCCGTGAACTCTCCCGTCTTTACGCTCACCAGTCACTTTCCCTGCTTTCCCTCAACTCACTCTTTGCCACCTTTTCCCACGCTTGTCTCTTTCCCTTTTTCCCCTCGCCTGTCTCTTCCCCCCTGTTTTTCCTTCAGTCCCCAAATTTCCCACTTCCGCTCGTTTTCCTCTACTCCCTCCCATCCCTCAAATCTCTCTTCCCCTCTTTTTCCCGTTGCCTGTCTCTTTTCCCTAGTTCCGTGAACTCTCCCGTCTTTACGCTCACCAGTCACTTTCCCTGCTTTCCCTCAACTCCCTCTTTGTCAACTTTTCCCACGCTTGTCTCTTTTCCTTTTCAATCTCGCCTGTCTCTTCTCCCCTCTTTTTCCTTCAGTCCCCAAATTTCCCAATTCCGCTCGTTTTCCTCTACTCCCTCCCATCCCTCAAAGCTCTCTTTCCCTCTCTTTCCCCTTGCCTCTCTCTTTTCCCGAGTTCCGTGAACATTCCCGTCTTTACGCTCACCAGTCACTTTCCCTTCTTTCCCTCAACTCCCTCTTTGCCACCTTTTCCCACGCTTGTCTCTTTTCCTTTTCAACCTCGCCTGTCTCTTCTCCCCTCTTTTTCCTTCAGTCCCCCAATTTCCCACTTCCGATAGCCTTCCTCTACTCCCTGCCATCCCTCAAATCTCTCTTCCCCTCTTTTTCCCGTTGCCTGTCTCTTTTCCCTAGTTCCGTGAACTCTCCCGTCTTTACGCTCACCAGTCACTTTCCATGCTTTCCCTCAACTCCCTCTTTGCCACCTTTTCCCACGCTTGTCTCTTTCCCTTTTTCCCTTCGCCTGTCTCTTCTCCCCTCTTTTTCCTTCACTCCCCAAATTTCCCACTTCCGCTCGCCTTCCTCTACTCCCTCCCATCCCTCAAATCTCTCTTCCCCCTCTTTTCCCTTGCCTCTCTCTTTTCCCTAGTTCCGTGAACTCTCCCGTCTTTACGCTCACCAGTCACTTTCCCTTCTTTCCCTCAACTCCCTCTTTGCCAACTTTTCCCTCCCTTGTCTCTTTCCCTTTCCCCCCTCGCCTGTGTCTTCTCTCCTCTTTTTCCTTCAGTCCCCAAATTTCCCACTTCCGATAGCCTTCCTCTACTCCCTGCCATCCCTCAAATCTCTCTTCCCCTCTTTTTCTCGTTGCCTGTCTCTTTTCCCGAGTTCCGTGAACTCTCCCGTCTTTACGCTCACCAGTCACTTTCCCTGCTTTCCCTTAACTCCCTCTTTGCCACCTTTTTCCTCCCTTGTCTCTTTCCCTTTCCCCCCTCGCCTGTCTCTTCTCCCCTCTATTTCCTTCAGTCCCCAAATTTCCCACTTCCGCTCGTTTTCCTCTACTCCCTCCCATCCCTCAAAGCTCTCTTTCCCTCTCCTTCCCCTTGCCTCTCTCTTTTCCCTAGTTCCGTGAACTCTCCCCTCTTTACGCTCACCAGTCACTTTCCCTGCTTTCCCTCAACTCCCTCTTTGCCACCTTTTCGCACGATTGTCTCTTTCCCTTTTCAACCTCGCCTGTCTCTTCCCCCCTGTTTTTCCTTCAGTCCCCAAATTTCCCACTTCCGCTCGTTTTCCTCTACTCCCTCCCATCCCTCAAAGCTCTCTTTCCCTCTCTTTCCCCTTGCCTCTCTCTTTTCCCGAGTTCCGTGAACTCTCCCGACTTTACGCTCACCAGTCACTTTCCCTTCTTTCCCTCAACTCCCTCTTTGCCACCTTTTCCCACGCTTGTCTCTTTCCCTTTTCAACCTCGCCTGTCTCTTCTGCCCTCTTTTTCCTTCAGTCCCCCAATTTCCCACTTCCGATAGCCTTCCTCTACTCCCTGCCATCCCTCAAATCTCTCTTCCCCTCTTTTTCCCGTTGCCTGCCTCTTTTCCCGAGTTCCGTGAAGTCTCCCGTCTTTACGCTCACCAGTCACTTTCCCTTGTTTCCCTCAACTCACTCTTTGCCACCTTTTCCCACGCTTGTCTCTTTCCCTTTTTCCCCTCGCCTCTCTCTTCCCCCCTCTTTTTCCTTCAGTCCCCGAATTTCCCACTTGAGCTCTCCTTCCTCTACTCCCTCCCATCCCTCAAAGCTCTCTTTCCCTCTCTTTCCCCTTGCCTCTCTCTTTTCCCGAGTTCCGTGAACTCTCCCGACTTTACGCTCACCAGTCACTTTCCCTTCTTTCCCTCAACTCCCTCTTTGCCACCTTTTCCCACGCTTGTCTCTTTCCCTTTTTCCCCTCGCCTGTCTCTTCCCCCCTCTTTTTCCTTCAGTCCCCAAATTTCCCACTTCCGCTCGTTTTCCTCTACTCCCTCCCATCCCTCAAATCTCTCTTCCCCTCTTTTTCCCGTTGCCTGTCTCTTTTCCCTAGTTCCGTGAACTCTCCCGTCTTTACGCTCACCAGTCACTTTCCCTGCTTTCCCTCAACTCCCTCTTTGTCAACTTTTCCCACGCTTGTCTCTTTTCCTTTTCAATCTCGCCTGTCTCTTCTCCCCTCTTTTTCCTTCAGTCCCCAAATTTCCCACTTCCGCTCGTTTTCCTCTACTCCCTCCCATCCCTCAAAGCTCTCTTTCCCTCTCTTTCCCCTTGCCTCTCTCTTTTCCCGAATTCCGTGAACATTCCCGTCTTTACGCTCACCAGTCACTTTCCCTTCTTTCCCTCAACTCCCTCTTTGCCACCTTTTCCCACGCTTGTCTCTTTTCCTTTTCAACCTCGCCTGTCTCTTCTCCCCTCTTTTTCCTTCAGTCCCCCAATTTCCCACTTCCGATAGCCTTCCTCTACTCCCTGCCATCCCTCAAATCTCTCTTCCCCTCTTTTTCCCGTTGCCTGTCTCTTTTCCCTAGTTCCGTGAACTCTCCCGTCTTTACGCTCACCAGTCACTTTCCATGCTTTCCCTCAACTCCCTCTTTGCCACCTTTTCCCACGCTTGTCTCTTTCCCTTTTTCCCTTCGCCTGTCTCTTCTCCCCTCTTTTTCCTTCACTCCCCAAATTTCCCACTTCCGCTCGCCTTCCTCTACTCCCTCCCATCCCTCAAATCTCTCTTCCCCCTCTTTTCCCTTGCCTCTCTCTTTTCCCTAGTTCCGTGAACTCTCCCGTCTTTACGCTCACCAGTCACTTTCCCTTCTTTCCCTCAACTCCCTCTTTGCCAACTTTTCCCTCCCTTGTCTCTTTCCCTTTCCCCCCTCGCCTGTGTCTTCTCTTCTCTTTTTCCTTCAGTCCCCAAATTACCCACTTCCGATAGCATTCCTCTACTCCCTGCCATCCCTCAAATCTCTCTTCCCCTCTTTTTCCCGTTGCCTGTCTCTTTTCCCGAGTTCCGTGAACTCTCCCGTCTTTACGCTCACCAGTCACTTTCCCTGCTTTCCCTTAACTCCCTCTTTGCCAACTTTTCCCTCCCTTGTCTCTTTCCCTTTCCCCCCTCGCCTGTGTCTTCTCTCCTCTTTTTCCTTCAGTCCCCAAATTACCCACTTCCGATAGCATTCCTCTACTCCCTCCCATCCCTCAAATCTCTCTTCCCCCTCTTTTCCCTTGCCTGTCTCTTTTCCCGAGTTCCGTGAACTCTCCCGTCTTTACGCTCACCAGTCACTTTCCCTGCTTTCCCTTAACTCCCTCTTTGCCACCTTTTTCCTCCCTTGTCTCTTTCCCTTTCCCCCCTCGCCTGTCTCTTCTCCCGTCTATTTCCTTCAGTCCCCAAATTTCCCACTTCCGCTCGTTTTCCTCTACTCCCTCCCATCCCTCAAAGCTCTCTTTCCCTCTCCTTCCCCTTGCCTCTCTCTTTTCTCTAGTTCCGTGAACTCTCCCCTCTTTACGCTCACCAGTCACTTTCCCTGCTTTCCCTCAACTCCCTCTTTGCCACCTTTTCGCACGATTGTCTCTTTCCCTTTTCAACCTCGCCTGTCTCTTCCCCCCTGTTTTTCCTTCAGTCCCCAAATTTCCCACTTCCGCTCGCCTTCCTCTACTCCCTCCCATCCCTCAAAGCTCTTTCCCCGTCTTTCCCCTTTCCTCTCTCTTTTCCCTAGTTCCGTGAACTCTCCCGTCTTTACGCTCACCAGTCACTTTCCCTGCTTTCCCTCAACTCACTCTTTGCCACCTTTTCCCACGCTTGTCTCTTTCCCTTTTTCCCCTCGCCTCTCTCTTCCCTCCTCTTTTTCCTTCAGTCCCCGAATTTCCCACTTGAGCTCTCCTTCCTCTACTCCCTCCCATCCCTCAAATCTCTCTTTCCCTCTTTTTCCCCTTGCCTCTCTCTTTTCCCGAGTTCCGTGAACTCTCCCGTCTTTACGCTCACCAGTCACTTTCCCTTCTTTCCCTCAACTCCCTCTTTGCCACCTTTTCCCACGCTTGTCTCTTTCCCTTTTCAACCTCGCCTGTCTCTTCTGCCCTCTTTTTCCTTCAGTCCCCCAATTTCCCACTTCCGATAGCCTTCCTCTACTCCCTGCCATCCCTCAAATCTCTCTTCCCCTCTTTTTCCCGTTGCCTGCCTCTTTTCCCTAGTTCCGTGAAGTCTCCCGTCTTTACGCTCACCAGTCACTTTCCCTTGTTTCCCTCAACTCACTCTTTGCCACCTTTTCCCACGCTTGTCTCTTTCCCTTTTTCCCCTCGCCTCTCTCTTCCCCCCTCTTTTTCCTTCAGTCCCCGAATTTCCCACTTGAGCTCTCCTTCCTCTACTCCCTCCCATCCCTCAAAGCTCTCTTTCCCTCTCTTTCCCCTTGCCTCTCTCTTTTCCCGAGTTCCGTGAACTCTCCCGACTTTACGCTCACCAGTCACTTTCCCTTCTTTCCCTCAACTCCCTCTTTGCCACCTTTTCCCACGCTTGTCTCTTTCCCTTTTTCCCCTCGCCTGTCTCTTCCCCCCTCTTTTTCCTTCAGTCCCCAAATTTCCCACTTACGCTCGTTTTCCTCTACTCCCTCCCATCCCTCAAATCTCTCTTCCCCTCTTTTTCCCGTTGCCTGTCTCTTTTCCCTAGTTCCGTGAACTCTCCCCTCTTTACGCTCACCAGTCACTTTCCCTGCTTTCCCTCAACTCCCTCTTTGTCAACTTTTCCCACGCTTGTCTCTTTTCCTTTTCAATCTCGCCTGTCTCTTCCCCCTCTTTTTCCTTCAGTCCCCAAATTTCCCACTTCCGCTCGTTTTCCTCTACTCCCTCCCATCCCTCAAAGCTCTCTTTCCCTCTCTTTCCCCTTGCCTCTCTCTTTTCCCGAGTTCCGTGAACATTCCCGTCTTTACGCTCACCAGTCACTTTCCCTTCTTTCCCTCAACTCCCTCTTTGCCACCTTTTCCCACGCTTGTCTCTTTTCCTTTTCAACCTCGCCTGTCTCTTCTCCCCTCTTTTTCCTTCAGTCCCCCAATTTCCCACTTCCGATAGCCTTCCTCTACTCCCTGCCATCCCTCAAATCTCTCTTCCCCTCTTTTTCCCGTTGCCTGTCTCTTTTCCCTAGTTCCGTGAACTCTCCCGTCTTTACGCTCACCAGTCACTTTCCATGCTTTCCCTCAACTCCCTCTTTGCCACCTTTTCCCACGCTTGTCTCTTTCCCTTTTTCCCTTCGCCTGTCTCTTCTCCCCTCTTTTTCCTTCACTCCCCAAATTTCCCACTTCCGCTCGCCTTCCTCTACTCCCTCCCATCCCTCAAATCTCTCTTCCCCCTCTTTTCCCTTGCCTCTCTCTTTTCCCTAGTTCCGTGAACTCTCCCGTCTTTACGCTCACCAGTCACTTTCCCTTCTTTCCCTCAACTCCCTCTTTGCCAACTTTTCCCTCCCTTGTCTCTTTCCCTTTCCCCCCTCGCCTGTGTCTTCTCTTCTCTTTTTCCTTCAGTCCCCAAATTACCCACTTCCGATAGCATTCCCCTACTCCCTGCCATCCCTCAAATCTCTCTTCCCCTCTTTTTCCCGTTGCCTGTCTCTTTTCCCGAGTTCCGTGAACTCTCCCGTCTTTACGCTCACCAGTCACTTTCCCTGCTTTCCCTTAACTCCCTCTTTGCCAACTTTTCCCTCCCTTGTCTCTTTCCCTTTCCCCCCTCGCCTGTGTCTTCTCTCCTCTTTTTCCTTCAATCCCCAAATTACCCACTTCCGATAGCATTCCTCTACTCCCTCCCATCCCTCAAATCTCTCTTCCCCCTCTTTTCCCTTGCCTCTCTCTTTTCCCTAGTTCCGTGAACTCTCCCGTCTTTACGCTCACCAGTCACTTTCCCTGCTTTCCCTCAACTCACTCTTTGCCACCTTTTCCCACGCTTGTCTCTTTCCCTTTTTCCCCTCGCCTGTCTCTTCCCCCCTCTTTTTCCTTCAGTCCCCAAATTTCCCACTTACGCTCGTTTTCCTCTACTCCCTCCCATCCCTCAAATCTCTCTTCCCCTCTTTTTCCCGTTGCCTGTCTCTTTTCCCGAGTTCCGTGAACTCTCCCGTCTTTACGCTCACCAGTCACTTTCCCTGCTTTCCCTCAACTCCCTCTTTGTCAACTTTTCCCACGCTTGTCTCTTTTCCTTTTCAATCTCGCCTGTCTCTTCTCCCCTCTTTTTCCTTCAGTCCCCAAATTTCCCACTTCCGCTCGTTTTCCTCTACTCCCTCCCATCCCTCAAAGCTCTCTTTCCCTCTCTTTCCCCTTGCCTCTCTCTTTTCCCGAGTTCCGTGAACATTCCCGTCTTTACGCTCACCAGTCACTTTCCCTTCTTTCCCTCAACTCCCTCTTTGCCACCTTTTCCCACGCTTGTCTCTTTTCCTTTTCAACCTCGCCTGTCTCTTCTCCCCTCTTTTTCCTTCAGTCCCCCAATTTCCCACTTCCGATAGCCTTCCTCTACTCCCTGCCATCCCTCAAATCTCTCTTCCCCTCTTTTTCCCGTTGCCTGTCTCTTTTCCCTAGTTCCGTGAACTCTCCCGTCTTTACGCTCACCAGTCACTTTCCATGCTTTCCCTCAACTCCCTCTTTGCCACCTTTTCCCACGCTTGTCTCTTTCCCTTTTTCCCTTCGCCTGTCTCTTCTCCCCTCTTTTTCCTTCACTCCCCAAATTTCCCACTTCCGCTCGCCTTCCTCTACTCCCTCCCATCCCTCAAATCTCTCTTCCCCCTCTTTTCCCTTGCCTCTCTCTTTTCCCTAGTTCCGTGAACTCTCCCGTCTTTACGCTCACCAGTCACTTTCCCTGCTTTCCCTCAACTCACTCTTTGCCACCTTTTCCCACGCTTGTCTCTTTCCCTTTTTCCCCTCGCCTCTCTCTTCCCCCCTCTTTTTCCTTCAGTCCCCGAATTTCCCACTTGAGCTCTCCTTCCTCTACTCCCTCCCATCCCTCAAATCTCTCTTTCCGTCTTTTTCCCCTTGCCTCTCTCTTTTCCCGAGTTCCATGAACTCTCCCGTCTTTACGCTCACCAGTCACTTTCCATGCTTTCCCTCAACTCCCTCTTTGCCACCTTTTCCCACGCTTGTCTCTTTCCCTTTTCCCCCTCGCCTGTGTCTTCCCCCCTCTTTTTCCTTCTGTCCCCAAATTTCCCACTTCCGCTCGTTTTCCTCTACTCCCTCCCATCCCTCAAAGCTCTCTTTCCCTCTCTTTCCCCCTCTTTCCCCTTGCCTCTCTCTTTTCCCGAGTTCCGTGAACTCTCCCGACTTTACGCTCACCAGTCACTTTCCCTTCTTTCCCTCAACTCCCTCTTTGCCACCTTTTTCCCACGCTTGTCTCTTTCCCTTTTTCCCCTCGCCTGTCTCTTCCCCCCTGTTTTTCCTTCAGTCCCCAAATTTCCCACTTCCGCTCGTTTTCCTCTACTCCCTCCCATCCCTCAAAGCTCTCTTTCCCTCTCCTTCCCCTTGCCTCTCTCTTTTCCCTAGTTCCGTGAACTCTCCCCTCTTTACGCTCACCAGTCACTTTCCCTGCTTTCCCTCAACTCCCTCTTTGCCACCTTTTCGCACGATTGTCTCTTTCCCTTTTCAACCTCGCCTGTCTCTTCCCCCCTGTTTTTCCTTCAGTCCCCAAATTTCCCACTTCCGCTCGCCTTCCTCTACTCCCTCCCATCCCTCAAAGCTCTTTCCCCGTCTTTCCCCTTTCCTCTCTCTTTTCCCTAGTTCCGTGAACTCTCCCGTCTTTACGCTCACCAGTCACTTTCCCTGCTTTCCCTCAACTCACTCTTTGCCACCTTTTCCCACGCTTGTCTCTTTCCCTTTTTCCCCTCGCCTCTCTCTTCCCCCCTCTTTTTCCTTCAGTCCCCGAATTTCCCACTTGAGCTCTCCTTCCTCTACTCCCTCCCATCCCTCAAATCTCTCTTTCCCTCTTTTTCCCCTTGCCTCTCTCTTTTCCCGAGTTCCGTGAACTCTCCCGTCTTTACGCTCACCAGTCACTTTCCATGCTTTCCCTCAACTCCCTCTTTGCCACCTTTTCCCACGCTTGTCTCTTTCCCTTTTCCCCCTCGCCTGTCTCTTCCCCCCTCTTTTTCCTTCAGTCCCCAAATTTCCCACTTCCGCTCGTTTTCCTCTACTCCCTCCCATCCCTCAAAGCTCTCTTTCCCTCTCTTTCCCCTTGCCTCTCTCTTTTCCCGAGTTCCGTGAACTCTCCCGACTTTACGCTCACCAGTCACTTTCCCTTCTTTCCCTCAACTCCCTCTTTGCCACCTTTTCCCACGCTTGTCTCTTTCCCTTTTCAACCTCGCCTGTCTCTTCTGCCCTCTTTTTCCTTCAGTCCCCCAATTTCCCACTTCCGATAGCCTTCCTCTACTCCCTGCCATCCCTCAAATCTCTCTTCCCCTCTTTTTCCCGTTGCCTGTCTCTTTTCCCTAGTTCCGTGAAGTCTCCCGTCTTTACGCTCACCAGTCACTTTCCCTTGTTTCCCTCAACTCACTCTTTGCCACCTTTTCCCACGCTTGTCTCTTTCCCTTTTTCCCCTCGCCTCTCTCTTCCCCCCTCTTTTTCCTTCAGTCCCCGAATTTCCCACTTGAGCTCTCCTTCCTCTACTCCCTCCCATCCCTCAAAGCTCTCTTTCCCTCTCTTTCCCCTTGCCTCTCTCTTTTCCCGAGTTCCGTGAACTCTCCCGACTTTACGCTCACCAGTCACTTTCCCTTCTTTCCCTCAACTCCCTCTTTGCCACCTTTTCCCACGCTTGTCTCTTTCCCTTTTTCCCCTCGCCTGTCTCTTCCCCCCTCTTTTTCCTTCAGTCCCCAAATTTCCCACTTACGCTCGTTTTCCTCTACTCCCTCCCATCCCTCAAATCTCTCTTCCCCTCTTTTTCCCGTTGCCTGTCTCTTTTCCCTAGTTCCGTGAACTCTCCCGTCTTTACGCTCACCAGTCACTTTCCCTGCTTTCCCTCAACTCCCTCTTTGTCAACTTTTCCCACGCTTGTCTCTTTTCCTTTTCAATCTCGCCTGTCTCTTCTCCCCTCTTTTTCCTTCAGTCCCCAAATTTCCCACTTCCGCTCGTCTTCCTCTACTCCCTCCCATCCCTCAAAGCTCTCTTTCCCTCTCTTTCCCCTTGCCTCTCTCTTTTCCCGAGTTCCGTGAACATTCCCGTCTTTACGCTCACCAGTCACTTTCCCTTCTTTCCCTCAACTCCCTCTTTGCCACCTTTTCCCACGCTTGTCTCTTTTCCTTTTCAACCTCGCCTGTCTCTTCTCCCCTCTTTTTCCTTCAGTCCCCCAATTTCCCACTTCCGATAGCCTTCCTCTACTCCCTGCCATCCCTCAAATCTCTCTTCCCCTCTTTTTCCCGTTGCCTGTCTCTTTTCCCTAGTTCCGTGAACTCTCCCGTCTTTACGGTCACCAGTCACTTTCCATGCTTTCCCTCAACTCCCTCTTTGCCACCTTTTCCCACGCTTGTCTCTTTCCCTTTTTCCCTTCGCCTGTCTCTTCTCCCCTCTTTTTCCTTCACTCCCCAAATTTCCCACTTCCGCTCGCCTTCCTCTACTCCCTCCCATCCCTCAAATCTCTCTTCCCCCTCTTTTCCCTTGCCTCTCTCTTTTCCCTAGTTCCGTGAACTCTCCCGTCTTTACGCTCACCAGTCACTTTCCCTTCTTTCCCTCAACTCCCTCTTTGCCACCTTTTCCCTCCCTTGTCTCTTTCCCTTTCCCCCCTCGCCTGTGTCTTCTCTCCTCTTTTTCCTTCAGTCCCCAAATTTCCCACTTCCGATAGCCTTCCTCTACTCCCTGCCATCCCTCAAATCTCTCTTCCCCTCTTTTTCCCGTTGCCTGTCTCTTTTCCCGAGTTCCGTGAACTCTCCCGTCTACGCTCACCAGTCACTTTCCCTGCTTTCCCTTAACTCCCTCTTTGCCACCTTTTTCCTCCCTTGTCTCTTTCCCTTTCCCCCCTCGCCTGTCTCTTCTCCCCTCTATTTCCTTCAGTCCCCAAATTTCCCACTTCCGCTCGTTTTCCTCTACTCCCTCCCATCCCTCAAAGCTCTCTTTCCCTCTCTTTCCCCTTGCCTCTCTCTTTTCACGAGTTCCGTGAACTCTCCCGTCTTTACGCTCACCAGTCACTTTCCCTTCTTTCCCTCAACTCGCTCTTTGCCACCTTTTTCCCACGCTTGTCTCTTTCCCTTTTCCCCCTCGCCTGTCTCTTCCCCCCTCTTTTTCCTTCAGTCCCCAAATTTCCCACTTCCGCTCGTTTTCCTCTACTCCCTCCCATCCCTCAAAGCTCTCTTTCCCTCTCCTTCCCCTTGCCTCTCTCTTTTCACGAGTTCCGTGAACTCTCCCGTCTTTACGCTCACCAGTCACTTTCCCTTCTTTCCCTCAACTCGCTCTTTGCCACCTTTTTCCCACGCTTGTCTCTTTCCCTTTTTCCCTTCGCCTGTCTCTTCTCCCCTCTTTTTCCTTCACTCCCCAAATTTCCCACTTCCGCTCGCCTTCCTCTACTCCCTCCCATCCCTCAAATCTCTCTTCCCCCTCTTTTCCCTTGCCTCTCTCTTTTCCCTAGTTCCGTGAACTCTCCCGTCTTTACGCTCACCAGTCACTTTCCCTTCTTTCCCTCAACTCCCTCTTTGCCAACTTTTCCCTCCCTTGTCTCTTTCCCTTTCCCCCCTCGCCTGTGTCTTCTCTCCTCTTTTTCCTTCAGTCCCCAAATTTCCCACTTCCGATAGCCTTCCTCTACTCCCTGCCATCCCTCAAATCTCTCTTCCCCTCTTTTTCCCGTTGCCTGTCTCTTTTCCCGAGTTCCGTGAACTCTCCCGTCTACGCTCACCAGTCACTTTCCCTGCTTTCCCTTAACTCCCTCTTTGCCACCTTTTTCCTCCCTTGTCTCTTTCCCTTTCCCCCCTCGCCTGTCTCTTCTCCCCTCTATTTCCTTCAGTCCCCAAATTTCCCACTTCCGCTCGTTTTCCTCTACTCCCTCCCATCCCTCAAAGCTCTCTTTCCCTCTCTTTCCCCTTGCCTCTCTCTTTTCACGAGTTCCGTGAACTCTCCCGTCTTTACGCTCACCAGTCACTTTCCCTTCTTTCCCTCAACTCGCTCTTTGCCACCTTTTTCCCACGCTTGTCTCTTTCCCTTTTCCCCCTCGCCTGTCTCTTCCCCCCTCTTTTTCCTTCAGTCCCCAAATTTCCCACTTCCGCTCGTTTTCCTCTACTCCCTCCCATCCCTCAAAGCTCTCTTTCCCTCTCCTTCCCCTTGCCTCTCTCTTTTCCCTAGTTCCGTGAACTCTCCCCTCTTTACGCTCACCAGTCACTTTCCCTGCTTTCCCTCAACTCCCTCATTGCCACCTTTTCGCACGATTGTCTCTTTCCCTTTTCAACCTCGCCTGTCTCTTCCCCCCTGTTTTTCCTTCAGTCCCCAAATTTCCCACTTCCGCTCGCCTTCCTCTACTCCCTCCCATCCCTCAAAGCTCTTTCCCCGTCTTTCCCCTTTCCTCTCTCTTTTCCCTAGTTCCGTGAACTCTCCCGTCTTTACGCTCACCAGTCACTTTCCCTGCTTTCCCTCAACTCACTCTTTGCCACCTTTTCCCACGCTTGTCTCTTTCCCTTTTTCCCCTCGCCTCTCTCTTCCCTCCTCTTTTTCCTTCAGTCCCCGAATTTCCCACTTGAGCTCTCCTTCCTCTACTCCCTCCCATCCCTCAAATCTCTCTTTCCCTCTTTTTCCCCTTGCCTCTCTCTTTTCCCGAGTTCCGTGAACTCTCCCGTCTTTACGCTCACCAGTCACTTTCCATGCTTTCCCTCAACTCCCTCTTTGCCACCTTTTCCCACGCTTGTCTCTTTCCCTTTTCCCCCTCGCCTGTCTCTTCCCCCCTCTTTTTCCTTCAGTCCCCAAATTTCCCACTTCCGCTCGTTTTCCTCTACTCCCTCCCATCCCTCAAAGCTCTCTTTCCCTCTCTTTCCCCTTGCCTCTCTCTTTTCCCGAGTTCCGTGAACTCTCCCGACTTTACGCTCACCAGTCACTTTCCCTTCTTTCCCTCAACTCCCTCTTTGCCACCTTTTCCCACGCTTGTCTCTTTCCCTTTTCAACCTCGCCTGTCTCTTCTACCCTCTTTTTCCTTCAGTCCCCCAATTTCCCACTTCCGATAGCCTTCCTCTACTCCCTGCCATCCCTCAAATCTCTCTTCCCCTCTTTCTCCCGTTGCCTGTCTCTTTTCCCTAGTTCCGTGAACTCTCCCGTCTTTACGCTCACCAGTCACTTTCCATGCTTTCCCTCAACTCCCTCTTTGCCACCTTTTCCCACGCTTGTCTCTTTCCCTTTTTCCCTTCGCCTGTCTCTTCTCCCCTCTTTTTCCTTCACTCCCCAAATTTCCCACTTCCGCTCGCCTTCCTCTACTCCCTCCCATCCCTCAAATCTCTCTTCCCCCTCTTTTCCCTTGCCTCTCTCTTTTCCCTAGTTCCGTGAACTCTCCCGTCTTTACGCTCACCAGTCACTTTCCCTGCTTTCCCTTAACTCCCTCTTTGCCACCTTTTTCCTCCCTTGTCTCTTTCCCTTTCCCCCCTCGCCTGTCTCTTCTCCCCTCTATTTCCTTCAGTCCCCAAATTTCCCACTTCCGCTCGTTTTCCTCTACTCCCTCCCATCCCTCAAAGCTCTCTTTCCCTCTCTTTCCCCTTGCCTCTCTCTTTTCACGAGTTCCGTGAACTCTCCCGTCTTTACGCTCACCAGTCACTTTCCCTTCTTTCCCTCAACTCGCTCTTTGCCACCTTTTTCCCACGCTTGTCTCTTTCCCTTTTCCCCCTCGCCTGTCTCTTCCCCCCTCTTTTTCCTTCAGTCCCCAAATTTCCCACTTCCGCTCGTTTTCCTCTACTCCCTCCCATCCCTCAAAGCTCTCTTTCCCTCTCCTTCCCCTTGCCTCTCTCTTTTCCCTAGTTCCGTGAACTCTCCCCTCTTTACGCTCACCAGTCACTTTCCCTGCTTTCCCTCAACTCCCTCTTTGCCACCTTTTCGCACGATTGTCTCTTTCCCTTTTCAACCTCGCCTGTCTCTTCCCCCCTGTTTTTCCTTCAGTCCCCAAATTTCCCACTTCCGCTCGCCTTCCTCTACTCCCTCCCATCCCTCAAAGCTCTTTCCCCGTCTTTCCCCTTTCCTCTCTCTTTTCCCTAGTTCCGTGAACTCTCCCGTCTTTACGCTCACCAGTCACTTTCCCTGCTTTCCCTCAACTCACTCTTTGCCACCTTTTCCCACGCTTGTCTCTTTCCCTTTTTCCCCTCGCCTCTCTCTTCCCTCCTCTTTTTCCTTCAGTCCCCGAATTTCCCACTTGAGCTCTCCTTCCTCTACTCCCTCCCATCCCTCAAATCTCTCTTTCCCTCTTTTTCCCCTTGCCTCTCTCTTTTCCCGAGTTCCGTGAACTCTCCCGTCTTTACGCTCACCAGTCACTTTCCATGCTTTCCCTCAACTCCCTCTTTGCCACCTTTTCCCACGCTTGTCTCTTTCCCTTTTCCCCCTCGCCTGTCTCTTCCCCCCTCTTTTTCCTTCAGTCCCCAAATTTCCCACTTCCGCTCGTTTTCCTCTACTCCCTCCCATCCCTCAAAGCTCTCTTTCCCTCTCTTTCCCCTTGCCTCTCTCTTTTCCCGAGTTCCGTGAACTCTCCCGACTTTACGCTCACCAGTCACTTTCCCTTCTTTCCCTCAACTCCCTCTTTGCCACCTTTTCCCACGCTTGTCTCTTTCCCTTTTCAACCTCGCCTGTCTCTTCTACCCTCTTTTTCCTTCAGTCCCCCAATTTCCCACTTCCGATAGCCTTCCTCTACTCCCTGCCATCCCTCAAATCTCTCTTCCCCTCTTTCTCCCGTTGCCTGTCTCTTTTCCCTAGTTCCGTGAACTCTCCCGTCTTTACGCTCACCAGTCACTTTCCATGCTTTCCCTCAACTCCCTCTTTGCCACCTTTTCCCACGCTTGTCTCTTTCCCTTTTCCCCCTCGCCTGTCTCTTCCCCCCTCTTTTTCCTTCAGTCCCCAAATTTCCCACTTCCGCTCGTTTTCCTCTACTCCCTCCCATCCCTCAAAGCTCTCTTTCCCTCTCTTTCCCCTTGCCTCTCTCTTTTCCCGAGTTCCGTGAACTCTCCCGACTTTACGCTCACCAGTCACTTTCTCTTCTTTCCCTCAACTCCCTCTTTGCCACCTTTTCCCACGCTTGTCTCTTTCCCTTTTTCCCCTCGCCTGTCTCTTCCCCCCTCTTTTTCCTTCAGTCCCCAAATTTCCCACTTACGCTCGTTTTCCTCTACTCCCTCCCATCCCTCAAATCTCTCTTCCCCTCTTTTTCCCGTTGCCTGTCTCTTTTCCCTAGTTCCGTGAACTCTCCCGTCTTTACGCTCACCAGTCACTTTCCCTGCTTTCCCTCAACTCCCTCTTTGTCAACTTTTCCCACGCTTGTCTCTTTTCCTTTTCAATCTCGCCTGTCTCTTCTCCCCTCTTTTTCCTTCAGTCCCCAAATTTCCCACTTCCGCTCGTTTTCCTCTACTCCCTCCCATCCCTCAAAGCTCTCTTTCCCTCTCTTTCCCCTTGCCTCTCTCTTTTCCCGAGTTCCGTGAACATTCCCGTCTTTACGCTCACCAGTCACTTTCCCTTCTTTCCCTCAACTCCCTCTTTGCCACCTTTTCCCACGCTTGTCTCTTTCCCTTTCCCCCCTCGCCTGTGTCTTCTCTCCTCTTTTTCCTTCAGTCCCCAAATTTCCCACTTCCGATAGCCTTCCTCTACTCCCTGCCATCCCTCAAATCTCTCTTCCCCTCTTTTTCCCGTTGCCTGTCTCTTTTCCCGAGTTCCGTGAACTCTCCCGTCTTTACGCTCACCAGTCACTTTCCCTGCTTTCCCTTAACTCCCTCTTTGCCACCTTTTTCCTCCCTTGTCTCTTTCCCTTTCCCCCCTCGCCTGTCTCTTCTCCCCTCTATTTCCTTCAGTCCCCAAATTTCCCACTTCCGCTCGTTTTCCTCTACTCCCTCCCATCCCTCAAAGCTCTCTTTCCCTCTCTTTCCCCTTGCCTCTCTCTTTTCACGAGTTCCGTGAACTCTCCCGTCTTTACGCTCACCAGTCATTTTCCCTTCTTTCCCTCAACTCCCTCTTTGCCACCTTTTTCCCACGCTTGTCTCTTTCCCTTTTCCCCCTCGCCTGTCTCTTCCCCCCTCTTTTTCCTTCAGTCCCCAAATTTCCCACTTCCGCTCGTTTTCCTCTACTCCCTCCCATCCCTCGAAGCTCTCTTTCCCTCTCCTTCCCCTTGCCTCTCTCTTTTCCCTAGTTCCGTGAACTCTCCCCTCTTTACGCTCACCAGTCACTTTCCCTGCTTTCCCTCAACTCCCTCTTTGCCACCTTTTCGCACGATTGTCTCTTTCCCTTTTCAACCTCGCCTGTCTCTTCCCCCCTGTTTTTCCTTCAGTCCCCAAATTTCCCACTTCCGCTCGCCTTCCTCTACTCCCTCCCATCCCTCAAAGCTCTTTCCCCGTCTTTCCCCTTTCCTCTCTCTTTTCCCTAGTTCCGTGAACTCTCCCGTCTTTACGCTCACCAGTCACTTTCCCTGCTTTCCCTCAACTCACTCTTTGCCACCTTTTCCCACGCTTGTCTCTTTCCCTTTTTCCCCTCGCCTCTCTCTTCCCTCCTCTTTTTCCTTCAGTCCCCGAATTTCCCACTTGAGCTCTCCTTCCTCTACTCCCTCCCATCCCTCAAATCTCTCTTTCCCTCTTTTTCCCCTTGCCTCTCTCTTTTCCCGAGTTCCGTGAACTCTCCCGTCTTTACGCTCACCAGTCACTTTCCATGCTTTCCCTCAACTCCCTCTTTGCCACCTTTTCCCACGCTTGTCTCTTTCCCTTTTCCCCCTCGCCTGTCTCTTCCCCCCTCTTTTTCCTTCAGTCCCCAAATTTCCCACTTCCGCTCGTTTTCCTCTACTCCCTCCCATCCCTCAAAGCTCTCTTTCCCTCTCTTTCCCCTTGCCTCTCTCTTTTCCCGAGTTCCGTGAACTTTCCCGACTTTACGCTCACCAGTCACTTTCCCTTCTTTCCCTCAACTCCCTCTTTGCCACCTTTTCCCACGCTTGTCTCTTTCCCTTTTCAACCTCGCCTGTCTCTTCTACCCTCTTTTTCCTTCAGTCCCCCAATTTCCCACTTCCGATAGCCTTCCTCTACTCCCTGCCATCCCTCAAATCTCTCTTCCCCTCTTTCTCCCGTTGCCTGTCTCTTTTCCCTAGTTCCGTGAACTCTCCCGTCTTTACGCTCACCAGTCACTTTCCCTTCTTTCCCTCAACTCCCTCTTTGCCACCTTTTCCCACGCTTGTCTCTTTCCCTTTTCCCCCTCGCCTGTCTCTTCCCCCCTCTTTTTCCTTCAGTCCCCAAATTTCCCACTTCCGCTCGTTTTCCTCTACTCCCTCCCATCCCTCAAAGCTCTCTTTCCCTCTCTTTCCCCTTGCCTCTCTCTTTTCCCGAGTTCCGTGAACTCTCCCGACTTTACGCTCACCAGTCACTTTCCCTTCTTTCCCTCAACTCCCTCTTTGCCACCTTTTCCCACGCTTGTCTCTTTCCCTTTTTCCCCTCGCCTGTCTCTTCCCCCCTCTTTTTCCTTCAGTCCCCAAATTTCCCACTTCCGCTCGTTTTCCTCTACTCCCTCCCATCCCTCAAAGCTCTCTTTCCCTCTCTTTCCCCTTGCCTCTCTCTTTTCCCGAGTTCCGTGAACATTCCCGTCTTTACGCTCACCAGTCACTTTCCCTTCTTTCCCTCAACTCCCTCTTTGCCACCTTTTCCCACGCTTGTCTCTTTTCCTTTTCAACCTCGCCTGTCTCTTCTCCCCTCTTTTTCCTTCAGTCCCCCAATTTCCCACTTCCGATAGCCTTCCTCTACTCCCTGCCATCCCTCAAATCTCTCTTCCCCTCTTTTTCCCCTTGTCTCTCTCTTTTCCCGAGTTCCGTGAACTCTCCCGTCTTTACGCTCACCAGTCACTTTCCCTGCTTTCCCTTAACTCCCTCTTTGCCACCTTTTTCCTCCCTTGTCTCTTTCCCTTTCCCCCCTCGCCTGTCTCTTCTCCCCTCTATTTCCTTCAGTCCCCAAATTTCCCACTTCCGCTCGCCTTCCTCTACTCCCTCCCATCCCTCAAAGCTCTCTTTCCCTCTCTTTCCCCTTGCCTCTCTCTTTTCCCTAGTTCCGTGAACTCTCCCGTCTTTACGCTCACCAGTCACTTTCCCTTCTTTCCCTCAACTCCCTCTTTGCCACCTTTTTCCCACGCTTGTCTCTTTCCCTTTTCCCCCTCGCCTGTCTCTTCCCCCCTCTTTTTCCTTCAGTCCCCAAATTTCCCACTTCCGCTCGTTTTCCTCTACTCCCTCCCATACCTCAAAGCTCTCTTTCCCTCTCCTTCCCCTTGCCTCTCTCTTTTCCCTAGTTCCGTGAACTCTCCCCTCTTTACGCTCACCAGTCACTTTCCCTTCTTTCCCTCAACTCCCTCTTTGCCACCTTTTCGCACGATTGTCTCTTTCCCTTTTCAACCTCGCCTGTCTCTTCTCCCCTCTTTTTCCTTCAGTCCCCGAATTTCCCACTTGAGCTCGCCTTCCTCTACACCCTCCCATCCCTCAAAGCTCTCTTTCCCTCTCCTTCCCCTTGCCTCTCTCTTTTCCCTAGTTCCGTGAACTCTCCCCTCTTTACGCTCACCAGTCACTTTCCCTTCTTTCCCTCAACTCCCTGTTTGCCACCTTTTCCCACGATTGTCTCTTTCCCTTTTCAACCTCGCCTGTCACTTCCCCCCTGTTTTTCCTTCAGTCCCAAATTTCCCACTTCTGCTCGCCTTCCTCTACTCCCTCCCATCCCTCAAAGCTCTTTCCCCGTCTTTCCCCTTTCCTCTCTCTTTTCCCTAGTTCCGTGAACTCTCCCGTCTTTACGCTCACCAGTCACTTTCCCTGCTTTCCCTCAACTCCCTCTTTGCCAACTTTTCCCTCCCTTGTCTCTTTCCCTTTCCCCCCTCGCCTGTCTCTTCTCCCCTCTTTTTCCTTCAGTCCCCAAATTTCCCACTTCCGCTCGCCTTCCTCTACTCCCTCCCATCCCTCAAATCTCTCTTCCCCCTCTTTTCCCTTGCCTCTCTCTTTTCCCTAGTTCCGTGAACTCTCCCGTCTTTACGCTGACCAGTCACTTTCCCTTCTTTCCCTCAACTCCCTCTTTGCCAACTTTTCCCTCCCTTGTCTCTTTCCCTTTCCCCCCTCGCCTGTGTCTTCTCTCCTCTTTTTCCTTCAGTCCCCAAATTACCCACTTCCGATAGCCTTCCTCTACTCCCTGCCATCCCTCAAATCTCTCTTCCCCCTCTTTTCCCTTGCCTCTCTCTTTTCCCTAGTTCCGTGAACTCTCCCGTCTTTACGCTGACCAGTCACTTTCCCTTCTTTCCCTCAACTCCCTCTTTGCCAACTTTTCCCTCCCTTGTCTCTTTCCCTTTCCCCCCTCGCCTGTGTCTTCTCTCCTCTTTTTCCTTCAGTCCCCAAATTTCCCACTTCAGCTCGTTTTCCTCTACTCCCTCCCATCCCTCAAATCTCTCTTTCCCTCTCTTGCCCCTTGCCTCTCTCTTTTCCCGAGGTCCGTGAACTCTCCCGTCTTTACGCTCACCAGTCACTTTCCCTGCTTTCCCTCAACTCCCTCTTTGCCACCTTTTCCCACGCTTGTCTCTTTCCCTTTTCCCCCTCGCCTCTCTCTTCCCCCCTCTTTTTCCTTCAGTCCCCGAATTTCCCACTTGAGCTCTCCTTCCTCTACTCCCTCCCATCCCTCAAAGCTCTCTTTCCCTCTTTTTACCCTTGTCTCTCTCTTTTCCCTAGTTCCGTGAACTCTCCCGTCTTTACGCTCACCAGTCACTTTCCCTTCTTTCCCTCAACTCCCTCTTTGCCACCTTTTCCCACGCTTGTCTCTTTCCCTTTTTCCCAAAGCCTGTCTCTTCCGCCCTCTTTTTCCTTCAGTCCCCAAATTTCCCACTTCCGCTCGTTTTCCTCTACTCCCTCCCATCCCTCAAAGCTCTCTTTCTCTCTCCTTCCCCTTGCCTCTCTCTTTTCCCTAGTTCCGTGAACTCTCCCGTCTTTACGCTCACCAGTCACTTTCCCTGCTTTCCCTCAACTCACTCTTTGCCACCTTTTCCCACGCTTGTCTCTTTCCCCTTTTCCCCTCGCCTCTCTCTTCCCTCCTCTTTTTCCTTCAGTCCCCGAATTTCCCACTTGAGCTCTCCTTCCTCTACTCCCTCCCATCCCTCAAAGCTCTCTTTCCCTCTCTTTCCCCTTGCCTCTCTCTTTTCCCTAGTTCCGTGAACTCTCCCGTCTTTACGCTCACCAGTCACTTTCCCTTCTTTCCCTCAACTCCCTCTTTGCCACCTTTTTCCCACGCTTGTCTCTTTCCCTTTTCCCCCTCGCCTGTCTCTTCCCCCCTCTTTTTCCTTCAGTCCCCAAATTTCCCACTTCCGCTCGTTTTCCTCTACTCCCTCCCATCCCTCAAAGCTCTCTTTCCCTCTCCTTCCCCTTGCCTCTCTCTTTTCCCTAGTTCCGTGAACTCTCCCCTCTTTACGCTCACCAGTGTTTCCCTTCTTTCCCTCAACTCCCTCTTTGCCACCTTTTCGCACGATTGTCTCTTTCCCTTTTCAACCTCGCCTGTCTCTTCTCCCCTCTTTTTCCTTCAGTCCCCGAATTTCCCACTTGAGCTCGCCTTCCTCTACACCCTCCCATCCCTCAAAGCTCTCTTTCCCTCTCCTTCCCCTTGCCTCTCTCTTTTCCCTAGTTCCGTGAACTCTCCCCTCTTTACGCTCACCAGTCACTTTCCCTTCTTTCCCTCAACTCCCTGTTTGCCACCTTTTCCCACGATTGTCTCTTTCCCTTTTCAACCTCGCCTGTCACTTCCCCCCTGTTTTTCCTTCAGTCCCAAATTTCCCACTTCTGCTCGCCTTCCTCTACTCCCTCCCATCCCTCAAAGCTCTTTCCCCGTCTTTCCCCTTTCCTCTCTCTTTTCCCTAGTTCCGTGAACTCTCCCGTCTTTACGCTCACCAGTCACTTTCCCTGCTTTCCCTCAACTCCCTCTTTGCCAACTTTTCCCTCCCTTGTCTCTTTCCCTTTCCCCCCTCGCCTGTCTCTTCTCCCCTCTTTTTCCTTCAGTCCCCAAATTTCCCACTTCCGCTCGCCTTCCTCTACTCCCTCCCATCCCTCAAATCTCTCTTCCCCCTCTTTTCCCTTGCCTCTCTCTTTTCCCGAGGTCCGTGAACTCTCCCGTCTTTACGCTCACCAGTCACTTTCCCTTCTTTCCCTCAACTCACTCTTTGCCACCTTTTCCCACGCTTGTCTCTTTCCCCTTTTCCCCTCGCCTCTCTCTTCCCTCCTCTTTTTCCTTCAGTCCCCGAATTTCCCACTTGAGCTCTCCTTCCTCTACTCCCTCCCATCCCTCAAAGCTCTCTTTCCCTCTCTTTCCCCTTGCCTCTCTCTTTTCCCTAGTTCCGTGAACTCTCCCGTCTTTACGCTCACCAGTCACTTTCCCTTCTTTCCCTCAACTCCCTCTTTGCCACCTTTTTCCCACGCTTGTCTCTTTCCCTTTTCCCCCTCGCCTGTCTCTTCCCCCCTCTTTTTCCTTCAGTCCCCAAATTTCCCACTTCCGCTCGTTTTCCTCTACTCCCTCCCATCCCTCAAAGCTCTCTTTCCCTCTCCTTCCCCTTGCCTCTCTCTTTTCCCTAGTTCCGTGAACTCTCCCCTCTTTACGCTCACCAGTCAGTTTCCCTTCTTTCCCTCAACTCCCTCTTTGCCACCTTTTCGCACGATTGTCTCTTTCCCTTTTCAACCTCGCCTGTCTCTTCTCCCCTCTTTTTCCTTCAGTCCCCGAATTTCCCACTTGAGCTCGCCTTCCTCTACACCCTCCCATCCCTCAAAGCTCTCTTTCCCTCTCCTTCCCCTTGCCTCTCTCTTTTCCCTAGTTCCGTGAACTCTCCCCTCTTTACGCTCACCAGTCACTTTCCCTTCTTTCCCTCAACTCCCTGTTTGCCACCTTTTCCCACGATTGTCTCTTTCCCTTTTCAACCTCGCCTGTCACTTCCCCCCTGTTTTTCCTTCAGTCCCAAATTTCCCACTTCTGCTCGCCTTCCTCTACTCCCTCCCATCCCTCAAAGCTCTTTCCCCGTCTTTCCCCTTTCCTCTCTCTTTTCCCTAGTTCCGTGAACTCTCCCGTCTTTACGCTCACCAGTCACTTTCCCTGCTTTCCCTCAACTCCCTCTTTGCCAACTTTTCCCTCCCTTGTCTCTTTCCCTTTCCCCCCTCGCCTGTGTCTTCTCTCCTCTTTTTCCTTCAGTCCCCAAATTTCCCACTTCCGCTCGCCTTCCTCTACTCCCTCCCATCCCTCAAATCTCTCTTCCCCCTCTTTTCCCTTGCCTCTCTCTTTTCCCTAGTTCCGTGAACTCTCCCGTCTTTACGCTGACCAGTCACTTTCCCTTCTTTCCCTCAACTCCCTCTTTGCCAACTTTTCCCTCCCTTGTCTCTTTCCCTTTCCCCCCTCGCCTGTGTCTTCTCTCCTCTTTTTCCTTCAGTCCCCAAATTACCCACTTCCGATAGCCTTCCTCTACTCCCTGCCATCCCTCAAATCTCTCTTCCCCCTCTTTTCCCTTGCCTCTCTCTTTTCCCTAGTTCCGTGAACTCTCCCGTCTTTACGCTGACCAGTCACTTTCCCTTCTTTCCCTCAACTCCCTCTTTGCCAACTTTTCCCTCCCTTGTCTCTTTCCCTTTCCCCCCTCGCCTGTGTCTTCTCTCCTCTTTTTCCTTCAGTCCCCAAATTTCCCACTTCCGCTCGTTTTCCTCTACTCCCTCCCATCCCTCAAATCTCTCTTTCCCTCTCTTGCCCCTTGCCTCTCTCTTTTCCCGAGGTCCGTGAACTCTCCCGTCTTTACGCTCACCAGTCACTTTCCCTGCTTTCCCTCAACTCCCTCTTTGCCACCTTTTCCCACGCTTGTCTCTTTCCCTTTTCCCCCTCGCCTCTCTCTTCCCCCCTCTTTTTCCTTCAGTCCCCGAATTTCCCACTTGAGCTCTCCTTCCTCTACTCCCTCCCATCCCTCAAAGCTCTCTTTCCCTCTCTTTCCCCTTGCCTCTCTCTTTTCCCTAGTTCCGTGAACTCTCCCGTCTTTACGCTCACCAGTCACTTTCCCTTCTTTCCCTCAACTCCCTCTTTGCCACCTTTTTCCCACGCTTGTCTCTTTCCCTTTTCCCCCTCGCCTGTCTCTTCCCCCCTCTTTTTCCTTCAGTCCCCAAATTTCCCACTTCCGCTCGTTTTCCTCTACTCCCTCCCATCCCTCAAAGCTCTCTTTCCCTCTCCTTCCCCTTGCCTCTCTCTTTTCCCTAGTTCCGTGAACTCTCCCCTCTTTACGCTCACCAGTCAGTTTCCCTTCTTTCCCTCAACTCCCTCTTTGCCACCTTTTCGCACGATTGTCTCTTTCCCTTTTCAACCTCGCCTGTCTCTTCTCCCCTCTTTTTCCTTCAGTCCCCGAATTTCCCACTTGAGCTCGCCTTCCTCTACACCCTCCCATCCCTCAAAGCTCTCTTTCCCTCTCCTTCCCCTTGCCTCTCTCTTTTCCCTAGTTCCGTGAACTCTCCCCTCTTTACGCTCACCAGTCACTTTCCCTTCTTTCCCTCAACTCCCTGTTTGCCACCTTTTCCCACGATTGTCTCTTTCCCTTTTCAACCTCGCCTGTCACTTCCCCCCTGTTTTTCCTTCAGTCCCAAATTTCCCACTTCTGCTCGCCTTCCTCTACTCCCTCCCATCCCTCAAAGCTCTTTCCCCGTCTTTCCCCTTTCCTCTCTCTTTTCCCTAGTTCCGTGAACTCTCCCGTCTTTACGCTCACCAGTCACTTTCCCTGCTTTCCCTCAACTCCCTCTTTGCCAACTTTTCCCTCCCTTGTCTCTTTCCCTTTCCCCCCTCGCCTGTCTCTTCTCCCCTCTTTTTCCTTCAGTCCCCAAATTTCCCACTTCCGCTCGCCTTCCTCTACTCCCTCCCATCCCTCAAATCTCTCTTCCCCCTCTTTTCCCTTGCCTCTCTCTTTTCCCTAGTTCCGTGAACTCTCCCGTCTTTACGCTGACCAGTCACTTTCCCTTCTTTCCCTCAACTCCCTCTTTGCCAACTTTTCCCTCCCTTGTCTCTTTCCCTTTCCCCCCTCGCCTGTGTCTTCTCTCCTCTTTTTCCTTCAGTCCCCAAATTACCCACTTCCGATAGCCTTCCTCTACTCCCTGCCATCCCTCAAATCTCTCTTCCCCCTCTTTTCCCTTGCCTCTCTCTTTTCCCTAGTTCCGTGAACTCTCCCGTCTTTACGCTGACCAGTCACTTTCCCTTCTTTCCCTCAACTCCCTCTTTGCCAACTTTTCCCTCCCTTGTCTCTTTCCCTTTCCCCCCTCGCCTGTGTCTTCTCTCCTCTTTTTCCTTCAGTCCCCAAATTTCCCACTTCCGCTCGTTTTCCTCTACTCCCTCCCATCCCTCAAATCTCTCTTTCCCTCTCTTGCCCCTTGCCTCTCTCTTTTCCCGAGGTCCGTGAACTCTCCCGTCTTTACGCTCACCAGTCACTTTCCCTGCTTTCCCTCAACTCCCTCTTTGCCACCTTTTCCCACGCTTGTCTCTTTCCCTTTTCCCCCTCGCCTCTCTCTTCCCCCCTCTTTTTCCTTCAGTCCCCGAATTTCCCACTTGAGCTCTCCTTCCTCTACTCCCTCCCATCCCTCAAAGCTCTCTTTCCCTCTTTTTACCCTTGTCTCTCTCTTTTCCCTAGTTCCGTGAACTCTCCCGTCTTTACGCTCACCAGTCACTTTCCCTTCTTTCCCTCAACTCCCTCTTTGCCACCTTTTCCCACGCTTGTCTCTTTCCCTTTTTCCCAAAGCCTGTCTCTTCCGCCCTCTTTTTCCTTCAGTCCCCAAATTTCCCACTTCCGCTCGTTTTCCTCTACTCCCTCCCATCCCTCAAAGCTCTCTTTCCCTCTCTTTCCCCTTGCCTCTCTCTTTTCCCGAGTTCCGTGAACTCTCCCGACTTTACGCTCACCAGTCACTTTCCCTTCTTTCCCTCAACTCCCTCTTTGCCACCTTTTCCCACGCTTGTCTCTTTCCCTTTTCCCCCTCGCCTGTCTCTTCCCCCCTCTTTTTCCTTCAGTCCCCAAATTTCCCACTTCCGCTCATTTTCCTCTACTCCCTCCCATCCCTCAAAGCTCTATTTCCCTCTCTTTCCCCTTGCCCCTCTCTTTTCCCTAGTTCCGTGAACTCTCCCGTCTTTACGCTCACCAGTCACTTTCCCTTCTTTCCCTCAACTCCCTCTTTGCCACCTTTTACCCACGCTTGTCTCTTTCCCTTTTCCCCCTCGCCTGTCTCTTCCCCCCTCTTTTTCCTTCACTCCCCAAATTTCCCACTTCCGCTCGTTTTCCTCTACTCCCTCCCATCCCTCAAATCTCTCTTCCCCTCTTTTTCCCGTTGCCTGTCTCTTTTCCCTAGTTCCGTGAACTCTCCCGTCTTTACGCTCACCAGTCACTTTCCCTGCTTTCCCTCAACTCCCTCTTTGCCACCTTTTCCCACGCTTGTCTCTTTTCCTTTTCAATCTCGCCTGTCTCTTCTCCCCTCTTTTTCCTTCAGTCCCCAAATTTCCCACTTCCGCTCGTTTTCCTCTACTCCCTCCCATCCCTCAAAGCTCTCTTTCCCTCTCTTTCCCCTTGCCTCTCTCTTTTCCCGAGTTCCGTGAACATTCCCGTCTTTACGCTCACCAGTCACTTTCCCTTCTTTCCCTCAACTCCCTCTTTGCCACCTTTTCCCACGCTTGTCTCTTTTCCTTTTCAACCTCGCCTGTCTCTTCTCCCCTCTTTTTCCTTCAGTCCCCCAATTTCCCACTTCCGATAGCCTTCCTCTACTCCCTGCCATCCCTCAAATCTCTCTTCCCCTCTTTTTCCCGTTGCCTGTCTCTTTTCCCTAGTTCCGTGAACTCTCCCGTCTTTACGGTCACCAGTCACTTTCCATGCTTTCCCTCAACTCCCTCTTTGCCACCTTTTCCCACGCTTGTCTCTTTCCCTTTTTCCCTTCGCCTGTCTCTTCTCCCCTCTTTTTCCTTCACTCCCCAAATTTCCCACTTCCGCTCGCCTTCCTCTACTCCCTCCCATCCCTCAAATCTCTCTTCCCCCTCTTTTCCCTTGCCTCTCTCTTTTCCCTAGTTCCGTGAACTCTCCCGTCTTTACGCTCACCAGTCACTTTCCCTTCTTTCCCTCAACTCCCTCTTTGCCAACTTTTCCCTCCCTTGTCTCTTTCCCTTTCCCCCCTCGCCTGTGTCTTCTCTCCTCTTTTTCCTTCAGTCCCCAAATTTCCCACTTCCGATAGCCTTCCTCTACTCCCTGCCATCCCTCAAATCTCTCTTCCCCTCTTTTTCCCGTTGCCTGTCTCTTTTCCCGAGTTCCGTGAACTCTCTCGTCTTTACGCTCACCAGTCACTTTCCCTGCTTTCCCTCAACTCCCTCTTTGCCACCTTTTTCCCACGCTTGTCTCTTTCCCTTTTCCCCCTCGCCTGTCTCTTCCCCCCTCTTTTTCCTTCAGTCCCCAAATTTCCCACTTCCGCTCGTTTTCCTCTACTCCCTCCCATCCCTCAAAGCTCTCTTTCCCTCTCCTTCCCCTTGCCTCTCTCTTTTCCCTAGTTCCGTGAACTCTCCCCTCTTTACGCTCACCAGTCACTTTCCCTGCTTTCCCTCAACTCCCTCTTTGCCACCTTTTCGCACGATTGTCTCTTTCCCTTTTCAACCTCGCCTGTCTCTTCCCCCCTGTTTTTCCTTCAGTCCCCAAATTTCCCACTTCCGCTCGCCTTCCTCTACTCCCTCCCATCCCTCAAAGCTCTTTCCCCGTCTTTCCCCTTTCCTCTCTCTTTTCCCTAGTTCCGTGAACTCTCCCGTCTTTACGCTCACCAGTCACTTTCCCTGCTTTCCCTCAACTCACTCTTTGCCACCTTTTCCCACGCTTGTCTCTTTCCCTTTTTCCCCTCGCCTCTCTCTTCCCTCCTCTTTTTCCTTCAGTCCCCGAATTTCCCACTTGAGCTCTCCTTCCTCTACTCCCTCCCATCCCTCAAATCTCTCTTTCCCTCTTTTTCCCCTTGCCTCTCTCTTTTCCCGAGTTCCGTGAACTCTCCCGTCTTTACGCTCACCAGTCACTTTCCATGCTTTCCCTCAACTCCCTCTTTGCCACCTTTTCCCACGCTTGTCTCTTTCCCTTTTCCCCCTCGCCTGTCTCTTCCCCCCTCTTTTTCCTTCAGTCCCCAAATTTCCCACTTCCGCTCGTTTTCCTCTACTCCCTCCCATCCCTCAAAGCTCTCTTTCCCTCTCTTTCCCCTTGCCTCTCTCTTTTCCCGAGTTCCGTGAACTCTCCCGACTTTACGCTCACCAGTCACTTTCCCTTCTTTCCCTCAACTCCCTCTTTGCCACCTTTTCCCACGCTTGTCTCTTTCCCTTTTCAACCTCGCCTGTCTCTTCTACCCTCTTTTTCCTTCAGTCCCCCAATTTCCCACTTCCGATAGCCTTCCTCTACTCCCTGCCATCCCTCAAATCTCTCTTCCCCTCTTTCTCCCGTTGCCTGTCTCTTTTCCCTAGTTCCGTGAACTCTCCCGTCTTTACGCTCACCAGTCACTTTCCATGCTTTCCCTCAACTCCCTCTTTGCCACCTTTTCCCACGCTTGTCTCTTTCCCTTTTCCCCCTCGCCTGTCTCTTCCCCCCTCTTTTTCCTTCAGTCCCCAAATTTCCCACTTCCGCTCGTTTTCCTCTACTCCCTCCCATCCCTCAAAGCTCTCTTTCCCTCTCTTTCCCCTTGCCTCTCTCTTTTCCCGAGTTCCGTGAACTCTCCCGACTTTACGCTCACCAGTCACTTTCTCTTCTTTCCCTCAACTCCCTCTTTGCCACCTTTTCCCACGCTTGTCTCTTTCCCTTTTTCCCCTCGCCTGTCTCTTCCCCCCTCTTTTTCCTTCAGTCCCCAAATTTCCCACTTACGCTCGTTTTCCTCTACTCCCTCCCATCCCTCAAATCTCTCTTCCCCTCTTTTTCCCGTTGCCTGTCTCTTTTCCCTAGTTCCGTGAACTCTCCCGTCTTTACGCTCACCAGTCACTTTCCCTGCTTTCCCTCAACTCCCTCTTTGTCAACTTTTCCCACGCTTGTCTCTTTTCCTTTTCAATCTCGCCTGTCTCTTCTCCCCTCTTTTTCCTTCAGTCCCCAAATTTCCCACTTCCGCTCGTTTTCCTCTACTCCCTCCCATCCCTCAAAGCTCTCTTTCCCTCTCTTTCCCCTTGCCTCTCTCTTTTCCCGAGTTCCGTGAACATTCCCGTCTTTACGCTCACCAGTCACTTTCCCTTCTTTCCCTCAACTCCCTCTTTGCCACCTTTTCCCACGCTTGTCTCTTTCCCTTTCCTCCCTTCGCCTGTCTCTTCTCCCCTCTTTTTCCTTCACTCCCCAAATTTCCCACTTCCGCTCGCCTTCCTCTACTCCCTCCCATCCCTCAAATCTCTCTTCCCCCTCTTTTCCCTTGCCTCTCTCTTTTCCCTAGTTCCGTGAACTCTCCCGTCTTTACGCTCACCAGTCACTTTCCCTTCTTTCCCTCAACTCCCTCTTTGCCAACTTTTCCCTCCCTTGTCTCTTTCCCTTTCCCCCCTCGCCTGTGTCTTCTCTCCTCTTTTTCCTTCAGTCCCCAAATTTCCCACTTCCGATAGCCTTCCTCTACTCCCTGCCATCCCTCAAATCTCTCTTCCCCTCTTTTTCCCGTTGCCTGTCTCTTTTCCCGAGTTCCGTGAACTCTCCCGTCTTTACGCTCACCAGTCACTTTCCCTTCTTTCCCTCAACTCCCTCTTTGCCACCTGTTTCCCACGCTTGTCTCTTTCCCTTTTCCCCCTCGCCTGTCTCTCCCCCCCTCTTTTTCCTTCAGTCCCCAAATTTCCCACTTCCGCTCGTTTTCCTCTACTCCCTCCCATCCCTCAAAGCTCTCTTTCCCTCTCCTTCCCCTTGCCTCTCTCTTTTCCCTAGTTCCGTGAACTCTCCCCTCTTTACGCTCACCAGTCACTTTCCCTGCTTTCCCTCAACTCCCTCTTTGCCACCTTTTCGCACGATTGTCTCTTTCCCTTTTCAACCTCGCCTGTCTCTTCCCCCCTGTTTTTCCTTCAGTCCCCAAATTTCCCACTTCCGCTCGCCTTCCTCTACTCCCTCCCATCCCTCAAAGCTCTTTCCCCGTCTTTCCCCTTTCCTCTCTCTTTTCCCTAGTTCCGTGAACTCTCCCGTCTTTACGCTCACCAGTCACTTTCCCTGCTTTCCCTCAACTCACTCTTTGCCACCTTTTCCCTCGCTTGTCTCTTTCCCTTTTTCCCCTCGCCTCTCTCTTCCCTCCTCTTTTTCCTTCAGTCCCCGAATTTCCCACTTGAGCTCTCCTTCCTCTACTCCCTCCCATCCCTCAAATCTCTCTTTCCCTCTTTTTCCCCTTGCCTCTCTCTTTTCCCGAGTTCCGTGAACTCTCCCGTCTTTACGCTCACCAGTCACTTTCCATGCTTTCCCTCAACTCCCTCTTTGCCACCTTTTCCCACGCTTGTCTCTTTCCCTTTTCCCCCTCGCCTGTCTCTTCCCCCCTCTTTTTCCTTCAGTCCCCAAATTTCCCACTTCCGCTCGTTTTCCTCTACTCCCTCCCATCCCTCAAAGCTCTCTTTCCCTCTCTTTCCCCTTGCCTCTCTCTTTTCCCGAGTTCCGTGAACTCTCCCGACTTTACGCTCACCAGTCACTTTCCCTTCTTTCCCTCAACTCCCTCTTTGCCACCTTTTCCCACGCTTGTCTCTTTCCCTTTTCAACCTCGCCTGTCTCTTCTACCCTCTTTTTCCTTCAGTCCCCCAATTTCCCACTTCCGATAGCCTTCCTCTACTCCCTGCCATCCCTCAAATCTCTCTTCCCCTCTTTCTCCCGTTGCCTGTCTCTTTTCCCTAGTTCCGTGAACTCTCCCGTCTTTACGCTCACCAGTCACTTTCCATGCTTTCCCTCAACTCCCTCTTTGCCACCTTTTCCCACGCTTGTCTCTTTCCCTTTTCCCCCTCGCCTGTCTCTTCCCCCCTCTTTTTCCTTCAGTCCCCAAATTTCCCACTTCCGCTCGTTTTCCTCTACTCCCTCCCATCCCTCAAAGCTCTCTTTCCCTCTCTTTCCCCTTGCCTCTCTCTTTTCCCGAGTTCCGTGAACTCTCCCGACTTTACGCTCACCAGTCACTTTCCCTTCTTTCCCTCAACTCCCTCTTTGCCACCTTTTCCCACGCTTGTCTCTTTCCCTTTTTCCCCTCGCCTGTCTCTTCCCCCCTCTTTTTCCTTCAGTCCCCAAATTTCCCACTTCCGCTCGTTTTCCTCTACTCCCTCCCATCCCTCAAAGCTCTCTTTCCCTCTCTTTCCCCTTGCCTCTCTCTTTTCCCGAGTTCCGTGAACATTCCCGTCTTTACGCTCACCAGTCACTTTCCCTTCTTTCCCTCAACTCCCTCTTTGCCACCTTTTCCCACGCTTGTCTCTTTTCCTTTTCAACCTCGCCTGTCTCTTCTCCCCTCTTTTTCCTTCAGTCCCCCAATTTCCCACTTCCGATAGCCTTCCTCTACTCCCTGCCATCCCTCAAATCTCTCTTCCCCTCTTTTTCCCGTTGCCTGTCTCTTTTCCCTAGTTCCGTGAACTCTCCCGTCTTTACGCTCACCAGTCACTTTCCCTTCTTTCCCTCAACTCCCTCTTTGCCAAATTTTCCCTCCCTTGTCTCTTTCCCTTTCCCCCCTCGCCTGTGTCTTCTCTCCTCTTTTTCCTTCAGTCCCCAAATTTCCCACTTCCGATAGCCTTCCTCTACTCCCTGCCATCCCTCAAATCTCTCTTCCCCTCTTTTTCCCGTTGCCTGTCTCTTTTCCCGAGTTCAGTGAACTCTCCCGTCTTTACGCTCACCAGTCACTTTCCCTGCTTTCCCTTAACTCCCTCTTTGCCACCTTTTTCCTCCCTTGTCTCTTTCCCTTTCCCCCCTCGCCTGTCTCTTCTCCCCTCTATTTCCTTCAGTCCCCAAATTTCCCACTTCCGCTCGCCTTCCTCTACTCCCTCCCATCCCTCAAAGCTCTCTTTCCCTCTCTTTCCCCTTGCCTCTCTCTTTTCCCTAGTTCCGTGAACTCTCCCGTCTTTACGCTCACCAGTCACTTTCCCTTCTTTCCCTCAACTCCCTCTTTGCCACCTTTTTCCCACGCTTGTCTCTTTCCCTTTTTCCCCTCGCCTGTCTCTTCTCCCCTCTATTTCCTTCAGTCCCCAAATTTCCCACTTCCGCTCGTTTTCCTCTACTCCCTCCCATCCCTCAAAGCTCTCTTTCCGTCTCCTTCCCCTTGCCTCTCTCTTTTCCCTAGTTCCGTGAACTCTCCCCTCTTTACGCTCACCAGTCACTTTCCCTGCTTTCCCTCAACTCCCTCTTTGCCACCTTTTCGCACGATTGTCTCTTTCCCTTTTCAACCTCGCCTGTCTCTTCTCCCCTCTTTTTCCTTCAGTCCCCGAATTTCCCACTTGAGCTCGCCTTCCTCTACACCCTCCCATCCCTCAAATCTCTCTTCCCCTCTTTTTCCCCTTGTCTCTCTCTTTTCCCTAGTTCCGTGAACTCTCCCGTCTTTACGCTCACCAGTCACTTTCCCTGCTTTCCCTCAACTCCCTCTTTGTCAACTTTTCCCACGCTTGTCTCTTTTCCTTTTCAATCTCGCCTGTCTCTTCTCCCCTCTTTTTCCTTCAGTCCCCAAATTTCCCACTTCTGCTCGCCTTCCTCTACTCCCTCCCATCCCTCAAATCTCTCTTCCCCCTCTTTCCCCTTGCCTCTCTCTTTCCCCGAGTTCCGTGAACATTCCCGTCTTTACGCTCACCAGTCACTTTCCCTTCTTTCCCTCAACTCCCTGTTTGCCACCTTTTCCCACGATTGTCTCTTTCCCTTTTCAACCTCGCCTGTCACTTCCCCCCTGTTTTTCCTTCAGTCCCAAATTTCCCACTTCTGCTCGCCTTCCTCTACTCCCTCCCATCCCTCAAAGCTCTTTCCCCGTCTTTCCCCTTTCCTCTCTCTTTTCCCTAGTTCCGTGAACTCTCCCGTCTTTACGCTCACCAGTCACTTTCCCTGCTTTCCCTCAACTCCCTCTTTGCCAACTTTTCCCTCCCTTGTCTCTTTCCCTTTCCCCCCTCGCCTGTCTCTTCTCCCCTCTTTTTCCTTCAGTCCCCAAATTTCCCACTTCCGCTCGCCTTCCTCTACTCCCTCCCATCCCTCAAATCTCTCTTCCCCCTCTTTTCCCTTGCCTCTCTCTTTTCCCTAGTTCCGTGAACTCTCCCGTCTTTACGCTGACCAGTCACTTTCCCTTCTTCCCCTCAACTCCCTCTTTGCCAACTTTTCCCTCCCTTGTCTCTTTCCCTTTCCCCCCTCGCCTGTGTCTTCTCTCCTCTTTTTCCTTCAGTCCCCAAATTACCCACTTCCGATAGCCTTCCTCTACTCCCTGCCATCCCTCAAATCTCTCTTCCCCCTCTTTTCCCTTGCCTCTCTCTTTTCCCTAGTTCCGTGAACTCTCCCGTCTTTACGCTGACCAGTCACTTTCCCTTCTTTCCCTCAACTCCCTCTTTGCCAACTTTTCCCTCCCTTGTCTCTTTCCCTTTCCCCCCTCGCCTGTGTCTTCTCTCCTCTTTTTCCTTCAGTCCCCAAATTTCCCACTTCCGCTCGTTTTCCTCTACTCCCTCCCATCCCTCAAATCTCTCTTTCCCTCTCTTGCCCCTTGCCTCTCTCTTTTCCCGAGGTCCGTGAACTCTCCCGTCTTTACGCTCACCAGTCACTTTCCCTGCTTTCCCTCAACTCCCTCTTTGCCACCTTTTCCCACGCTTGTCTGTTTCCCTTTTCCCCCTCGCCTCTCTCTTCCCCCCTCTTTTTCCTTCAGTCCCCGAATTTCCCACTTGAGCTCTCCTTCCTCTACTCCCTCCCATCCCTCAAAGCTCTCTTTCCCTCTTTTTACCCTTGTCTCTCTCTTTTCCCTAGTTCCGTGAACTCTCCCGTCTTTACGCTCACCAGTCACTTTCCCTTCTTTCCCTCAACTCCCTCTTTGCCACCTTTTCCCACGCTTGTCTCTTTCCCTTTTTCCCAAAGCCTGTCTCTTCCGCCCTCTTTTTCCTTCAGTCCCCAAATTTCCCACTTCCGCTCGTTTTCCTCTACTCCCTCCCATCCCTCAAAGCTCTCTTTCTCTCTCTTTCCCCTTGCCTCTCTCTTTTCCCGAGTTCCGTGAACTCTCCCGACTTTACGCTCACCAGTCACTTTCCCTTCTTTCCCTCAACTCCCTCTTTGCCACCTTTTCCCACGCTTGTCTCTTTCCCTTTTCCCCCTCGCCTGTCTCTTCCCCCCTCTTTTTCCTTCAGTCCCCAAATTTCCCACTTCCGCTCATTTTCCTCTACTCCCTCCCATCCCTCAAAGCTCTATTTCCCTCTCTTTCCCCTTGCCCCTCTCTTTTCCCTAGTTCCGTGAACTCTCCCGTCTTTACGCTCACCAGTCACTTTCCCTTCTTTCCCTCAACTCCCTCTTTGCCACCTTTTACCCACGCTTGTCTCTTTCCCTTTTCCCCCTCGCCTGTCTCTTCCCCCCTCTTTTTCCTTCACTCCCCAAATTTCCCACTTCCGCTCGTTTTCCTCTACTCCCTCCCATCCCTCAAAGCTCTCTTTCCCTCTCCTTCCCCTTACCTCTCTCTTTTCCCTAGTTCCGTGAACTCTCCCCTCTTTACGCTCACAAGTCACTTTCCCTGCTTTCCCTCAACTCCCTCTTTGCCACCTTTTCCCACGATTGTCTCTTTCCCTTTTCAACCTCGCCTGTCTCTTCCCCCCTGTTTTTCCTTCAGTCCCCAAATTTCCCACTTCCGCTCGCCTTCCTCTACTCCCTCCCATCCCTCAAAGCTCTTTCCCCGTCTTTCCCCTTTCCTCTCTCTTTTCCCTAGTTCCGTGAACTCTCCCCTCTTTACGCTCACAAGTCACTTTCCCTGCTTTCCCTCAACTCCCTCTTTGCCACCTTTTCCCATGCTTGTCTCTTTCCCTTTTCCCCCTCGCCTGTCTCTTCCCCCCTCTTTTTCCTTCAGTCCCCAAATTTCCCACTTCCGATAGCCTTCCTCTACTCCCTCCCATCCCTCAAAGCTCTCTTTCCCTCTCTTGCCCCTTGCCCCTCTCTTTTCCCGAGGTCCGTGAACTCTCCCGTCTTTACGCTCACCAGTCACTTTCCCTTCTTTCCCTCAACTCCCTCTTTGCCAACTTTTCCCACGCTTGTCTCTTTTCCTTTTCAACCTCGCCTGTCTCTTCTCCCCTCTTTTTCCTTCAGTCCCCGAATTTCCCACTTGAGCTCGCCTTCCTCTACACCCTCTCATCCCTCAAATCTCTCTTCCCCCTCTTTCCCCTTGCCTCTCTCTTTTCCCGAGTTCCGTGAACTCTCCCGTCTTTACGCTCACCAGTCACTTTCCCTTCTTTCCCTCAACTCCCTCTTTGCCACCTTTACCCACGATTGTCTCTTTCCCTTTTCCCCCTCGCCTGTCTCTTCCCCCCTCTTTTTCCTTCAGTCCCCAAATTTCCCACTTCCGCTCGTTTTCCTCTACTCCCTCCCATCCCTCAAAGCTCTCTTTCCCTCTCTTTCCCCTTGCCTCTCTCTTTTCCCGAGTTCCGTGAACTCTCCCGTCTTTACGCTCACCAGTCACTTTCCCTTCTTTCCCTCAACTCCCTCTTTGCCACCTTTTCCCACGCTTGTCTCTTTCCCTTTTTCCCCTCCCCTGTCTATTCCCCCCTATTTTTCCTTCAGTCCCCGAATTTCCCACTTGAGCTCGCCTTCCTCTACACCCTCCCATCCCTCAAATCTGTCTTCCCCTCTTTTTCCCCTTGTCTCTCTCTTTTCCCCAGTTCCGTGAACTCTCCCGTCTTTACTCTCACCAGTCACTTTCCCTGCTTTCCCTCAACTCCCTCTTTGTCAACTTTTCCCACGCTTGTCTCTTTTCCTTTTCAATCTCGCCTGTCTCTTCTCCCCTCTTTTTCCTTCAGTCCCCAAATTTCCCACTTCCGCTCGCCTTCCTCTACTCCCTCCCATCCCTCAAAGCTCTTTCCCCGTCTTTCCCCTTTCCTCTCTCTTTTCCCTAGTTCCGTGAACTCTCCCCTCTTTACGCTCACAAGTCACTTTCCCTGCTTTCCCTCAACTCCCTCTTTGCCACCTTTTCCCATGCTTGTCTCTTTCCCTTTTCCCCCTCGCCTGTCTCTTCCCCCCTCTTTTTCCTTCAGTCCCCAAATTTCCCACTTCCGATAGCCTTCCTCTACTCCCTCCCATCCCTCAAAGCTCTCTTTCCCTCTCTTGCCCCTTGCCTCTCTCTTTTCCCGAGGTCCGTGAACTCTCCCGTCTTTACGCTCACCAGTCACTTTCCCTTCTTTCCCTCAACTCCCTCTTTGCCACCTTTTCCCACGCTTGTCTCTTTCCCTTTTTCCCAAAGCCTGTCTCTTCCGCCCTCTTTTTCCTTCAGTCCCCAAATTTCCCACTTCCGCTCGTTTTCCTCTACTCCCTCCCATCCCTCAAAGCTCTCTTTCTCTCTCTTTCCCCTTGCCTCTCTCTTTTCCCGAGTTCCGTGAACTCTCCCGACTTTACGCTCACCAGTCACTTTCCCTTCTTTCCCTCAACTCCCTCTTTGCCACCTTTTCCCACGATTGTCTCTTTCCCTTTTCAACCTCGCCTGTCTCTTCCCCCCTCTTTTTCCTTCAGTCCCCAAATTTCCCACTTCCGCTCATTTTCCTCTACTCCCTCCCATCCCTCAAAGCTCTATTTCCCTCTCTTTCCCCTTGCCTCTCTCTTTTCCCTAGTTCCGTGAACTCTCCCGTCTTTACGCTCACCAGTCACTTTCCCTTCTTTCCCTCAACTCCCTCTTTGCCACCTTTTACCCACGCTTGTCTCTTTCCCTTTTCCCCCTCGCCTGTCTCTTCCCCCCTCTTTTTCCTTCACTCCCCAAATTTCCCACTTCCGCTCGTTTTCCTCTACTCCCTCCCATCCCTCAAAGCTCTCTTTCCCTCTCCTTCCCCTTACCTCTCTCTTTTCCCTAGTTCCGTGAACTCTCCCCTCTTTACGCTCACAAGTCACTTTCCCTGCTTTCCCTCAACTCCCTCTTTGCCACCTTTTCCCACGATTGTCTCTTTCCCTTTTCAACCTCGCCTGTCTCTTCCCCCCTGTTTTTCCTTCAGTCCCCAAATTTCCCACTTGAGCTCGCCTTCCTCTACACCCTCCCATCCCTCAAATCTGTCTTCCCCTCTTTTTCCCCTTGTCTCTCTCTTTTCCCCAGTTCCGTGAACTCTCCCGTCTTTACTCTCACCAGTCACTTTCCCTGCTTTCCCTCAACTCCCTCTTTGTCAACTTTTCCCACGCTTGTCTCTTTTCCTTTTCAATCTCGCCTGTCTCTTCTCCCCTCTTTTTCCTTCAGTCCCCAAATTTCCCACTTCCGCTCGCCTTCCTCTACTCCCTCCCATCCCTCAAAGCTCTTTCCCCGTCTTTCCCCTTTCCTCTCTCTTTTCCCTAGTTCCGTGAACTCTCCCCTCTTTACGCTCACAAGTCACTTTCCCTGCTTTCCCTCAACTCCCTCTTTGCCACCTTTTCCCATGCTTGTCTCTTTCCCTTTTCCCCCTCGCCTGTCTCTTCCCCCCTCTTTTTCCTTCAGTCCCCAAATTTCCCACTTCCGATAGCCTTCCTCTACTCCCTCCCATCCCTCAAAGCTCTCTTTCCCTCTCTTGCCCCTTGCCTCTCTCTTTTCCCGAGTTCCGTGAACTCTCCCGTCTTTACGCTCACCAGTCACTTTCCCTTCTTTCCCTCAACTCCCTCTTTGCCACCTTTTCCCACGCTTGTCTCTTTCCCTTTTTCCCAAAGCCTGTCTCTTCCGCCCTCTTTTTCCTTCAGTCCCCAAATTTCCCACTTCCGCTCGTTTTCCTCTACTCCCTCCCATCCCTCAAAGCTCTCTTTCTCTCTCTTTCCCCTTGCCTCTCTCTTTTCCCGAGTTCCGTGAACTCTCCCGACTTTACGCTCACCAGTCACTTTCCCTTCTTTCCCTCAACTCCCTCTTTGCCACCTTTTCCCACGCTTGTCTCTTTCCCTTTTCCCCCTCGCCTGTCTCTTCCCCCCTCTTTTTCCTTCAGTCCCCAAATTTCCCACTTCCGCTCATTTTCCTCTACTCCCTCCCATCCCTCAAAGCTCTATTTCCCTCTCTTTCCCCTTGCCCCTCTCTTTTCCCTAGTTCCGTGAACTCTCCCGTCTTTACGCTCACCAGTCACTTTCCCTTCTTTCCCTCAACTCCCTCTTTGCCACCTTTTACCCACGCTTGTCTCTTTCCCTTTTCCCCCTCGCCTGTCTCTTCCCCCCTCTTTTTCCTTCAGTCCCCAAATTTCCCACTTCCGCTCGTTTTCCTCTACTCCCTCCCATCCCTCAAAGCTCTCTTTCCCTCTCCTTCCCCTTGCCTCTCTCTTTTCCCTAGTTCCGTGAACTCTCCCCTCTTTACGCTCACAAGTCACTTTCCCTGCTTTCCCTCAACTCCCTCTTTGCCACCTTTTCCCACGATTGTCTCTTTCCCTTTTCAACCTCGCCTGTCTCTTCCCCCCTGTTTTTCCTTCAGTCCCCAAATTTCCCACTTCCGCTCGCCTTCCTCTACTCCCTCCCATCCCTCAAAGCTCTTTCCCCGTCTTTCCCCTTTCCTCTCTCTTTTCCCTAGTTCCGTGAACTCTCCCCTCTTTACGCTCACAAGTCACTTTCCCTGCTTTCCCTCAACTCCCTCTTTGCCACCTTTTCCCATGCTTGTCTCTTTCCCTTTTCCCCCTCGCCTGTCTCTTCCCCCCTCTTTTTCCTTCAGTCCCCAAATTTCCCACTTCCGATAGCCTTCCTCTACTCCCTCCCATCCCTCAAAGCTCTCTTTCCCTCTCTTGCCCCTTGCCTCTCTCTTTTCCCGAGGTCCGTGAACTCTCCCGTCTTTACGCTCACCAGTCACTTTCCCTTCTTTCCCTCAACTCCCTCTTTGCCAACTTTTCCCACGCTTGTCTCTTTTCCTTTTCAACCTCGCCTGTCTCTTCTCCCCTCTTTTTCCTTCAGTCCCCGAATTTCCCACTTGAGCTCGCCTTCCTCTACACCCTCTCATCCCTCAAATCTCTCTTCCCCCTCTTTCCCCTTGCCTCTCTCTTTTCCCGAGTTCCGTGAACTCTCCCGTCTTTACGCTCACCAGTCACTTTCCCTTCTTTCCCTCAACTCCCTCTTTGCCACCTTTACCCACGATTGTCTCTTTCCCTTTTCCCCCTCGCCTGTCTCTTCCCCCCTCTTTTTCCTTCAGTCCCCAAATTTCCCACTTCCGCTCGTTTTCCTCTACTCCCTCCCATCCCTCAAAGCTCTCTTTCCCTCTCTTTCCCCTTGCCTCTCTCTTTTCCCGAGTTCCGTGAACTCTCCCGTCTTTACGCTCACCAGTCACTTTCCCTTCTTTCCCTCAACTCCCTCTTTGCCACCTTTTCCCACGCTTGTCTCTTTCCCTTTTTCCCCTCCCCTGTCTATTCCCCCCTATTTTTCCTTCAGTCCCCGAATTTCCCACTTGAGCTCGACTTCCTCTACACCCTCCCATCCCTCAAATCTGTCTTCCCCTCTTTTTCCCCTTGTCTCTCTCTTTTCCCCAGTTCCGTGAACTCTCCCGTCTTTACTCTCACCAGTCACTTTCCCTGCTTTCCCTCAACTCCCTCTTTGTCAACTTTTCCCACGCTTGTCTCTTTTCCTTTTCAATCTCGCCTGTCTCTTCTCCCCTCTTTTTCCTTCAGTCCCCAAATTTCCCACTTCCGCTCGCCTTCCTCTACTCCCTCCCATCCCTCAAAGCTCTTTCCCCGTCTTTCCCCTTTCCTCTCTCTTTTCCCTAGTTCCGTGAACTCTCCCCTCTTTACGCTCACAAGTCACTTTCCCTGCTTTCCCTCAACTCCCTCTTTGCCACCTTTTCCCATGCTTGTCTCTTTCCCTTTTCCCCCTCGCCTGTCTCTTCCCCCCTCTTTTTCCTTCAGTCCCCAAATTTCCCACTTCCGATAGCCTTCCTCTACTCCCTCCCATCCCTCAAAGCTCTCTTTCCCTCTCTTGCCCCTTGCCTCTCTCTTTTCCCGAGGTCCGTGAACTCTCCCGTCTTTACGCTCACCAGTCACTTTCCCTTCTTTCCCTCAACTCCCTCTTTGCCAACTTTTCCCACGCTTGTCTCTTTTCCTTTTCAACCTCGCCTGTCTCTTCTCCCCTCTTTTTCCTTCAGTCCCCGAATTTCCCACTTGAGCTCGCCTTCCTCTACTCCCTCACATCCCTCAAATCTCTCTTCCCCCTCTTTCCCCTTGCCTCTCTCTTTTCCCGAGTTCCGTGAACTCTCCCGTCTTTACGCTCACCAGTCACTTTCCCTTCTTTCCCTCAACTCCCTCTTTGCCACCTTTACCCACGATTGTCTCTTTCCCTTTTCCCCCTCGCCTGTCTCTTCCCCCCTCTTTTTCCTTCAGTCCCCAAATTTCCCACTTCCGCTCGTTTTCCTCTACTCCCTCCCATCCCTCAAAGCTCTCTTTCCCTCTCTTTCCCCTTGCCTCTCTCTTTTCCCGAGTTCCGTGAACTCTCCCGTCTTTACGCTCACCAGTCACTTTCCCTTCTTTCCCTCAACTCCCTCTTTGCCACCTTTTCCCACGCTTGTCTCTTTCCCTTTTTCCCCTCCCCTGTCTATTCCCCCCTATTTTTCCTTCAGTCCCCGAATTTCCCACTTGAGCTCGCCTTCCTCTACACCCTCCCATCCCTCAAATCTGTCTTCCCCTCTTTTTCCCCTTGTCTCTCTCTTTTCCCCAGTTCCGTGAACTCTCCCGTCTTTACTCTCACCAGTCACTTTCCCTGCTTTCCCTCAACTCCCTCTTTGTCAACTTTTCCCACGCTTGTCTCTTTTCCTTTTCAATCTCGCCTGTCTCTTCTCCCCTCTTTTTCCTTCAGTCCCCAAATTTCCCACTTCCGCTCGCCTTCCTCTACTCCCTCCCATCCCTCAAATCTCTCTTTCCCTCTTTTTCCCCTTGTCTCTCTCTTTTCCCTAGTTCCGTGAACTCTCCCGTCTTTACGCTCACCAGTCACTTTCCCTGCTTTCCCTCAACTCCCTCTTTGCCACCTTTTCCCACGCTTGTCTCTTTCCCTTTTTCCCCTCGCCTGTCTCTTCCGCCCTCTTTTTCCTTCAGTCCCCAAATTTCCCACTTCCGCTCGCCTTCCTCTACTCCCTCCCATCTCTCAAATCTCTCTTTCCCTCTTTTTCCCCTTGTCTCTCTCTTTTCCCTAGTTCCGTGAACTCTCCCGTCTTTACGCTCACCAGTCACTTTCCCTGCTTTCCCTCAACTCCCTCTTTGCCACCTTTTCCCACGCTTGTCTCTTTCCCTTTTCCCCCTCGCCTGTCTCTTCCGCACTCTTTTTCCTTCAGTCCCCAAATTTCCCACTTCCGCTCGCCTTCCTCTACTCCCTCCCATCCCTCAAATCTCTCTTCCCCCTCTTTTCCCTTGCCTCTCTCTTTTCCCTAGTTCCGTGAACTCTTCCGTCTTTACGCTCACCAGTCACTTTCCCTGCTTTCCCTCAACTCCCTCTTTGCCACCTTTTCCCACGCTTGTCTCTTTTCCTTTTCAATCTCGCCTGTCTCTTCTCCACTCTTTTTCCTTCAGTCCCCAAATTTCCCACTTCCGCTCGCCTTCCTCTACTCCCTCCCATCCCTCAAATCTCTCTTCCCCTCTTTTCCCCCTTGTCTCTCTCTTTTCCCTAGTTCCGTGAACTCTCCCGTCTTTACGGTCACCAGTCACTTTCCATGCTTTCCCTCAACTCCCTCTTTGCCACCTTTTCCCACGCTTGTCTCTTTCCCTTTTTCCGTTCGCCTGTCTCTTCTCCCCTCTTTTTCCTTCAGTCCCCAAATTTCCCACTTCCGCTCGCCTTCCTCTACTCCCTCCCATCCCTCAAATCTCTCTTCCCCCTCTTTTCCCTTGCCTCTCTCTTTTCCCTAGTTCCGTGAACTCTCCCGTCTTTACGCTCACCAGTCACTTTCCCTTCTTTCCCTCAACTCCCTCTTTGCCAACTTTTCCCTCCCTTGTCTCTTTCCCTTTCCCCCCTCGCCTGTGTCTTCTCTCCTCTTTTTCCTTCAGTCCCCAAATTACCCATTTCCGATAGCATTCCTCTACTCCCTGCCATCCCTCAAATCTCTCTTCCCCTCTTTTTCCCGTTGCCTGTCTCTTTTCCCGAGTTCCGTGAACTCTCCCGTCTTTACGCTCACCAGTCACTTTCCCTGCTTTCCCTTAACTCCCTCTTTGCCACCTTTTCCCACGCTTGTCTCTTTTCCTTTTCAACCTCGCCTGTCTCTTCTCCCCTCTTTTTCCTTCAGTCCCCAAATTACCCACTTCCGATAGCATTCCTCTACTCCCTGCCATCCCTCAAATCTCTCTTCCCCTCTTTTTCCCGTTGCCTGTCTCTTTTCCCGAGTTCCGTGAACTCTCCCGTCTTTACGCTCACCAGTCACTTTCCCTGCTTTCCCTTAACTCCCTCTTTGCCACCTTTTTCCTCCCTTGTCTCTTTCCCTTTCCCCCCTCGCCTGTCTCTTCTCCCCTCTTTTTCCTTCAGTCCCCAAATTTCCCACTTCCGATAGCCTTCCTCTACTCCCTCCCATCCCTCAAAGCTCTCTTTCCCTCTCTTGCCCCTTGCCTCTCTCTTTTCCCGAGGTCCGTGAACTCTCCCGTCTTTACGCTCACCAGTCACTTTCCCTTCTTTCCCTCAACTCCCTCTTTGCCAACTTTTCCCACGCTTGTCTCTTTTCCTTTTCAACCTCGCCTGTCTCTTCTCCCCTCTTTTTCCTTCAGTCCCCGAATTTCCCACTTGAGCTCGCCTTCCTCTACACCCTCTCATCCCTCAAATCTCTCTTCCCCCTCTTTCCCCTTGCCTCTCTCTTTTCCCGAGTTCCGTGAACTCTCCCGTCTTTACGCTCACCAGTCACTTTCCCTTCTTTCCCTCAACTCCCTCTTTGCCACCTTTACCCACGATTGTCTCTTTCCCTTTTCCCCCTCGCCTGTCTCTTCCCCCCTCTTTTTCCTTCAGTCCCCAAATTTCCCACTTCCGCTCGTTTTCCTCTACTCCCTCCCATCCCTCAAAGCTCTCTTTCCCTCTCTTTCCCCTTGCCTCTCTCTTTTCCCGAGTTCCGTGAACTCTCCCGTCTTTACGCTCACCAGTCACTTTCCCTTCTTTCCCTCAACTCCCTCTTTGCCACCTTTTCCCACGCTTGTCTCTTTCCCTTTTTCCCCTCGCCTGTCTCTTCCCCCCTCTTTTTCCTTCAGTCCCCGAATTTCCCACTTGAGCTCGCCTTCCTCTACACCCTCCCATCCCTCAAATCTGTCTTCCCCTCTTTTTCCCCTTGTCTCTCTCTTTTCCCCAGTTCCGTGAACTCTCCCGTCTTTACTCTCACCAGTCACTTTTCCTGCTTTCCCTCAACTCCCTCTTTGTCAACTTTTCCCACGCTTGTCTCTTTTCCTTTTCAATCTCGCCTGTCTCTTCTCCCCTCTTTTTCCTTCAGTCCCCAAATTTCCCACTTCCGCTCGCCTTCCTCTACTCCCTCCCATCCCTCAAAGCTCTTTCCCCGTCTTTCCCCTTTCCTCTCTCTTTTCCCTAGTTCCGTGAACTCTCCCCTCTTTACGCTCACCAGTCACTTTCCCTGCTTTCCCTCAACTCCCTCTTTGCCACCTTTTCCCATGCTTGTCTCTTTCCCTTTTCCCCCTCGCCTGTCTCTTCCCCCCTCTTTTTCCTTCAGTCCCCAAATTTCCCACTTCCGATAGCCTTCCTCTACTCCCTCCCATCCCTCAAAGCTCTCTTTCCCTCTCTTGCCCCTTGCCTCTCTCTTTTCCCGAGGTCCGTGAACTCTCCCGTCTTTACGCTCACCAGTCACTTTCCCTTCTTTCCCTCAACTCCCTCTTTGCCAACTTTTCCCACGCTTGTCTCTTTTCCTTTTCAACCTCGCCTGTCTCTTCTCCCCTCTTTTTCCTTCAGTCCCCGAATTTCCCACTTGAGCTCGCCTTCCTCTACACCCTCTCATCCCTCAAATCTCTCTTCCCCCTCTTTCCCCTTGCCTCTCTCTTTTCCCGAGTTCCGTGAACTCTCCCGTCTTTACGCTCACCAGTCACTTTCCCTTCTTTCCCTCAACTCCCTCTTTGCCACCTTTACCCACGATTGTCTCTTTCCCTTTTCCCCCTCGCCTGTCTCTTCCCCCCTCTTTTTCCTTCAGTCCCCAAATTTCCCACTTCCGCTCGTTTTCCTCTACTCCCTCCCATCCCTCAAAGCTCTCTTTCCCTCTCTTTCCCCTTGCCTCTCTCTTTTCCCGAGTTCCGTGAACTCTCCCGTCTTTACGCTCACCAGTCACTTTCCCTTCTTTCCCTCAACTCCCTCTTTGCCACCTTTTCCCACGCTTGTCTCTTTCCCTTTTTCCCCTCCCCTGTCTATTCCCCCCTATTTTTCCTTCAGTCCCCGAATTTCCCACTTGAGCTCGCCTTCCTCTACACCCTCCCATCCCTCAAATCTGTCTTCCCCTCTTTTTCCCCTTGTCTCTCTCTTTTCCCCAGTTCCGTGAACTCTCCCGTCTTTACTCTCACCAGTCACTTTCCCTGCTTTCCCTCAACTCCCTCTTTGTCAACTTTTCCCACGCTTGTCTCTTTTCCTTTTCAATCTCGCCTGTCTCTTCTCCCCTCTTTTTCCTTCAGTCCCCAAATTTCCCACTTCCGCTCGCCTTCCTCTACTCCCTCCCATCCCTCAAATCTCTCTTTCCCTCTTTTTCCCCTTGTCTCTCTCTTTTCCCTAGTTCCGTGAACTCTCCCGTCTTTACGCTCACCAGTCACTTTCCCTGCTTTCCCTCAACTCCCTCTTTGCCACCTTTTTCCCACGCTTGTCTCTTTCCCTTTTTCCCCTCGCCTGTCTCTTCCGCCCTCTTTTTCCTTCAGTCCCCAAATTTCCCACTTCCGCTCGCCTTCCTCTACTCCCTCCCATCTCTCAAATCTCTCTTTCCCTCTTTTTCCCCTTGTCTCTCTCTTTTCCCTAGTTCCGTGAACTCTCCCGTCTTTACGCTCACCAGTCACTTTCCCTGCTTTCCCTCAACTCCCTCTTTGCCACCTTTTCCCACGCTTGTCTCTTTCCCTTTTCCCCCTCGCCTGTCTCTTCCGCACTCTTTTTCCTTCAGTCCCCAAATTTCCCACTTCCGCTCGCCTTCCTCTACTCCCTCCCATCCCTCAAATCTCTCTTCCCCCTCTTTTCCCTTGCCTCTCTCTTTTCCCTAGTTCCGTGAACTCTTCCGTCTTTACGCTCACCAGTCACTTTCCCTGCTTTCCCTCAACTCCCTCTTTGCCACCTTTTCCCACGCTTGTCTCTTTTCCTTTTCAATCTCGCCTGTCTCTTCTCCACTCTTTTTCCTTCAGTCCCCAAATTTCCCACTTCCGCTCGCCTTCCTCTACTCCCTCCCATCCCTCAAATCTCTCTTCCCCTCTTTTCCCCCTTGTCTCTCTCTTTTCCCTAGTTCCGTGACCTCTCCCGTCTTTACGGTCACCAGTCACTTTCCATGCTTTCCCTCAACTCCCTCTTTGCCACCTTTTCCCACGCTTGTCTCTTTCCCTTTTTCCGTTCGCCTGTCTCTTCTCCCCTCTTTTTCCTTCAGTCCCCAAATTTCCCACTTCCGCTCGCCTTCCTCTACTCCCTCCCATCCCTCAAATCTCTCTTCCCCCTCTTTTCCCTTGCCTCTCTCTTTTCCCTAGTTCCGTGAACTCTCCCGTCTTTACGCTCACCAGTCACTTTCCCTTCTTTCCCTCAACTCCCTCTTTGCCAACTTTTCCCTCCCTTGTCTCTTTCCCTTCCCCCCCTCGCCTGTGTCTTCTCTCCTCTTTTTCCTTCAGTCCCCAAATTACCCACTTCCGATAGCATTCCTCTACTCCCTGCCATCCCTCAAATCTCTCTTCCCCTCTTTTTCCCGTTGCCTGTCTCTTTTCCCGAGTTCCGTGAACTCTCCCCTCTTTACGCTCACCAGTCACTTTCCCTGCTTTCCCTCAACTCCCTCTTTGCCAACTTTTCCCACGCTTGTCTCTTTTCCTTTTCAACCTCGCCTGTGTCTTCTCTCCTCTTTTTCCTTCAGTCCCCAAATTACCCACTTCCGATAGCATTCCTCTACTCCCTGCCATCCCTCAAATCTCTCTTCCCCTCTTTTTCCCGTTGCCTGTCTCTTTTCCCGAGTTCCGTGAACTCTCCCGTCTTTACGCTCACCAGTCACTTTCCCTGCTTTCCCTTAACTCCCTCTTTGCCACCTTTTTCCTCCCTTGTCTCTTTCCCTTTCCCCCCTCGCCTGTCTCTTCTCCCCTCTTTTTCCTTCAGTCCCCAAATTTCCCACTTCCGATAGCCTTCCTCTACTCCCTGCCATCCCTCAAATCTCTCTTCCCCTCTCTTGCCCCTTGCCTCTCTCTTTTCCCTAGTTCCGTGAACTCTCCCGTCTTTACGCTCACCAGTCACTTTCCCTTCTTTCCCTCAACTCCCTCTTTGCCAACTTTTCCCACGCTTGTCTCTTTTCCTTTTCAATCTCGCCTGTCTCTTCTCCCCTCTTTTTCCTTCAGTCCCCGAATTTCCCACTTGAGCTCGCCTTCCTCTACACCCTCTCATCCCTCAAATCTCTCTTCCCCCTCTTTCCCCTTGCCTCTCTCTTTTCCCGAGTTCCGTGAACTCTCCCGTCTTTACGCTCACCAGTCACTTTCCCTGCTTTCCCTCAACTCCCTCTTTGCCACCTTTACCCACGATTGTCTCTTTCCCTTTTCCCCCTCGCCTGTCTCTTCCCCCCTCTTTTTCCTTCAGTCCCCAAATTTCCCACTTCCGCTCGTTTTCCTCTACTCCCTCCCATCCCTCAAAGCTCTCTTTCCCTCTCTTTCCCCTTGCCTCTCTCTTTTCCCGAGTTCCGTGAACTCTCCCGTCTTTACGCTCACCAGTCACTTTCCCTTCTTTCCCTCAACTCCCTCTTTGCCACCTTTTCCCACGCTTGTCTCTTTCCCTTTTTCCCCTCCCCTGTCTATTCCCCCCTATTTTTCCTTCAGTCCCCGAATTTCCCACTTGAGCTCGCCTTCCTCTACACCCTCCCATCCCTCAAATCTGTCTTCCCCTCTTTTTCCCCTTGTCTCTCTCTTTTCCCCAGTTCCGTGAACTCTCCCGTCTTTACGCTCACCAGTCACTTTCCCTGCTTTCCCTCAACTCCCTCTTTGTCAACTTTTCCCACGCTTGTCTCTTTTCCTTTTCAATCTCGCCTGTCTCTTCTCCCCTCTTTTTCCTTCAGTCCCCAAATTTCCCACTTCCGCTCGCCTTCCTCTACTCCCTCCCATCCCTCAAAGCTCTTTCCCCGTCTTTCCCCTTTCCTCTCTCTTTTCCCTAGTTCCGTGAACTCTCCCCTCTTTACGCTCACAAGTCACTTTCCCTGCTTTCCCTCAACTCCCTCTTTGCCACCTTTTCCCATTCTTGTCTCTTTCCCTTTTCCCCCTCGCCTGTCTCTTCCCCCCTCTTTTTCCTTCAGTCCCCAAATTTCCCACTTCCGATAGCCTTCCTCTACTCCCTCCCATCCCTCAAAGCTCTCTTTCCCTCTCTTGCCCCTTGCCTCTCTCTTTTCCCGAGGTCCGTGAACTCTCCCGTCTTTACGCTCACCAGTCACTTTCCCTTCTTTCCCTCAACTCCCTCTTTGCCAACTTTTCCCACGCTTGTCTCTTTTCCTTTTCAACCTCGCCTGTCTCTTCTCCCCTCTTTTTCCTTCAGTCCCCGAATTTCCCACTTGAGCTCGCCTTCCTCTACACCCTCTCATCCCTCAAATCTCTCTTCCCCCTCTTTCCCCTTGCCTCTCTCTTTTCCCGAGTTCCGTGAACTCTCCCGTCTTTACGCTCACCAGTCACTTTCCCTTCTTTCCCTCAACTCCCTCTTTGCCACCTTTACCCACGATTGTCTCTTTCCCTTTTCCCCCTCGCCTGTCTCTTCCCCCCTCTTTTTCCTTCAGTCCCCAAATTTCCCACTTCCGCTCGTTTTCCTCTACTCCCTCCCATCCCTCAAAGCTCTCTTTCCCTCTCTTTCCCCTTGCCTCTCTCTTTTCCCGAGTTCCGTGAACTCTCCCGTCTTTACGCTCACCAGTCACTTTCCCTGCTTTCCCTCAACTCCCTCTTTGCCACCTTTTCCCACGCTTGTCTCTTTCCCTTTTTCCCCTCCCCTGTCTATTCCCCCCTATTTTTCCTTCAGTCCCCGAATTTCCCACTTGAGCTCGCCTTCCTCTACACCCTCCCATCCCTCAAATCTGTCTTCCCCTCTTTTTCCCCTTGTCTCTCTCTTTTCCCCAGTTCCGTGAACTCTCCCGTCTTTACTCTCACCAGTCACTTTCCCTGCTTTCCCTCAACTCCCTCTTTGTCAACTTTTCCCACGCTTGTCTCTTTTCCTTTTCAATCTCGCCTGTCTCTTCTCCCCTCTTTTTCCTTCAGTCCCCAAATTTCCCACTTCCGCTCGCCTTCCTCTACTCCCTCCCATCCCTCAAATCTCTCTTTCCCTCTTTTTCCCCTTGTCTCTCTCTTTTCCCTAGTTCCGTGAACTCTCCCGTCTTTACGCTCACCAGTCACTTTCCCTGCTTTCCCTCAACTCCCTCTTTGCCACCTTTTCCCACGCTTGTCTCTTTCCCTTTTTCCCCTCGCCTGTCTCTTCCGCCCTCTTTTTCCTTCAGTCCCCAAATTTCCCACTTCCGCTCGCCTTCCTCTACTCCCTCCCATCTCTCAAATCTCTCTTTCCCTCTTTTTCCCCTTGTCTCTCTCTTTTCCCTAGTTCCGTGAACTCTCCCGTCTTTACGCTCACCAGTCACTTTCCCTGCTTTCCCTCAACTCCCTCTTTGCCACCTTTTCCCACGATTGTCTCTTTCCCTTTTCCCCCTTGCCTGTCTCTTCCGCACTCTTTTTCCTTCAGTCCCCAAATTTCCCACTTCCGCTCGCCTTCCTCTACTCCCTCCCATCCCTCAAAGCTCTTTCCCCGTCTTTCCCCTTTCCTCTCTCTTTTCCCTAGTTCCGTGAACTCTCCCCTCTTTACGCTCACAAGTCACTTTCCCTGCTTTCCCTCAACTCCCTCTTTGCCACCTTTTCCCATGCTTGTCTCTTTCCCTTTTCCCCCTCGCCTGTCTCTTCCCCCCTCTTTTTCCTTCAGTCCCCAAATTTCCCACTTCCGATAGCCTTCCTCTACTCCCTCCCATCCCTCAAAGCTCTCTTTCCCTCTCTTGCCCCTTGCCTCTCTCTTTTCCCGAGGTCCGTGAACTCTCCCGTCTTTACGCTCACCAGTCACTTTCCCTTCTTTCCCTCAACTCCCTCTTTGCCAACTTTTCCCACGCTTGTCTCTTTTCCTTTTCAACCTCGCCTGTCTCTTCTCCCCTCTTTTTCCTTCAGTCCCCGAATTTCCCACTTGAGCTCGCCTTCCTCTACACCCTCTCATCCCTCAAATCTCTCTTCCCCCTCTTTCCCCTTGCCTCTCTCTTTTCCCGAGTTCCGTGAACTCTCCCGTCTTTACGCTCACCAGTCACTTTCCCTTCTTTCCCTCAACTCCCTCTTTGCCACCTTTACCCACGATTGTCTCTTTCCCTTTTCCCCCTCGCCTGTCTCTTCCCCCCTCTTTTTCCTTCAGTCCCCAAATTTCCCACTTCCGCTCGTTTTCCTCTACTCCCTCCCATCCCTCAAAGCTCTCTTTCCCTCTCTTTCCCCTTGCCTCTCTCTTTTCCCGAGTTCCGTGAACTCTCCCGTCTTTACGCTCACCAGTCACTTTCCCTTCTTTCCCTCAACTCCCTCTTTGCCACCTTTTCCCACGCTTGTCTCTTTCCCTTTTTCCCCTCCCCTGTCTATTCCCCCCTATTTTTCCTTCAGTCCCCGAATTTCCCACTTGAGCTCGACTTCCTCTACACCCTCCCATCCCTCAAATCTGTCTTCCCCTCTTTTTCCCCTTGTCTCTCTCTTTTCCCCAGTTCCGTGAACTCTCCCGTCTTTACTCTCACCAGTCACTTTCCCTGCTTTCCCTCAACTCCCTCTTTGTCAACTTTTCCCACGCTTGTCTCTTTTCCTTTTCAATCTCGCCTGTCTCTTCTCCCCTCTTTTTCCTTCAGTCCCCAAATTTCCCACTTCCGCTCGCCTTCCTCTACTCCCTCCCATCCCTCAAAGCTCTTTCCCCGTCTTTCCCCTTTCCTCTCTCTTTTCCCTAGTTCCGTGAACTCTCCCCTCTTTACGCTCACAAGTCACTTTCCCTGCTTTCCCTCAACTCCCTCTTTGCCACCTTTTCCCATGCTTGTCTCTTTCCCTTTTCCCCCTCGCCTGTCTCTTCCCCCCTCTTTTTCCTTCAGTCCCCAAATTTCCCACTTCCGATAGCCTTCCTCTACTCCCTCCCATCCCTCAAAGCTCTCTTTCCCTCTCTTGCCCCTTGCCTCTCTCTTTTCCCGAGGTCCGTGAACTCTCCCGTCTTTACGCTCACCAGTCACTTTCCCTTCTTTCCCTCAACTCCCTCTTTGCCAACTTTTCCCACGCTTGTCTCTTTTCCTTTTCAACCTCGCCTGTCTCTTCTCCCCTCTTTTTCCTTCAGTCCCCGAATTTCCCACTTGAGCTCGCCTTCCTCTACACCCTCTCATCCCTCAAATCTCTCTTCCCCCTCTTTCCCCTTGCCTCTCTCTTTTCCCGAGTTCCGTGAACTCTCCCGTCTTTACGCTCACCAGTCACTTTCCCTTCTTTCCCTCAACTCCCTCTTTGCCACCTTTACCCACGATTGTCTCTTTCCCTTTTCCCCCTCGCCTGTCTCTTCCCCCCTCTTTTTCCTTCAGTCCCCAAATTTCCCACTTCCGCTCGTTTTCCTCTACTCCCTCCCATCCCTCAAAGCTCTCTTTCCCTCTCTTTCCCCTTGCCTCTCTCTTTTCCCGAGTTCCGTGAACTCTCCCGTCTTTACGCTCACCAGTCACTTTCCCTTCTTTCCCTCAACTCCCTCTTTGCCACCTTTTCCCACGCTTGTCTCTTTCCCTTTTTCCCCTCCCCTGTCTATTCCCCCCTATTTTTCCTTCAGTCCCCGAATTTCCCACTTGAGCTCGCCTTCCTCTACACCCTCCCATCCCTCAAATCTCTCTTCCCCTCTTTTTCCCCTTGTCTCTCTCTTTTCCCCAGTTCCGTGAACTCTCCCGTCTTTACTCTCACCAGTCACTTTCCCTGCTTTCCCTCAACTCCCTCTTTGTCAACTTTTCCCACGCTTGTCTCTTTTCCTTTTCAATCTCGCCTGTCTCTTCTCCCCTCTTTTTCCTTCAGTCCCCAAATTTCCCACTTCCGCTCGCCTTCCTCTACTCCCTCCCATCCCTCAAATCTCTCTTTCCCTCTTTTTCCCCTTGTCTCTCTCTTTTCCCTAGTTCCGTGAACTCTCCCGTCTTTACGCTCACCAGTCACTTTCCCTGCTTTCCCTCAACTCCCTCTTTGCCACCTTTTCCCACGCTTGTCTCTTTCCCTTTTTCCCCTCGCCTGTCTCTTCCGCCCTCTTTTTCCTTCAGTCCCCAAATTTCCCACTTCCGCTCGCCTTCCTCTACTCCCTCCCATCTCTCAAATCTCTCTTTCCCTCTTTTTCCCCTTGTCTCTCTCTTTTCCCTAGTTCCGTGAACTCTCCCGTCTTTACGCTCACCAGTCACTTTCCCTGCTTTCCCTCAACTCCCTCTTTGCCACCTTTTCCCACGCTTGTCTCTTTCCCTTTTCCCCCTCGCCTGTCTCTTCCGCACTCTTTTTCCTTCAGTCCCCAAATTTCCCACTTCCGCTCGCCTTCCTCTACTCCCTCCCATCCCTCAAATCTCTCTTCCCCCTCTTTTCCCTTGCCTCTCTCTTTTCCCTAGTTCCGTGAACTCTTCCGTCTTTACGCTCACCAGTCACTTTCCCTGCTTTCCCTCAACTCCCTCTTTGCCACCTTTTCCCACGCTTGTCTCTTTTCCTTTTCAATCTCGCCTGTCTCTTCTCCACTCTTTTTCCTTCAGTCCCCAAATTTCCCACTTCCGCTCGCCTTCCTCTACTCCCTCCCATCCCTCAAATCTCTCTTCCCCTCTTTTCCCCCTTGTCTCTCTCTTTTCCCTAGTTCCGTGAACTCTCCCGTCTTTACGGTCACCAGTCACTTTCCATGCTTTCCCTCAACTCCCTCTTTGCCACCTTTTCCCACGCTTGTCTCTTTCCCTTTTTCCGTTCGCCTGTCTCTTCTCCCCTCTTTTTCCTTCAGTCCCCAAATTTCCCACTTCCGCTCGCCTTCCTCTACTCCCTCCCATCCCTCAAATCTCTCTTCCCCCTCTTTTCCCTTGCCTCTCTCTTTTCCCTAGTTCCGTGAACTCTCCCGTCTTTACGCTCACCAGTCACTTTCCCTTCTTTCCCTCAACTCCCTCTTTGCCAACTTTTCCCTCCCTTGTCTCTTTCCCTTTCCCCCCTCGCCTGTGTCTTCTCTCCTCTTTTTCCTTCAGTCCCCAAATTACCCATTTCCGATAGCATTCCTCTACTCCCTGCCATCCCTCAAATCTCTCTTCCCCTCTTTTTCCCGTTGCCTGTCTCTTTTCCCGAGTTCCGTGAACTCTCCCGTCTTTACGCTCACCAGTCACTTTCCCTGCTTTCCCTTAACTCCCTCTTTGCCAACTTTTCCCACGCTTGTCTCTTTTCCTTTTCAACCTCGCCTGTGTCTTCTCTCCTCTTTTTCCTTCAGTCCCCAAATTACCCACTTCCGATAGCCTTCCTCTACTCCCTGCCATCCCTCAAATCTCTCTTCCCCTCTTTTTCCCGTTGCCTGTCTCTTTTCCCGAGTTCCGTGAACTCTCCCGTCTTTACGCTCACCAGTCACTTTCCCTGCTTTCCCTTAACTCCCTCTTTGCCACCTTTTTCCTCCCTTGTCTCTTTCCCTTTCCCCCCTCGCCTGTCTCTTCTCCCCTCTTTTTCCTTCAGTCCCCAAATTTCCCACTTCCGATAGCCTTCCTCTACTCCCTCCCATCCCTCAAAGCTCTCTTTCCCTCTCTTGCCCCTTGCCTCTCTCTTTTCCCGAGGTCCGTGAACTCTCCCGTCTTTACGCTCACCAGTCACTTTCCCTTCTTTCCCTCAACTCCCTCTTTGCCAACTTTTCCCACGCTTGTCTCTTTTCCTTTTCAATCTCGCCTGTCTCTTCTCCCCTCTTTTTCCTTCAGTCCCCAAATTTCCCACTTGAGCTCGCCTTCCTCTACACCCTCTCATCCCTCAAATCTCTCTTCCCCCTCTTTCCCCTTGCCTCTCTCTTTTCCCGAGTTCCGTGAACTCTCCCGTCTTTACGCTCACCAGTCACTTTCCCTTCTTTCCCTCAACTCCCTCTTTGCCACCTTTACCCACGATTGTCTCTTTCCCTTTTCCCCCTCGCCTGTCTCTTCCCCCCTCTTTTTCCTTCAGTCCCCAAATTTCCCACTTCCGCTCGTTTTCCTCTACTCCCTCCCATCCCTCAAAGCTCTCTTTCCCTCTCTTTCCCCTTGCCTCTCTCTTTTCCCGAGTTCCGTGAACTCTCCCGTCTTTACGCTCACCAGTCACTTTCCCTTCTTTCCCTCAACTCCCTCTTTGCCACCTTTTCCCACGCTTGTCTCTTTCCCTTTTTCCCCTCCCCTGTCTATTCCCCCCTATTTTTCCTTCAGTCCCCTAATTTCCCACTTGAGCTCGCCTTCCTCTACACCCTCCCATCCCTCAAATCTGTCTTCCCCTCTTTTTCCCCTTGTCTCTCTCTTTTCCCCAGTTCCGTGAACTCTCCCGTCTTTACTCTCACCAGTCACTTTTCCTGCTTTCCCTCAACTCCCTCTTTGTCAACTTTTCCCACGCTTGTCTCTTTTCCTTTTCAATCTCGCCTGTCTCTTCTCCCCTCTTTTTCCTTCAGTCCCCAAATTTCCCACTTCCGCTCGCCTTCCTCTACTCCCTCCCATCCCTCAAAGCTCTTTCCCCGTCTTTCCCCTTTCCTCTCTCTTTTCCCTAGTTCCGTGAACTCTCCCGTCTTTACGCTCACCAGTCACTTTCCCTGCTTTCCCTCAACTCCCTCTTTGCCACCTTTTCCCATGCTTGTCTCTTTCCCTTTTCCCCCTCGCCTGTCTCTTCCCCCCTCTTTTTCCTTCAGTCCCCAAATTTCCCACTTCCGATAGCCTTCCTCTACTCCCTCCCATCCCTCAAAGCTCTCTTTCCCTCTCTTGCCCCTTGCCTCTCTCTTTTCCCGAGGTCCGTGAACTCTCCCGTCTTTACGCTCACCAGTCACTTTCCCTTCTTTCCCTCAACTCCCTCTTTGCCAACTTTTCCCACGCTTGTCTCTTTTCCTTTTCACCCTCGCCTGTCTCTTCTCCCCTCTTTTTCCTTCAGTCCCCGAATTTCCCACTTGAGCTCGCCTTCCTCTACACCCTCTCATCCCTCAAATCTCTCTTCCCCCTCTTTCCCCTTGCCTCTCTCTTTTCCCGAGTTCCGTGAACTCTCCCGTCTTTACGCTCACCAGTCACTTTCCCTTCTTTCCCTCAACTCCCTCTTTGCCACCTTTACCCACGATTGTCTCTTTCCCTTTTCCCCCTCGCCTGTCTCTTCCCCCCTCTTTTTCCTTCAGTCCCCAAATTTCCCACTTCCGCTCGTTTTCCTCTACTCCCTCCCATCCCTCAAAGCTCTCTTTCCCTCTCTTTCCCCTTGCCTCTCTCTTTTCCCGAGTTCCGTGAACTCTCCCGTCTTTACGCTCACCAGTCACTTTCCCTTCTTTCCCTCAACTCCCTCTTTGCCACCTTTTCCCACGCTTGTCTCTTTCCCTTTTTCCCCTCCCCTGTCTATTCCCCCCTATTTTTCCTTCAGTCCCCGAATTTCCCACTTGAGCTCGCCTTCCTCTACACCCTCCCATCCCTCAAATCTGTCTTCCCCTCTTTTTCCCCTTGTCTCTCTCTTTTCCCCAGTTCCGTGAACTCTCCCGTCTTTACTCTCACCAGTCACTTTCCCTGCTTTCCCTCAACTCCCTCTTTGTCAACTTTTCCCACGCTTGTCTCTTTTCCTTTTCAATCTCGCCTGTCTCTTCTCCCCTCTTTTTCCTTCAGTCCCCAAATTTCCCACTTCCGCTCGCCTTCCTCTACTCCCTCCCATCCCTCAAATCTCTCTTTCCCTCTTTTTCCCCTTGTCTCTCTCTTTTCCCTAGTTCCGTGAACTCTCCCGTCTTTACGCTCACCAGTCACTTTCCCTGCTTTCCCTCAACTCCCTCTTTGCCACCTTTTTCCCACGCTTGTCTCTTTCCCTTTTTCCCCTCGCCTGTCTCTTCCGCCCTCTTTTTCCTTCAGTCCCCAAATTTCCCACTTCCGCTCGCCTTCCTCTACTCCCTCCCATCTCTCAAATCTCTCTTTCCCTCTTTTTCCCCTTGTCTCTCTCTTTTCCCTAGTTCCGTGAACTCTCCCGTCTTTACGCTCACCAGTCACTTTCCCTGCTTTCCCTCAACTCCCTCTTTGCCACCTTTTCCCACGCTTGTCTCTTTCCCTTTTCCCCCTCGCCTGTCTCTTCCGCCCTCTTTTTCCTTCAGTCCCCAAATTTCCCACTTCCGCTCGCCTTCCTCTACTCCCTCCCATCCCTCAAATCTCTCTTCCCCCTCTTTTCCCTTGCCTCTCTCTTTTCCCTAGTTCCGTGAACTCTCCCGTCTTTACGCTCACCAGTCACTTTCCCTGCTTTCCCTCAACTCCCTCTTTGCCACCTTTTCCCACGCTTGTCTCTTTTCCTTTTCAATCTCGCCTGTCTCTTCTCCACTCTTTTTCCTTCAGTCCCCAAATTTCCCACTTCCGCTCGCCTTCCTCTACTCCCTCCCATCCCTCAAATCTCTCTTCCCCTCTTTTCCCCCTTGTCTCTCTCTTTTCCCTAGTTCCGTGAACTCTCCCGTCTTTACGGTCACCAGTCACTTTCCATGCTTTCCCTCAACTCCCTCTTTGCCACCTTTTCCCACGCTTGTCTCTTTCCCTTTTTCCGTTCGCCTGTCTCTTCTCCCCTCTTTTTCCTTCAGTCCCCAAATTTCCCACTTCCGCTCGCCTTCCTCTACTCCCTCCCATCCCTCAAATCTCTCTTCCCCCTCTTTTCCCTTGCCTCTCTCTTTTCCCTAGTTCCGTGAACTCTCCCGTCTTTACGCTCACCAGTCACTTTCCCTTCTTTCCCTCAACTCCCTCTTTGCCAACTTTTCCCTCCCTTGTCTCTTTCCCTTCCCCCCCTCGCCTGTGTCTTCTCTCCTCTTTTTCCTTCAGTCCCCAAATTACCCACTTCCGATAGCATTCCTCTACTCCCTGCCATCCCTCAAATCTCTCTTCCCCTCTTTTTCCCGTTGCCTGTCTCTTTTCCCGAGTTCCGTGAACTCTCCCCTCTTTACGCTCACCAGTCACTTTCCCTGCTTTCCCTTAACTCCCTCTTTGCCAACTTTTCCCACGCTTGTCTCTTTTCCTTTTCAACCTCGCCTGTGTCTTCTCTCCTCTTTTTCCTTCAGTCCCCAAATTACCCACTTCCGATAGCATTCCTCTACTCCCTGCCATCCCTCAAATCTCTCTTCCCCTCTTTTTCCCGTTGCCTGTCTCTTTTCCCGAGTTCCGTGAACTCTCCCGTCTTTACGCTCACCAGTCACTTTCCCTGCTTTCCCTTAACTCCCTCTTTGCCACCTTTTTCCTCCCTTGTCTCTTTCCCTTTCCCCCCTCGCCTGTCTCTTCTCCCCTCTTTTTCCTTCAGTCCCCAAATTTCCCACTTCCGATAGCCTTCCTCTACTCCCTCCCATCCCTCAAAGCTCTCTTTCCCTCTCTTGCCCCTTGCCTCTCTCTTTTCCCGAGGTCCGTGAACTCTCCCGTCTTTACGCTCACCAGTCACTTTCCCTTCTTTCCCTCAACTCCCTCTTTGCCAACTTTTCCCACGCTTGTCTCTTTTCCTTTTCAACCTCGCCTGTCTCTTCTCCCCTCTTTTTCCTTCAGTCCCCGAATTTCCCACTTGAGCTCGCCTTCCTCTACACCCTCTCATCCCTCAAATCTCTCTTCCCTCTCTTTCCCCTTGCCTCTCTCTTTTCCCGAGTTCCGTGAACTCTCCCGTCTTTACGCTCACCAGTCACTTTCCCTTCTTTCCCTCAACTCCCTCTTTGCCAACTTTACCCACGATTGTCTCTTTCCCTTTTCCCCCTCGCCTGTCTCTTCCCCCCTCTTTTTCCTTCAGTCCCCAAATTTCCCACTTCCGCTCGTTTTCCTCTACTCCCTCCCATCCCTCAAAGCTCTCTTTCCCTCTCTTTTCCCCTTGCCTCTCTCTTTTCCCGAGTTCCGTGAACTCTCCCGTCTTTACGCTCACCAGTCACTTTCCCTTCTTTCCCTCAACTCCCTCTTTGCCACCTTTTCCCACGCTTGTCTCTTTCCCTTTTTCCCCTCCCCTGTCTATTCCCCCCTATTTTTCCTTCAGTCCCCGAATTTCCCACTTGAGCTCGCCTTCCTCTACACCCTCCCATCCCTCAAATCTGTCTTCCCCTCTTTTTCCCCTTGTCTCTCTCTTTTCCCCAGTTCCGTGAACTCTCCCGTCTTTACTCTCACCAGTCACTTTCCCTGCTTTCCCTCAACTCCCTCTTTGTCAACTTTTCCCACGCTTGTCTCTTTTCCTTTTCAATCTCGCCTGTCTCTTCTCCCCTCTTTTTCCTTCAGTCCCCAAATTTCCCACTTCCGCTCGCCTTCCTCTACTCCCTCCATTCCTCAAAGCTCTTTCCCCGTCTTTCCCCTTTCCTCTCTCTTTTCCCTAGTTCCGTGAACTCTCCCCTCTTTACGCTCACAAGTCACTTTCCCTGCTTTCCCTCAACTCCCTCTTTGCCACCTTTTCCCATGCTTGTCTCTTTCCCTTTTCCCCCCTCGCCTGTCTCTTCCCCCCTCTTTTTCCTTCAGTCCCCAAATTTCCCACTTCCGATAGCCTTCCTCTACTCCCTCCCATCCCTCAAAGCTCTCTTTCCCTCTCTTGCCCCTTGCCTCTCTCTTTTCCCGAGGTCCGTGAACTCTCCCGTCTTTACGCTCACCAGTCACTTTCCCTTCTTTCCCTCAACTCCCTCTTTGCCAACTTTTCCCACGCTTGTCTCTTTTCCTTTTCAACCTCGCCTGTCTCTTCTCCCCTCTTTTTCCTTCAGTCCCCAAATTTCCCACTTGAGCTCGCCTTCCTCTACACCCTCTCATCCCTCAAATCTCTCTTCCCCCTCTTTCCCCTTGCCTCTCTCTTTTCCCGAGTTCCGTGAACTCTCCCGTCTTTACGCTCACCAGTCACTTTCCCTTCTTTCCCTCAACTCCCTCTTTGCCACCTTTACCCACGATTGTCTCTTTCCCTTTTCCCCCTCGCCTGTCTCTTCCCCCCTCTTTTTCCTTCAGTCCCCAAATTTCCCACTTCCGCTCGTTTTCCTCTACTCCCTCCCATCCCTCAAAGCTCTCTTTCCCTCTCTTTCCCCTTGCCTCTCTCTTTTCCCGAGTTCCGTGAACTCTCCCGTCTTTACGCTCACCAGTCACTTTCCCTTCTTTCCCTCAACTCCCTCTTTGCCACCTTTTCCCACGCTTGTCTCTTTCCCTTTTTCCCCTCCCCTGTCTATTCCCCCCTATTTTTCCTTCAGTCCCCGAATTTCCCACTTCCGCTCGCCTTCCTCTACTCCCTCCCATCCCTCAAATCTGTCTTCCCCTCTTTTTCCCCTTGTCTCTCTCTTTTCCCCAGTTCCGTGAACTCTCCCGTCTTTACTCTCACCAGTCACTTTCCCTGCTTTCCCTCAACTCCCTCTTTGTCAACTTTTCCCACGCTTGTCTCTTTTCCTTTTCAATCTCGCCTGTCTCTTCTCCCCTCTTTTTCCTTCAGTCCCCAAATTTCCCACTTCCGCTCGCCTTCCTCTACTCCCTCCCATCCCTCAAATCTCTCTTTCCCTCTTTTTCCCCTTGTCTCTCTCTTTTCCCTAGTTCCGTGAACTCTCCCGTCTTTACGCTCACCAGTCACTTTCCCTGCTTTCCCTCAACTCCCTCTTTGCCACCTTTTCCCACGCTTGTCTCTTTCCCTTTTTCCCCTCGCCTGTCTCTTCCGCCCTCTTTTTCCTTCAGTCCCCAAATTTCCCACTTCCGCTCGCCTTCCTCTACTCCCTCCCATCTCTCAAATCTCTCTTTCCCTCTTTTTCCCCTTGTCTCTCTCTTTTCCCTAGTTCCGTGAACTCTCCCGTCTTTACGCTCACCAGTCACTTTCCCTGCTTTCCCTCAACTCCCTCTTTGCCACCTTTTCCCACGCTTGTCTCTTTCCCTTTTCCCCCTTGCCTGTCTCTTCCGCACTCTTTTTCCTTCAGTCCCCAAATTTCCCACTTCCGCTCGCCTTCCTCTACTCCCTCCCATCCCTCAAATCTCTCTTCCCCCTCTTTTCCCTTGCCTCTCTCTTTTCCCTAGTTCCGTGAACTCTTCCGTCTTTACGCTCACCAGTCACTTTCCCTGCTTTCCCTCAACTCCCTCTTTGCCACCTTTTCCCACGCTTGTCTCTTTTCCTTTTCAATCTCGCCTGTCTCTTCTCCACTCTTTTTCCTTCAGTCCCCAAATTTCCCACTTCCGCTCGCCTTCCTCTACTCCCTCCCATCCCTCAAATCTCTCTTCCCCTCTTTTCCCCCTTGTCTCTCTCTTTTCCCTAGTTCCGTGAACTCTCCCGTCTTTACGGTCACCAGTCACTTTCCATGCTTTCCCTCAACTCCCTCTTTGCCACCTTTTCCCACGCTTGTCTCTTTCCCTTTTTCCGTTCGCCTGTCTCTTCTCCCCTCTTTTTCCTTCAGTCCCCAAATTTCCCACTTCCGCTCGCCTTCCTCTACTCCCTCCCATCCCTCAAATCTCTCTTCCCCCTCTTTTCCCTTGCCTCTCTCTTTTCCCTAGTTCCGTGAACTCTCCCGTCTTTACGCTCACCAGTCACTTTCCCTTCTTTCCCTCAACTCCCTCTTTGCCAACTTTTCCCTCCCTTGTCTCTTTCCCTTTCCCCCCTCGCCTGTGTCTTCTCTCCTCTTTTTCCTTCAGTCCCCAAATTACCCACTTCCGATAGCATTCCTCTACTCCCTGCCATCCCTCAAATCTCTCTTCCCCTCTTTTTCCCGTTGCCTGTCTCTTTTCCCGAGTTCCGTGAACTCTCCCGTCTTTACGCTCACCAGTCACTTTCCCTGCTTTCCCTTAACTCCCTCTTTGCCAACTTTTCCCACGCTTGTCTCTTTTCCTTTTCAACCTCGCCTGTGTCTTCTCTCCTCTTTTTCCTTCAGTCCCCAAATTACCCACTTCCGATAGCATTCCTCTACTCCCTGCCATCCCTCAAATCTCTCTTCCCCTCTTTTTCCCGTTGCCTGTCTCTTTTCCCGAGTTCCGTGAACTCTCCCGTCTTTACGCTCACCAGTCACTTTCCCTGCTTTCCCTTAACTCCCTCTTTGCCACCTTTTTCCTCCCTTGTCTCTTTCCCTTTCCCCCCTCGCCTGTCTCTTCTCCCCTCTTTTTCCTTCAGTCCCCAAATTTCCCACTTCCGCTCGTTTTCCTCTACTCCCTCCCATCCCTCAAAGCTCTCTTTCCCTCTCCTTCCCCTTGCCTCTCTCTTTTCCCTAGTTCCGTGAACTCTCCCCTCTTTACGCTCACCAGTCACTTTCCCTGCTTTCCCTCAACTCCCTCTTTGCCACCTTTTCCCACGATTGTCTCTTTCCCTTTTCAACCTCGCCTGTCTCTTCCCCCCTGTTTTTCCTTCAGTCCCCAAATTTCCCACTTCCGCTCGCCTTCCTCTACTCCCTCCCATCCCTCAAAGCTCTTTCCCCGTCTTTCCCCTTTCCTCTCTCTTTTCCCTAGTTCCGTGAACTCTCCCGTCTTTACGCTCACCAGTCACTTTCCCTGCCTTCCCTCAACTCCCTCTTTGTCAACTTTTCCCACGCTTGTCTCTTTTCCTTTTCAATCTCGCCTGTCTCTTCTCCCCTCTTTTTCCTTCAGTCCCCAAATTTCCCACTTCCGCTCGTTTTCCTCTACTCCCTCCCATCCCTCAAATCTCTCTTCCCCTCTTTTTCCCGTTGCCTGTCTCTTTTCCCTAGTTCCGTGAACTCTCCCGTCTTTACGCTCACCAGTCACTTTCCCTTCTTTCCCTCAACTCCCTCTTTGCCACCTTTTCCCACGCTTGTCTCTTTCCCTTTTCCCCCTCGCCTCTCTCTTCCCCCCTCTTTTTCCTTCAGTCCCCGAATTTCCCACTTGAGCTCTCCTTCCTCTACTCCCTCCCATCCCTCAAATCTCTCTTTCCCTCTTTTTACCCTTGTCTCTCTCTTTTCCCTAGTTCCGTGAACTCTCCCGTCTTTACGCTCACCAGTCACTTTCCCTTCTTTCCCTCAACTCCCTCTTTGCCACCTTTTCCCACGCTTGTCTCTTTCCCTTTTTCCCAAAGCCTGTCTCTTCCGCCCTCTTTTTCCTTCAGTCCCCGAATTTCCCACTTGAGCTCGCCTTCCTCTACTCCCTCCCATCCCTCAAAGCTCTCTTTCTCTCTCTTTCCCCTTGCCTCTCTCTTTTCCCGAGTTCCGTGAACTCTCCCGACTTTACGCTCACCAGTCACTTTCCCTTCTTTCCCTCAACTCCCTCTTTGCCACCTTTTCCCACGCTTGTCTCTTTCCCTTTTCCCCCTCGCCTGTCTCTTCCCCCCTCTTTTTCCTTCAGTCCCCAAATTTCCCACTTCCGCTCATTTTCCTCTACTCCCTCCCATCCCTCAAAGCTCTATTTCCCTCTCTTTCCCCTTGCCCCTCTCTTTTCCCTAGTTCCGTGAACTCTCCCGTCTTTACGCTCACCAGTCACTTTCCCTTCTTTCCCTCAACTCCCTCTTTGCCACCTTTTACCCACGCTTGTCTCTTTCCCTTTTCCCCCTCGCCTGTCTCTTCCCCCCTCTTTTTCCTTCACTCCCCAAATTTCCCACTTCCGCTCGTTTTCCTCTACTCCCTCCCATCCCTCAAAGCTCTCTTTCCCTCTCCTTCCCCTTACCTCTCTCTTTTCCCTAGTTCCGTGAACTCTCCCCTCTTTACGCTCACAAGTCACTTTCCCTGCTTTCCCTCAACTCCCTCTTTGCCACCTTTTCACACGATTGTCTCTTTCCCTTTTCAACCTCGCCTGTCTCTTCCCCCCTGTTTTTCCTTCAGTCCCCAAATTTCCCACTTCCGCTCGCCTTCCTCTACTCCCTCCCATCCCTCAAAGCTCTTTCCCCGTCTTTCCCCTTTCCTCTCTCTTTTCCCTAGTTCCGTGAACTCTCCCCTCTTTACGCTCACAAGTCACTTTCCCTGCTTTCCCTCAACTCCCTCTTTGCCACCTTTTCCCATGCTTGTCTCTTTCCCTTTTCCCCCTCGCCTGTCTCTTCCCCCCTCTTTTTCCTTCAGTCCCCAAATTTCCCACTTCCGCTCGTTTTCCTCTACTCCCTCCCATCCCTCAAAGCTCTCTTTCCCTCTCTTGCCCCTTGCCTCTCTCTTTTCCCGAGGTCCGTGAACTCTCCCGTCTTTACGCTCACCAGTCACTTTCCCTTCTTTCCCTCAACTCCCTCTTTGCCACCTTTTCCCACGCATGTCTCTTTTCCTTTTCAACCTCGCCTGTCTCTTCTCCCCTCTTTTTCCTTCAGTCCCCGAATTTCCCACTTGAGCTCGCCTTCCTCTACACCCTCTCATCCCTCAAATCTCTCTTCCCCTCTTTTTCCCCTTGTCTCTCTCTTTTCCCTAGTTCCGTGAACTCTCCCGTCTTTACTCTCACCAGTCACTTTCCCTGCTTTCCCTCAACTCCCTCTTTGTCAACTTTTCCCACGCTTGTCTCTTTTCCTTTTCAATCTCGCCTGTCTCTTCTCCCCTCGTTTTCCTTCAGTCCCCAAATTTCCCACTTCCGCTCGTTTTCCTCTACTCCCTCCCATCCCTCAAAGCTCTCTTTCCCTCTCTTTCCCCTTGCCTCTCTCTTTTCCCGAGTTCCGTGAACATTCCCGTCTTTACGCTCACCAGTCACTTTCCCTTCTTTCCCTCAACTCCCTCTTTGCCACCTTTTCCCACGATTGTCTCTTTCCCTTTTTCCCCTCGCCTGTCTCTTCCCCCCTCTTTTTCCTTCAGTCCCCAAATTTCCCACTTCCGCTCGTTTTCCTCTACTCCCTCCCATCCCTCAAATCTCTCTTCCCCTCTTTTTCCCGTTGCCTGTCTCTTTTCCCTAGTTCCGTGAACTCTCCCGTCTTTACGCTCACCAGTCACTTTCCCTTCTTTCCCTCAACTCCCTCTTTGCCACCTTTTCCCACGCTTGTCTCTTTCCCTTTTCCCCCTCGCCTGTCTCTTCCCCCCTCTTTTTCCTTCAGTCCCCAAATTTCCCACTTCCGCTCATTTTCCTCTACTCCCTCCCATCCCTCAAAGCTCTATTTCCCTCTCTTTCCCCTTGCCCCTCTCTTTTCCCTAGTTCCGTGAACTCTCCCGTCTTTACGCTCACCAGTCACTTTCCCTTCTTTCCCTCAACTCCCTCTTTGCCACCTTTTACCCACGCTTGTCTCTTTCCCTTTTCCCCCTCGCCTGTCTCTTCCCCCCTCTTTTTCCTTCACTCCCCAAATTTCCCACTTCCGCTCGTTTTCCTCTACTCCCTCCCATCCCTCAAAGCTCTCTTTCCCTCTCCTTCCCCTTACCTCTCTCTTTTCCCTAGTTCCGTGAACTCTCCCCTCTTTACGCTCACAAGTCACTTTCCCTTCTTTCCCTCAACTCCCTCTTTGCCACCTTTTCCCACGATTGTCTCTTTCCCTTTTCAACCTCGCCTGTCTCTTCCCCCCTGTTTTTCCTTCAGTCCCCAAATTTCCCACTTCCGCTCGCCTTCCTCTACTCCCTCCCATCCCTCAAAGCTCTTTCCCCGTCTTTCCCCTTTCCTCTCTCTTTTCCCTAGTTCCGTGAACTCTCCCGTCTTTACGCTCACAAGTCACTTTCCCTGCTTTCCCTCAACTCCCTCTTTGCCACCTTTTCCCATGCTTGTCTCTTTCCCTTTTCCCCCTCGCCTGTCTCTTCCCCCCTCTTTTTCCTTCAGTCCCCAAATTTCCCACTTCCGCTCGTTTTCCTCTACTCCCTCCCATCCCTCAAAGCTCTCTTTCCCTCTCTTGCCCCTTGCCTCTCTCTTTTCCCGAGGTCCGTGAACTCTCCCGTCTTTACGCTCACCAGTCACTTTCCCTTCTTTCCCTCAACTCCCTCTTTGCCACCTTTTCCCACGCTTGTCTCTTTCCCTTTTCAACCTCGCCTGTCTCTTCTCCCCTCTTTTTCCTTCAGTCCCCGAATTTCCCACTTCAGCTCGCCTTCCTCTACACCCTCTCATCCCTCAAATCTCTCTTCCCCTCTTTTTCCCCTTGTCTCTCTCTTTTCCCTAGTTCCGTGAACTCTCCCGTCTTTACGCTCACCAGTCACTTTCCCTGCTTTCCCTCAACTCCCTCTTTGCCACCTTTTCCCACGCTTGTCTCTTTTCCTTTTCAAACTCGCCTGTCTCTTCTCCCCTCGTTTTCCTTCAGTCCCCAAATTTCCCACTTCCGCTCGTTTTCCTCTACTCCCTCCCATCCCTCAAAGCTCTCTTTCCCTCTCTTTCCCCTTGCCTCTCTCTTTTCCCGAGTTCCGTGAACATTCCCGTCTTTACGCTCACCAGTCACTTTCCCTTCTTTCCCTCAACTCCCTCTTTGCCACCTTTTCCCACGCTTGTCTCTTTCCCTTTTTCCCCTTGCCTGTCTCTTCTCCCCTCTTTTTCCTTCAGTCCCCAAATTTCCCACTTCCGCTCGTTTTCCTCTACTCCCTCCCATCCCTCAAATCTCTCTTCCCCTCTTTTTCCCGTTGCCTGTCTCTTTTCCCTAGTTCCGTGAACTCTCCCGTCTTTACGCTCACCAGTCACTTTCCCTTCTTTCCCTCAACTCCCTCTTTGCCACCTTTTCCCACGCTTGTCTCTTTCCCTTTTCCCCCTCGCCTCTCTCTTCCCCCCTCTTTTTCCTTCAGTCCCCGAATTTCCCACTTGAGCTCTCCTTCCTCTACTCCCTCCCATCCCTCAAATCTCTCTTTCCCTCTTTTTACCCTTGTCTCTCTCTTTTCCCTAGTTCCGTGAACTCTCCCGTCTTTACGCTCACCAGTCACTTTCCCTGCTTTCCCTCAACTCCCTCTTTGCCACCTTTTCCCACGCTTGTCTCTTTCCCTTTTTCCCAAAGCCTGTCTCTTCCGCCCTCTTTTTCCTTCAGTCCCCGAATTTCCCACTTGAGCTCGCCTTCCTCTACTCCCTCCCATCCCTCAAAGCTCTCTTTCTCTCTCTTTCCCCTTGCCTCTCTCTTTTCCCGAGTTCCGTGAACTCTCCCGACTTTACGCTCACCAGTCACTTTCCCTTCTTTCCCTCAACTCCCTCTTTGCCAACTTTTCCCACGCTTGTCTCTTTCCCTTTTCCCCCTCGCCTGTCTCTTCCCCCCTCTTTTTCCTTCAGTCCCCAAATTTCCCACTTCCGCTCATTTTCCTCTACTCCCTCCCATCCCTCAAAGCTCTATTTCCCTCTCTTTCCCCTTGCCCCTCTCTTTTCCCTAGTTCCGTGAACTCTCCCGTCTTTACGCTCACCAGTCACTTTCCCTTCTTTCCCTCAACTCCCTCTTTGCCACCTTTTACCCACGCTTGTCTCTTTCCCTTTTCCCCCTCGCCTGTCTCTTCCCCCCTCTTTTTCCTTCACTCCCCAAATTTCCCACTTCCGCTCGTTTTCCTCTACTCCCTCCCATCCCTCAAAGCTCTCTTTCCCTCTCCTTCCCCTTACCTCTCTCTTTTCCCTAGTTCCGTGAACTCTCCCCTCTTTACGCTCACAAGTCACTTTCCCTGCTTTCCCTCAACTCCCTCTTTGCCACCTTTTCACACGATTGTCTCTTTCCCTTTTCAACCTCGCCTGTCTCTTCCCCCCTGTTTTTCCTTCAGTCCCCAAATTTCCCACTTCCGCTCGCCTTCCTCTACTCCCTCCCATCCCTCAAAGCTCTTTCCCCGTCTTTCCCCTTTCCTCTCTCTTTTCCCTAGTTCCGTGAACTCTCCCCTCTTTACGCTCACAAGTCACTTTCCCTGCTTTCCCTCAACTCCCTCTTTGCCACCTTTTCCCACGCTTGTCTCTTTCCCTTTTCCCCCTCGCCTGTCTCTTCCCCCCTCTTTTTCCTTCAGTCCCCAAATTTCCCACTTCCGCTCGTTTTCCTCTACTCCCTCCCATCCCTCAAAGCTCTCTTTCCCTCTCTTGCCCCTTGCCTCTCTCTTTTCCCGAGGTCCGTGAACTCTCCCGTCTTTACGCTCACCAGTCACTTTCCCTTCTTTCCCTCAACTCCCTCTTTGCCACCTTTTCCCACGCATGTCTCTTTTCCTTTTCAACCTCGCCTGTCTCTTCTCCCCTCTTTTTCCTTCAGTCCCCGAATTTCCCACTTGAGCTCGCCTTCCTCTACACCCTCTCATCCCTCAAATCTCTCTTCCCCTCTTTTTCCCCTTGTCTCTCTCTTTTCCCTAGTTCCGTGAACTCTCCCGTCTTTACTCTCACCAGTCACTTTCCCTGCTTTCCCTCAACTCCCTCTTTGTCAACTTTTCCCACGCTTGTCTCTTTTCCTTTTCAATCTCGCCTGTCTCTTCTCCCCTCGTTTTCCTTCAGTCCCCAAATTTCCCACTTCCGCTCGTTTTCCTCTACTCCCTCCCATCCCTCAAAGCTCTCTTTCCCTCTCTTTCCCCTTGCCTCTCTCTTTTCCCGAGTTCCGTGAACATTCCCGTCTTTACGCTCACCAGTCACTTTCCCTTCTTTCCCTCAACTCCCTCTTTGCCACCTTTTCCCACGATTGTCTCTTTCCCTTTTTCCCCTCGCCTGTCTCTTCCCCCCTCTTTTTCCTTCAGTCCCCAAATTTCCCACTTCCGCTCGTTTTCCTCTACTCCCTCCCATCCCTCAAATCTCTCTTCCCCTCTTTTTCCCGTTGCCTGTCTCTTTTCCCTAGTTCCGTGAACTCTCCCGTCTTTACGCTCACCAGTCACTTTCCCTTCTTTCCCTCAACTCCCTCTTTGCCACCTTTTCCCACGCTTGTCTCTTTCCCTTTTCCCCCTCGCCTGTCTCTTCCCCCCTCTTTTTCCTTCAGTCCCCAAATTTCCCACTTCCGCTCATTTTCCTCTACTCCCTCCCATCCCTCAAAGCTCTATTTCCCTCTCTTTCCCCTTGCCCCTCTCTTTTCCCTAGTTCCGTGAACTCTCCCGTCTTTACGCTCACCAGTCACTTTCCCTGCTTTCCCTCAACTCCCTCTTTGCCACCTTTTACCCACGCTTGTCTCTTTCCCTTTTCCCCCTCGCCTGTCTCTTCCCCCCTCTTTTTCCTTCACTCCCCAAATTTCCCACTTCCGCTCGTTTTCCTCTACTCCCTCCCATCCCTCAAAGCTCTCTTTCCCTCTCCTTCCCCTTGCCTCTCTCTTTTCCCTAGTTCCGTGAACTCTCCCCTCTTTACGCTCACAAGTCACTTTCCCTGCTTTCCCTCAACTCCCTCTTTGCCACCTTTTCCCACGCTTGTCTCTTTCCCTTTTCAACCTCGCCTGTCTCTTCCCCCCTGTTTTTCCTTCAGTCCCCAAATTTCCCACTTCCGCTCGCCTTCCTCTACTCCCTCCCATCCCTCAAAGCTCTTTCCCCGTCTTTCCCCTTTCCTCTCTCTTTTCCCTAGTTCCGTGAACTCTCCCCTCTTTACGCTCACAAGTCACTTTCCCTGCTTTCCCTCAACTCCCTCTTTGCCACCTTTTCCCACGCTTGTCTCTTTCCCTTTTCCCCCTCGCCTGTCTCTTCCCCCCCTCTTTTTCCTTCAGTCCCCAAATTTCCCACTTCCGCTCGTTTTCCTCTACTCCCTCCCATCCCTCAAAGCTCTCTTTCCCTCTCTTGCCCCTTGCCTCTCTCTTTTCCCGAGTTCCGTGAACTCTCCCGTCTTTACGCTCACCAGTCACTTTCCCTTCTTTCCCTCAACTCCCTCTTTGCCACCTTTTCCCACGCTTGTCTCTTTTCCTTTTCAACCTCGCCTGTCTCTTCTCCCCTCTTTTTCCTTCAGTCCCCGAATTTCCCACTTGAGCTCGCCTTCCTCTACACCCTCTCATCCCTCAAATCTCTCTTCCCCTCTTTTTCCCCTTGTCTCTCTCTTTTCCCTAGTTCCGTGAACTCTCCCGTCTTTACTCTCACCAGTCACTTTCCCTGCTTTCCCTCAACTCCCTCTTTGTCAACTTTTCCCACGCTTGTCTCTTTTCCTTTTCAATCTCGCCTGTCTCTTCTCCCCTCGTTTTCCTTCAGTCCCCAAATTTCCCACTTCCGCTCGTTTTCCTCTACTCCCTCCCATCCCTCAAAGCTCTCTTTCCCTCTCTTTCCCCTTGCCTCTCTCTTTTCCCGAGTTCCGTGAACATTCCCGTCTTTACGCTCACCAGTCACTTTCCCTTCTTTCCCTCAACTCCCTCTTTGCCACCTTTTCCCACGCTTGTCTCTTTCCCTTTTTCCCCTCGCCTGTCTCTTCCCCCCTCTTTTTCCTTCAGTCCCCAAATTTCCCACTTCCGCTCGTTTTCCTCTACTCCCTCCCATCCCTCAAATCTCTCTTCCCCTCTTTTTCCCGTTGCCTGTCTCTTTTCCCTAGTTCCGTGAACTCTCCCGTCTTTACGCTCACCAGTCACTTTCCCTTCTTTCCCTCAACTCCCTCTTTGCCACCTTTTCCCACGCTTGTCTCTTTCCCTTTTCCCCCTCGCCTCTCTCTTCCCCCCTCTTTTTCCTTCAGTCCCCGAATTTCCCACTTGAGCTCTCCTTCCTCTACTCCCTCCCATCCCTCAAATCTCTCTTTCCCTCTTTTTACCCTTGTCTCTCTCTTTTCCCTAGTTCCGTGAACTCTCCCGTCTTTACGCTCACCAGTCACTTTCCCTTCTTTCCCTCAACTCCCTCTTTGCCACCTTTTCCCACGCTTGTCTCTTTCCCTTTTTCCCAAAGCCTGTCTCTTCCGCCCTCTTTTTCCTTCAGTCCCCGAATTTCCCACTTGAGCTCGCCTTCCTCTACTCCCTCCCATCCCTCAAAGCTCTCTTTCTCTCTCTTTCCCCTTGCCTCTCTCTTTTCCCGAGTTCCGTGAACTCTCCCGACTTTACGCTCACCAGTCACTTTCCCTTCTTTCCCTCAACTCCCTCTTTGCCACCTTTTCCCACGCTTGTCTCTTTCCCTTTTCCCCCTCGCCTGTCTCTTCCCCCCTCTTTTTCCTTCAGTCCCCAAATTTCCCACTTCCGCTCATTTTCCTCTACTCCCTCCCATCCCTCAAAGCTCTATTTCCCTCTCTTTCCCCTTGCCCCTCTCTTTTCCCTAGTTCCGTGAACTCTCCCGTCTTTACGCTCACCAGTCACTTTCCCTTCTTTCCCTCAACTCCCTCTTTGCCACCTTTTACCCACGCTTGTCTCTTTCCCTTTTCCCCCTCGCCTGTCTCTTCCCCCCTCTTTTTCCTTCACTCCCCAAATTTCCCACTTCCGCTCGTTTTCCTCTACTCCCTCCCATCCCTCAAAGCTCTCTTTCCCTCTCCTTCCCCTTACCTCTCTCTTTTCCCTAGTTCCGTGAACTCTCCCCTCTTTACGCTCACAAGTCACTTTCCCTGCTTTCCCTCAACTCCCTCTTTGCCACCTTTTCCCACGATTGTCTCTTTCCCTTTTCAACCTCGCCTGTCTCTTCCCCCCTCTTTTTCCTTCAGTCCCCAAATTTCCCACTTCCGCTCGCCTTCCTCTACACCCTCTCATCCCTCAAATCTCTCTTCCCCTCTTTTTCCCCTTGTCTCTCTCTTTTCCCTAGTTCCGTGAACTCTCCCGTCTTTACTCTCACCAGTCACTTTCCCTGCTTTCCCTCAACTCCCTCTTTGTCAACTTTTCCCACGCTTGTCTCTTTTCCTTTTCAATCTCGCCTGTCTCTTCTCCCCTCGTTTTCCTTCAGTCCCCAAATTTCCCACTTCCGCTCGCCTTCCTCTACTCCCTCCCATCCCTCAAATCTCTCTTCCCCCTCTTTCCCCTTGCCTCTCTCTTTTCCCGAGTTCCGTGAACTCTCCCGTCTTTACGCTCACCAGTCACTTTCCCTTCTTTCCCTCAACTCCCTCTTTGCCACCTTTTCCCACGATTGTCTCTTTCCCTTTTCCCCCTCGCCTGTCTCTTCCCCCCTCTTTTTCCTTCAGTCCCCAAATTTCCCACTTCCGCTCGTTTTCCTCTACTCCCTCCCATCCCTCAAAGCTCTCTTTCCCTCTCTTTCCCCTTGCCTCTCTCTTTTCCCGAGTTCCGTGAACTCTCCCGTCTTTACGCTCAACAGTCACTTTCCCTTCTTTCCCTCAACTCCCTCTTTGCCACCTTTTCCCACGCTTGTCTCTTTCCCTTTTTCCCCTCCCCTGTCTATTCCCCCCTATTTTTCCTTCAGTCCCCGAATTTCCCACTTGAGCTCGCCTTCCTCTACACCCTCCCATCCCTCAAATCTCTCTCCCCCTCTTTTTCCCCTTGTCTCTCTCTTTTCCCCAGTTCCGTGAACTCTCCCGTCTTTACTCTCACCAGTCACTTTCCCTGCTTTCCCTCAACTCCCTCTTTGTCAACTTTTCCCACGCTTGTCTCTTTTCCTTTTCAATCTCGCCTGTCTCTTCTCCCCTCTTTTTCCTTCAGTCCCCAAATTTCCCACTTCCGCTCGTTTTCCTCTACTCCCTCCCATCCCTCAAAGCTCTCTTTCCCTCTCTTTCCCCTTGCCTCTCTCTTTTCCCGAGTTCCGTGAACATTCCCGTCTTTACGCTCACCAGTCACTTTCCCTTCTTTCCCTCAACTCCCTCTTTGCCACCTTTTCCCACGATTGTCTCTTTCCCTTTTTCCCCTCGCCTGTCTCTTCCCCCCTCTTTTTCCTTCAGTCCCCAAATTTCCCACTTCCGCTCGTTTTCCTCTACTCCCTCCCATCCCTCAAATCTCTCTTCCCCTCTTTTTCCCGTTGCCTGTCTCTTTTCCCTAGTTCCGTGAACTCTCCCGTCTTTACGCTCACCAGTCACTTTCCCTTCTTTCCCTCAACTCCCTCTTTGCCACCTTTTCCCACGCTTGTCTCTTTCCCTTTTCCCCCTCGCCTCTCTCTTCCCCCCTCTTTTTCCTTCAGTCCCCGAATTTCCCACTTGAGCTCTCCTTCCTCTACTCCCTCCCATCCCTCAAATCTCTCTTTCCCTCTTTTTACCCTTGTCTCTCTCTTTTCCCTAGTTCCGTGAACTCTCCCGTCTTTACGCTCACCAGTCACTTTCCCTTCTTTCCCTCAACTCCCTCTTTGCCACCTTTTCCCACGCTTGTCTCTTTCCCTTTTTCCCAAAGCCTGTCTCTTCCGCCCTCTTTTTCCTTCAGTCCCCGAATTTCCCACTTCCGCTCATTTTCCTCTACTCCCTCCCATCCCTCAAAGCTCTATTTCCCTCTCTTTCCCCTTGCCCCTCTCTTTTCCCTAGTTCCGTGAACTCTCCCGTCTTTACGCTCACCAGTCACTTTCCCTTCTTTCCCTCAACTCCCTCTTTGCCACCTTTTACCCACGCTTGTCTCTTTCCCTTTTCCCCCTCGCCTGTCTCTTCCCCCCTCTTTTTCCTTCACTCCCCAAATTTCCCACTTCCGCTCGTTTTCCTCTACTCCCTCCCATCCCTCAAAGCTCTCTTTCCCTCTCCTTCCCCTTACCTCTCTCTTTTCCCTAGTTCCGTGAACTCTCCCCTCTTTACGCTCACAAGTCACTTTCCCTGCTTTCCCTCAACTCCCTCTTTGCCACCTTTTCCCACGATTGTCTCTTTCCCTTTTCAACCTCGCCTGTCTCTTCCCCCCTGTTTTTCCTTCAGTCCCCAAATTTCCCACTTCCGCTCGCCTTCCTCTACTCCCTCCCATCCCTCAAAGCTCTTTCCCCGTCTTTCCCCTTTCCTCTCTCTTTTCCCTAGTTCCGTGAACTCTCCCCTCTTTACGCTCACAAGTCACTTTCCCTGCTTTCCCTCAACTCCCTCTTTGCCACCTTTTCCCATGCTTGTCTCTTTCCCTTTTCCCCCTCGCCTGTCTCTTCCCCCCTCTTTTTCCTTCAGTCCCCAAATTTCCCACTTCCGCTCGTTTTCCTCTACTCCCTCCCATCCCTCAAAGCTCTCTTTCCCTCTCTTGCCCCTTGCCTCTCTCTTTTCCCGAGGTCCGTGAACTCTCCCGTCTTTACGCTCACCAGTCACTTTCCCTTCTTTCCCTCAACTCCCTCTTTGCCACCTTTTCCCACGCTTGTCTCTTTTCCTTTTCAACCTCGCCTGTCTCTTCTCCCCTCTTTTTCCTTCAGTCCCCGAATTTCCCACTTGAGCTCGCCTTCCTCTACACCCTCTCATCCCTCAAATCTCTCTTCCCCTCTTTTTCCCCTTGTCTCTCTCTTTTCCCTAGTTCCGTGAACTCTCCCGTCTTTACTCTCACCAGTCACTTTCCCTGCTTTCCCTCAACTCCCTCTTTGTCAACTTTTCCCACGCTTGTCTCTTTTCCTTTTCAATCTCGCCTGTCTCTTCTCCCCTCGTTTTCCTTCAGTCCCCAAATTTCCCACTTCCGCTCGCCTTCCTCTACTCCCTCCCATCCCTCAAATCTCTCTTCCCCCTCTTTCCCCTTGCCTCTCTCTTTTCCCGAGTTCCGTGAACTCTCCCGTCTTTACGCTCACCAGTCACTTTCCCTTCTTTCCCTCAACTCCCTCTTTGCCACCTTTTCCCACGATTGTCTCTTTCCCTTTTCCCCCTCGCCTGTCTCTTCCCCCCTCTTTTTCCTTCAGTCCCCAAATTTCCCACTTCCGCTCGTTTTCCTCTACTCCCTCCCATCCCTCAAAGCTCTCTTTCCCTCTCTTTCCCCTTGCCTCTCTCTTTTCCCGAGTTCCGTGAACTCTCCCGTCTTTACGCTCAACAGTCACTTTCCCTTCTTTCCCTCAACTCCCTCTTTGCCACCTTTTCCCACGCTTGTCTCTTTCCCTTTTTCCCCTCCCCTGTCTATTCCCCCCTATTTTTCCTTCAGTCCCCGAATTTCCCACTTGAGCTCGCCTTCCTCTACACCCTCCCATCCCTCAAATCTCTCTCCCCCTCTTTTTCCCCTTGTCTCTCTCTTTTCCCCAGTTCCGTGAACTCTCCCGTCTTTACTCTCACCAGTCACTTTCCCTGCTTTCCCTCAACTCCCTCTTTGTCAACTTTTCCCACGCTTGTCTCTTTTCCTTTTCAATCTCGCCTGTCTCTTCTCCCCTCTTTTTCCTTCAGTCCCCAAATTTCCCACTTCCGCTCGCCTTCCTCTACTCCCTCCCATCCCTCAAATCTCTCTTTCCCTCTTTTTCCCCTTGTCTCTCTCTTTTCCCTAGTTCCGTGAACTCTCCCCTCTTTACGCTCACAAGTCACTTTCCCTGCTTTCCCTCAACTCCCTCTTTGCCACCTTTTCCCATGCTTGTCTCTTTCCCTTTTCCCCCTCGCCTGTCTCTTCCCCCCTCTTTTTCCTTCAGTCCCCAAATTTCCCACTTCCGCTCGTTTTCCTCTACTCCCTCCCATCCCTCAAAGCTCTCTTTCCCTCTCTTGCCCCTTGCCTCTCTCTTTTCCCGAGGTCCGTGAACTCTCCCGTCTTTACGCTCACCAGTCACTTTCCCTTCTTTCCCTCAACTCCCTCTTTGCCACCTTTTCCCACGCTTGTCTCTTTTCCTTTTCAACCTCGCCTGTCTCTTCTCCCCTCTTTTTCCTTCAGTCCCCGAATTTCCCACTTGAGCTCGCCTTCCTCTACACCCTCTCATCCCTCAAATCTCTCTTCCCCTCTTTTTCCCCTTGTCTCTCTCTTTTCCCTAGTTCCGTGAACTCTCCCGTCTTTACTCTCACCAGTCACTTTCCCTGCTTTCCCTCAACTCCCTCTTTGTCAACTTTTCCCACGCTTGTCTCTTTTCCTTTTCAATCTCGCCTGTCTCTTCTCCCCTCGTTTTCCTTCAGTCCCCAAATTTCCCACTTCCGCTCGCCTTCCTCTACTCCCTCCCATCCCTCAAATCTCTCTTCCCCCTCTTTCCCCTTGCCTCTCTCTTTTCCCGAGTTCCGTGAACTCTCCCGTCTTTACGCTCACCAGTCACTTTCCCTTCTTTCCCTCAACTCCCTCTTTGCCACCTTTTCCCACGATTGTCTCTTTCCCTTTTCCCCCTCGCCTGTCTCTTCCCCCCTCTTTTTCCTTCAGTCCCCAAATTTCCCACTTCCGCTCGTTTTCCTCTACTCCCTCCCATCCCTCAAATCTCTCTTTCCCTCTCTTTCCCCTTGCCTCTCTCTTTTCCCGAGTTCCGTGAACTCTCCCGTCTTTACGCTCAACAGTCACTTTCCCTTCTTTCCCTCAACTCCCTCTTTGCCACCTTTTCCCACGCTTGTCTCTTTCCCTTTTTCCCCTCCCCTGTCTATTCCCCCCTATTTTTCCTTCAGTCCCCGAATTTCCCACTTGAGCTCGCCTTCCTCTACACCCTCCCATCCCTCAAATCTCTCTCCCCCTCTTTTTCCCCTTGTCTCTCTCTTTTCCCCAGTTCCGTGAACTCTCCCGTCTTTACTCTCACCAGTCACTTTCCCTGCTTTCCCTCAACTCCCTCTTTGTCAACTTTTCCCACGCTTGTCTCTTTTCCTTTTCAATCTCGCCTGTCTCTTCTCCCCTCTTTTTCCTTCAGTCCCCAAATTTCCCACTTCCGCTCGCCTTCCTCTACTCCCTCCCATCCCTCAAATCTCTCTTTCCCTCTTTTTCCCCTTGTCTCTCTCTTTTCCCTAGTTCCGTGAACTCTCCCGTCTTTACGCTCACCAGTCACTTTCCCTGCTTTCCCTCAACTCCCTCTTTGCCACCTTTTCCCACGCTTGTCTCTTTCCCTTTTTCCCCTCGCCTGTCTCTTCCGCCCTCTTTTTCCTTCAGTCCCCAAATTTCCCACTTCCGCTCGCCTTCCTCTACTCCCTCCCATCCCTCAAATCTCTCTTTCCCTCTTTTTCCCCTTGTCTCTCTCTTTTCCCTAGTTCCGTGAACTCTCCCGTCTTTACGCTCACCAGTCACTTTCCCTTCTTTCCCTCAACTCCCTCTTTGCCACCTTTTCCCACGCTTGTCTCTTTCCCTTTTCCCCCTCGCCTGTCTCTTCCGCACTCTTTTTCCTTCAGTCCCCAAATTTCCCACTTCCGCTCGCCTTCCTCTACTCCCTCCCATCCCTCAAATCTCTCTTCCCCCTCTTTTCCCTTGCCTCTCTCTTTTCCCTAGTTCCGTGAACTCTTCCGTCTTTACGCTCACCAGTCACTTTCCCTGCTTTCCCTCAACTCCCTCTTTGCCACCTTTTCCCACGCTTGTCTCTTTTCCTTTTCAATCTCGCCTGACTCTTCTCCACTCTTTTTCCTTCAGTCCCCAAATTTCCCACTTCCGCTCGCCTTCCTCTACTCCCTCCCATCCCTCAAATCTCTCTTCCCCTCTTTTTCCCCTTGTCTCTCTCTTTTCCCTAGTTCCGTGAACTCTCCCGTCTTTACTCTCACCAGTCACTTTCCATGCTTTCCCTCAACTCCCTCTTTGCCACCTTTTCCCACGCTTGTCTCTTTCCCTTTTTCCGTTCGCCTGTCTCTTCTCCCCTCTTTTTCCTTCAGTCCCCAAATTTCCCACTTCCGCTCGCCTTCCTCTACTCCCTCCCATCCCTCAAATCTCTCTTCCCCCTCTTTTCCCTTGCCTCTCTCTTTTCCCTAGTTCCGTGAACTCTCCCGTCTTTACGCTCACCAGTCACTTTCCCTTCTTTCCCTCAACTCCCTCTTTGCCAACTTTTCCCTCCCTTGTCTCTTTCCCTTTCCCCCCTCGCCTGTGTCTTCTCTCCTCTTTTTCCTTCAGTCCCCAAATTACCCACTTCCGATAGCATTCCTCTACTCCCTGCCATCCCTCAAATCTCTCTTCCCCTCTTTTTCCCGTTGCCTGTCTCTTTTCCCGAGTTCCGTGAACTCTCCCGTCTTTACGCTCACCAGTCACTTTCCCTGCTTTCCCTTAACTCCCTCTTTGCCAACTTTTCCCTCCCTTGTCTCTTTCCCTTTCCCCCCTCGCCTGTGTCTTCTCTCCTCTTTTTCCTTCAGTCCCCAAATTACCCACTTCCGATAGCATTCCTCTACTCCCTGCCATCCCTCAAATCTCTCTTCCCCTCTTTTTCCCGTTGCCTGTCTCTTTTCCCGAGTTCCGTGAACTCTCCCGTCTTTACGCTCACCAGTCACTTTCCCTGCTTTCCCTTAACTCCCTCTTTGCCACCTTTTTCCTCCCTTGTCTCTTTCCCTTTCCCCCCTCGCCTGTCTCTTCTCCCCTCTTTTTCCTTCAGTCCCCAAATTTCCCACTTCCGCTCGTTTTCCTCTACTCCCTCCCATCCCTCAAAGCTCTCTTTCCCTCTCCTTCCCCTTGCCTCTCTCTTTTCCCTAGTTCCGTGAACTCTCCCCTCTTTACGCTCACCAGTCACTTTCCCTGCTTTCCCTCAACTCCCTCTTTGCCACCTTTTCCCACGATTGTCTCTTTCCCTTTTCAACCTCGCCTGTCTCTTCCCCCCTGTTTTTCCTTCAGTCCCCAAATTTCCCACTTCCGCTCGCCTTCCTCTACTCCCTCCCATCCCTCAAAGCTCTTTCCCCGTCTTTCCCCTTTCCTCTCTCTTTTCCCTAGTTCCGTGAACTCTCCCGTCTTTACGCTCACCAGTCACTTTCCCTGCTTTCCCTCAACTCACTCTTTGCCACCTTTTCCCACGCTTGTCTCTTTCCCTTTTTCCCCTCGCCTCTCTCTTCCCCCCTCTTTTTCCTTCAGTCCCCGAATTTCCCACTTGAGCTCTCCTTCCTCTACTCCCTCCCATCCCTCAAATCTCTCTTTCCGTCTTTTTCCCCTTGCCTCTCTCTTTTCCCGAGTTCCATGAACTCTCCCGTCTTTACGCTCACCAGTCACTTTCCATGCTTTCCCTCAACTCCCTCTTTGCCACCTTTTCCCACGCTTGTCTCTTTCCCTTTTCCCCCTCGCCTGTCTCTTCCCCCCTCTTTTTCCTTCAGTCCCCAAATTTCCCACTTCCGCTCGTTTTCCTCTACTCCCTCCCATCCCTCAAAGCTCTCTTTCCCTCTCTTTCCCCTTGCCTCTCTCTTTTCCCGAGTTCCGTGAACTCTCCCGACTTTACGCTCACCAGTCACTTTCCCTTCTTTCCCTCAACTCCCTCTTTGCCACCTTTTCCCACGCTTGTCTCTTTCCCTTTTTCCCCTCGCCTGTCTCTTCCCCCCTGTTTTTCCTTCAGTCCCCAAATTTCCCACTTCCGCTCGTTTTCCTCTACTCCCTCCCATCCCTCAAATCTCTCTTCCCCTCTTTTTCCCGTTGCCTGTCTCTTTTCCCTAGTTCCGTGAACTCTTCCGTCTTTACGCTCACCAGTCACTTTCCCTGCTTTCCCTCAACTCCCTCTTTGCCACCTTTTCCCACGCTTGTCTCTTTTCCTTTTCAATCTCGCCTGTCTCTTCTCCACTCTTTTTCCTTCAGTCCCCAAATTTCCCACTTCCGCTCGCCTTCCTCTACTCCCTCCCATCCCTCAAAGCTCTTTCCCCGTCTTTCCCCTTTCCTCTCTCTTTTCCCTAGTTCCGTGAACTCTCCCGTCTTTACGCTCACCAGTCACTTTCCCTGCTTTCCCTCAACTCACTCTTTGCCACCTTTTCCCACGCTTGTCTCTTTCCCTTTTTCCCCTCGCCTCTCTCTTCCCCCCTCTTTTTCCTTCAGTCCCCAAATTTCCCACTTGAGCTCTCCTTCCTCTACTCCCTCCCATCCCTCAAATCTCTCTTTCCGTCTTTTTCCCCTTGCCTCTCTCTTTTCCCGAGTTCCATGAACTCTCCCGTCTTTACGCTCACCAGTCACTTTCCATGCTTTCCCTCAACTCCCTCTTTGCCACCTTTTCCCACGCTTGTCTCTTTCCCTTTTCCCCCTCGCCTGTGTCTTCCCCCCTCTTTTTCCTTCAGTCCCCAAATTTCCCACTTCCGCTCGTTTTCCTCTACTCCCTCCCATCCCTCAAAGCTCTCTTTCCCTCTCTTTCCCCTTGCCTCTCTCTTTTCCCGAGTTCCGTGAACTCTCCCGACTTTACGCTCACCAGTCACTTTCCCTTCTTTCCCTCAACTCCCTCTTTGCCACCTTTTCCCACGCTTGTCTCTTTCCCTTTTTCCCCTCGCCTGTCTCTTCCCCCCTGTTTTTCCTTCAGTCCCCAAATTTCCCACTTCCGCTCGTTTTCCTCTACTCCCTCCCATCCCTCAAATCTCTCTTCCCCTCTTTTTCCCGTTGCCTGTCTCTTTTCCCTAGTTCCGTGAACTCTTCCGTCTTTACGCTCACCAGTCACTTTCCCTGCTTTCCCTCAACTCCCTCTTTGCCACCTTTTCCCACGCTTGTCTCTTTTCCTTTTCAATCTCGCCTGTCTCTTCTCCACTCTTTTTCCTTCAGTCCCCAAATTTCCCACTTCCGCTCGCCTTCCTCTACTCCCTCCCATCCCTCAAAGCTCTTTCCCCGTCTTTCCCCTTTCCTCTCTCTTTTCCCTAGTTCCGTGAACTCTCCCGTCTTTACGCTCACCAGTCACTTTCCCTGCTTTCCCTCAACTCCCTCTTTGCCACCTTTTCCCACGCTTGTCTCTTTCCCTTTTTCCCCTCGCCTCTCTCTTCCCCCCTCTTTTTCCTTCAGTCCCCGAATTTCCCACTTGAGCTCTCCTTCCTCTACTCCCTCCCATCCCTCAAATCTCTCTTTCCGTCTTTTTCCCCTTGCCTCTCTCTTTTCCCGAGTTCCGTGAACTCTCCCGTCTTTACGCTCACCAGTCACTTTCCATGCTTTCCCTCAACTCCCTCTTTGCCACCTTTTCCCACGCTTGTCTCTTTCCCTTTTCCCCCTCGCCTGTGTCTTCCCCCCTCTTTTTCCTTCAGTCCCCAAATTTCCCACTTCCGCTCGTTTTCCTCTACTCCCTCCCATCCCTCAAAGCTCTCTTTCCCTCTCTTTCCCCTTGCCTCTCTCTTTTCCCGAGTTCCGTGAACTCTCCCGACTTTACGCTCACCAGTCACTTTCCCTTCTTTCCCTCAACTCCCTCTTTGCCACCTTTTCCCACGCTTGTCTCTTTCCCTTTTTCCCCTCGCCTGTCTCTTCCCCCCTGTTTTTCCTTCAGTCCCCAAATTTCCCACTTACGCTCGTTTTCCTCTACTCCCTCCCATCCCTCAAATCTCTCTTCCCCTCTTTTTCCCGTTGCCTGTCTCTTTTCCCTAGTTCCGTGAACTCTTCCGTCTTTACGCTCACCAGTCACTTTCCCTGCTTTCCCTCAACTCCCTCTTTGCCACCTTTTCCCACGCTTGTCTCTTTTCCTTTTCAATCTCGCCTGTCTCTTCTCCACTCTTTTTCCTTCAGTCCCCAAATTTCCCACTTCCGCTCGCCTTCCTCTACTCCCTCCCATCCCTCAAATCTCTCTTCCCCTCTTTTTCCCCTTGTCTCTCTCTTTTCCCTAGTTCCGTGAACTCTCCCGTCTTTACGGTCACCAGTCACTTTCCATGCTTTCCCTCAACTCCCTCTTTGCCACCTTTTCCCACGCTTGTCTCTTTCCCTTTTTCCGTTCGCCTGTCTCTTCTCCCCTCTTTTTCCTTCAGTCCCCAAATTTCCCACTTCCGCTCGCCTTCCTCTACTCCCTCCCATCCCTCAAATCTCTCTTCCCCCACTTTTCCCTTGCCTCTCTCTTTTCCCTAGTTCCGTGAACTCTCCCGTCTTTACGCTCACCAGTCACTTTCCCTTCTTTCCCTCAACTCCCTCTTTGCCAACTTTTCCCTCCCTTGTCTCTTTCCCTTTCCCCCCTCGCCTGTGTCTTCTCTCCTCTTTTTCCTTCAGTCCCCAAATTACCCACTTCCGATAGCATTCCTCTACTCCCTGCCATCCCTCAAATCTCTCTTCCCCTCTTTTTCCCGTTGCCTGTCTCTTTTCCCAAGTTCCGTGAACTCTCCCGTCTTTACGCTCACCAGTCACTTTCCCTGCTTTCCCTTAACTCCCTCTTTGCCACCTTTTCCCACGCTTGTCTCTTTCCCTTTTTCCCCTCGCCTGTCTCTTCCCCCCTCTTTTTCCTTCAGTCCCCAAATTTCCCACTTACGCTCGTTTTCCTCTACTCCCTGCCATCCCTCAAATCTCTCTTCCCCTCTTTTTCCCGTTGCCTGTCTCTTTTCCCGAGTTCTGTGAACTCTCCCGTCTTTACGCTCACCAGTCACTTTCCCTGCTTTCCCTTAACTCCCTCTTTGCCACCTTTTTCCTCCCTTGTCTCTTTCCCTTTCCCCCCTCGCCTGTCTCTTCTCCCCTCTTTTTCCTTCAGTCCCCAAATTTCCCACTTCCGCTCGTTTTCCTCTACTCCCTCCCATCCCTCAAAGCTCTCTTTCCCTCTCCTTCCCCTTGCCTCTCTCTTTTCCCTAGTTCCGTGAACTCTCCCCTCTTTACGCTCACCAGTCACTTTCCCTGCTTTCCCTCAACTCCCTCTTTGCCACCTTTTCCCACGATTGTCTCTTTCCCTTTTCAACCTCGCCTGTCTCTTCCCCCCTGTTTTTCCTTCAGTCCCCAAATTTCCCACTTCCGCTCGCCTTCCTCTACTCCCTCCCATCCCTCAAAGCTCTTTCCCCGTCTTTCCCCTTTCCTCTCTCTTTTCCCTAGTTCCGTGAACTCTCCCGTCTTTACGCTCACCAGTCACTTTCCCTGCTTTCCCTCAACTCACTCTTTGCCACCTTTTCCCACGCTTGTCTCTTTCCCTTTTTCCCCTCGCCTCTCTCTTCCCCCCTCTTTTTCCTTCAGTCCCCGAATTTCCCACTTGAGCTCTCCTTCCTCTACTCCCTCCCATCCCTCAAATCTCTCTTTCCGTCTTTTTCCCCTTGCCTCTCTCTTTTCCCGAGTTCCATGAACTCTCCCGTCTTTACGCTCACCAGTCACTTTCCATGCTTTCCCTCAACTCCCTCTTTGCCACCTTTTCCCACGCTTGTCTCTTTCCCTTTTCCCCCTCGCCTGTGTCTTCCCCCCTCTTTTTCCTTCAGTCCCCAAATTTCCCACTTCCGCTCGTTTTCCTCTACTCCCTCCCATCCCTCAAAGCTCTCTTTCCCTCTCTTTCCCCTTGCCTCTCTCTTTTCCCGAGTTCCGTGAACTCTCCCGACTTTACGCTCACCAGTCACTTTCCCTTCTTTCCCTCAACTCCCTCTTTGCCACCTTTTCCCACGCTTGTCTCTTTCCCTTTTTCCCCTAGCCTGTCTCTTCCCCCCTGTTTTTCCTTCAGTCCCCAAATTTCCCACTTCCGCTCGTTTTCCTCTACTCCCTCCCATCCCTCAAATCTCTCTTCCCCTCTTTTTCCCGTTGCCTGTCTCTTTTCCCGAGTTCCGTGAACTCTCCCGTCTTTACGCTCACCAGTCACTTTCCCTGCTTTCCCTCAACTCCCTCTTTGTCAACTTTTCCCACGCTTGTCTCTTTTCCTTTTCAATCTCGCCTGTCTCTTCTCACCTCTTTTTCCTTCAGTCCCCAAATTTCCCACTTCCGCTCGTTTTCCTCTACTCCCTCCCATCCCTCAAAGCTCTCTTTCCCTCTCTTTCCCCTTGCCTCTCTCTTTTCCCGAGTTCCGTGAACATTCCCGTCTTTACGCTCACCAGTCACTTTCCCTTCTTTCCCTCAACTCCCTCTTTGCCACCTTTTCCCACGCTTGTCTCTTTTCCTTTTCAACCTCGCCTGTCTCTTCTCCCCTCTTTTTCCTTCAGTCCCCCAATTTCCCACTTCCGATAGCCTTCCTCTACTCCCTGCCATCCCTCAAATCTCTCTTCCCCTCTTTTTCCCGTTGCCTGTCTCTTTTCCCTAGTTCCGTGAACTCTCCCGTCTTTACGCTCACCAGTCACTTTCCATGCTTTCCCTCAACTCCCTCATTGCCACCTTTTCCCACGCTTGTCTCTTTCCCTTTTTCCCTTCGCCTGTCTCTTCTCCCCTCTTTTTCCTTCACTCCCCAAATTTCCCACTTCCGCTCGCCTTCCTCTACTCCCTCCCATCCCTCAAATCTCTCTTCCCCTCTTTTTCCCGTTGCCTGTCTCTTTTCCCGAGTTCCGTGAACTCTCCCGTCTTTACGCTCACCAGTCACTTTCCCTGCTTTCCCTTAACTCCCTCTTTGCCACCTTTTTCCTCCCTTGTCTCTTTCCCTTTCCCCCCTCGCCTGTCTCTTCTCCCCTCTTTTTCCTTCAGTCCCCAAATTTCCCACTTCCGCTCGTTTTCCTCTACTCCCTCCCATCCCTCAAAGCTCTCTTTCCCTCTCCTTCCCCTTGCCTCTCTCTTTTCCCTAGTTCCGTGAACTCTCCCCTCTTTACGCTCACCAGTCACTTTCCCTGCTTTCCCTCAACTCCCTCTTTGCCACCTTTTCCCACGATTGTCTCTTTCCCTTTTCAACCTCGCCTGTCTCTTCCCCCCTGTTTTTCCTTCAGTCCCCAAATTTCCCACTTCCGCTCGCCTTCCTCTACTCCCTCCCATCCCTCAAAGCTCTTTCCCCGTCTTTCCCCTTTCCTCTCTCTTTTCCCTAGTTCCGTGAACTCTCCCGTCTTTACGCTCACCAGTCACTTTCCCTGCTTTCCCTCAACTCACTCTTTGCCACCTTTTCCCACGCTTGTCTCTTTCCCTTTTTCCCCTCGCCTCTCTCTTCCCCCCTCTTTTTCCTTCAGTCCCCGAATTTCCCACTTGAGCTCTCCTTCCTCTACTCCCTCCCATCCCTCAAATCTCTCTTTCCGTCTTTTTCCCCTTGCCTCTCTCTTTTCCCGAGTTCCATGAACTCTCCCGTCTTTACGCTCACCAGTCACTTTCCATGCTTTCCCTCAACTCCCTCTTTGCCACCTTTTCCCACGCTTGTCTCTTTCCCTTTTCCCCCTCGCCTGTGTCTTCCCCCCTCTTTTTCCTTCAGTCCCCAAATTTCCCACTTCCGCTCGTTTTCCTCTACTCCCTCCCATCCCTCAAAGCTCTCTTTCCCTCTCTTTCCCCTTGCCTCTCTCTTTCCCCGAGTTCCGTGAACTCTCCCGACTTTACGCTCACCAGTCACTTTCCCTTCTTTCCCTCAACTCCCTCTTTGCCACCTTTTCCCACGCTTGTCTCTTTCCCTTTTTCCCCTAGCCTGTCTCTTCCCCCCTGTTTTTCCTTCAGTCCCCAAATTTCCCACTTCAGCTCGTTTTCCTCTACTCCCTCCCATCCCTCAAATCTCTCTTCCCCTCTTTTTCCCGTTGCCTGTCTCTTTTCCCGAGTTCCGTGAACTCTCCCGTCTTTACGCTCACCAGTCACTTTCCCTGCTTTCCCTCAACTCCCTCTTTGTCAACTTTTCCCACGCTTGTCTCTTTTCCTTTTCAATCTCGCCTGTCTCTTCTCCCCTCTTTTTCCTTCAGTCCCCAAATTTCCCACTTCCGCTCGTTTTCCTCTACTCCCTCCCATCCCTCAAAGCTCTCTTTCCCTCTCTTTCCCCTTGCCTCTCTCTTTTCCCGAGTTCCGTGAACATTCCCGTCTTTACGCTCACCAGTCACTTTCCCTTCTTTCCCTCAACTCCCTCTTTGCCACCTTTTCCCACGCTTGTCTCTTTTCCTTTTCAACCTCGCCTGTCTCTTCTCCCCTCTTTTTCCTTCAGTCCCCCAATTTCCCACTTCCGATAGCCTTCCTCTACTCCCTGCCATCCCTCAAATCTCTCTTCCCCTCTTTTTCCCGTTGCCTGTCTCTTTTCCCTAGTTCCGTGAACTCTCCCGTCTTTACGCTCACCAGTCACTTTCCCTGCTTTCCCTCAACTCCCTCTTTGCCACCTTTTCCCACGCTTGTCTCTTTCCCTTTTTCCCTTCGCCTGTCTCTTCTCCCCTCTTTTTCCTTCACTCCCCCAATTTCCCACTTCCGCTCGCCTTCCTCTACTCCCTCCCATCCCTCAAATCTCTCTTCCCCCTCTTTTCCCTTGCCTCTCTCTTTTCCCTAGTTCCGTGAACTCTCCCGTCTTTACGCTCACCAGTCACTTTCCCTTCTTTCCCTCAACTCCCTCTTTGCCAACTTTTCCCTCCCTTGTCTCTTTCCCTTTCCCCCCTCGCCTGTGTCTTCTCTCCTCTTTTTCCTTCAGTCCCCAAATTTCCCACTTCCGATAGCCTTCCTCTACTCCCTGCCATCCCTCAAATCTCTCTTCCCCTCTTTTTCCCCTTGCCTGTCTCTTTTCCCGAGTTCCGTGAACTCTCCCGTCTTTACGCTCACCAGTCACTTTCCCTGCTTTCCCTTAACTCCCTCTTTGCCACCTTTTTCCTCCCTTGTCTCTTTCCCTTTCCCCCCTCGCCTGTCTCTTCTCCCCTCTATTTCCTTCAGTCCCCAAATTTCCCACTTCCGCTCGTTTTCCTCTACTCCCTCCCATCCCTCAAAGCTCTCTTTCCCTCTCTTTCCCCTTGCCTCTCTCTTTTCACGAGTTCCGTGAACTCTCCCGTCTTTACGCTCACCAGTCACTTTCCCTTCTTTCCCTCAACTCCCTCTTTGCCACCTTTTTCCCACGCTTGTCTCTTTCCCTTTTCCCCCTCGCCTGTCTCTTCTCCCCTCTTTTTCCTTCAGTCCCCCAATTTCCCACTTCCGATAGCCTTCCTCTACTCCCTGCCATCCCTCAAATCTCTCTTCCCCTCTTTTTCCCGTTGCCTGTCTCTTTTCCCTAGTTCCGTGAACTCTCCCGTCTTTACGCTCACCAGTCACTTTCCATGCTTTCCCTCAACTCCCTCTTTGCCACCTTTTCCCACGCTTGTCTCTTTCCCTTTTTCCCTTCGCCTGTCTCTTCTCCCCTCTTTTTCCTTCACTCCCCAAATTTCCCACTTCCGCTCGCCTTCCTCTACTCCCTCCCATCCCTCAAATCTCTCTTCCCCCTCTTTTCCCTTGCCTCTCTCTTTTCCCTAGTTCCGTGAACTCTCCCGTCTTTACGCTCACCAGTCACTTTCCCTTCTTTCCCTCAACTCCCTCTTTGCCAACTTTTCCCTCCCTTGTCTCTTTCCCTTTCCCCCCTCGCCTGTGTCTTCTCTCCTCTTTTTCCTTCAGTCCCCAAATTTCCCACTTCCGATAGCCTTCCTCTACTCCCTGCCATCCCTCAAATCTCTCTTCCCCTCTTTTTCCCGTTGCCTGTCTCTTTTCCCGAGTTCCGTGAACTCTCCCGTCTTTACGCTCACCAGTCACTTTCCCTGCTTTCCCTTAACTCCCTCTTTGCCACCTTTTTCCTCCCTTGTCTCTTTCCCTTTCCCCCCTCGCCTGTCTCTTCTCCCCTCTATTTCCTTCAGTCCCCAAATTTCCCACTTCCGCTCGTTTTCCTCTACTCCCTCCCATCCCTCAAAGCTCTCTTTCCCTCTCTTTCCCCTTGCCTCTCTCTTTTCACGAGTTCCGTGAACTCGCCCGTCTTTACGCTCACCAGTCACTTTCCCTTCTTTCCCTCAACTCCCTCTTTGCCACCTTTTTCCCACGCTTGTCTCTTTCCCTTTTCCCCCTCGCCTGTCTCTTCCCCCCTCTTTTTCCTTCAGTCCCCAAATTTCCCACTTCCGCTCGTTTTCCTCTACTCCCTCCCATCCCTCAAAGCTCTCTTTCCCTCTCCTTCCCCTTGCCTCTCTCTTTTCCCTAGTTCCGTGAACTCTCCCCTCTTTACGCTCACCAGTCACTTTCCCTGCTTTCCCTCAACTCCCTCTTTGCCACCTTTTCGCACGATTGTCTCTTTCCCTTTTCAACCTCGCCTGTCTCTTCCCCCCTGTTTTTCCTTCAGTCCCCAAATTTCCCACTTCCGCTCGCCTTCCTCTACTCCCTCCCATCCCTCAAAGCTCTTTCCCCGTCTTTCCCCTTTCCTCTCTCTTTTCCCTAGTTCCGTGAACTCTCCCGTCTTTACGCTCACCAGTCACTTTCCCTGCTTTCCCTCAACTCACTCTTTGCCACCTTTTCCCACGCTTGTCTCTTTCCCTTTTTCCCCTCGCCTCTCTCTTCCCTCCTCTTTTTCCTTCAGTCCCCGAATTTCCCACTTGAGCTCTCCTTCCTCTACTCCCTCCCATCCCTCAAATCTCTCTTTCCCTCTTTTTCCCCTTGCCTCTCTCTTTTCCCGAGTTCCGTGAACTCTCCCGTCTTTACGCTCACCAGTCACTTTCCATGCTTTCCCTCAACTCCCTCTTTGCCACCTTTTCCCACGCTTGTCTCTTTCCCTTTTCCCCCTCGCCTGTGTCTTCCCCCCTCTTTTTCCTTCAGTCCCCAAATTTCCCACTTCCGCTCGTTTTCCTCTACTCCCTCCCATCCCTCAAAGCTCTCTTTCCCTCTCTTTCCCCTTGCCTCTCTCTTTCCCCGAGTTCCGTGAACTCTCCCGACTTTACGCTCACCAGTCACTTTCCCTTCTTTCCCTCAACTCCCTCTTTGCCACCTTTTCCCACGCTTGTCTCTTTCCCTTTTTCCCCTAGCCTGTCTCTTCCCCCCTGTTTTTCCTTCAGTCCCCAAATTTCCCACTTCAGCTCGTTTTCCTCTACTCCCTCCCATCCCTCAAATCTCTCTTCCCCTCTTTTTCCCGTTGCCTGTCTCTTTTCCCGAGTTCCGTGAACTCTCCCGTCTTTACACTCACCAGTCACTTTCCCTGCTTTCCCTCAACTCCCTCTTTGTCAACTTTTCCCACGCTTGTCTCTTTTCCTTTTCAATCTCGCCTGTCTCTTCTCCCCTCTTTTTCCTTCAGTCCCCAAATTTCCCACTTCCGCTCGTTTTCCTCTACTCCCTCCCATCCCTCAAAGCTCTCTTTCCCTCTCTTTCCCCTTGCCTCTCTCTTTTCCCGAGTTCCGTGAACATTCCCGTCTTTACGCTCACCAGTCACTTTCCCTTCTTTCCCTCAACTCCCTCTTTGCCACCTTTTCCCACGCTTGTCTCTTTTCCTTTTCAACCTCGCCTGTCTCTTCTCCCCTCTTTTTCCTTCAGTCCCCCAATTTCCCACTTCCGATAGCCTTCCTCTACTCCCTGCCATCCCTCAAATCTCTCTTCCCCTCTTTTTCCCGTTGCCTGTCTCTTTTCCCTAGTTCCGTGAACTCTCCCGTCTTTACGCTCACCAGTCACTTTCCATGCTTTCCCTCAACTCCCTCTTTGCCACCTTTTCCCACGCTTGTCTCTTTCCCTTTTTCCCTTCGCCTGTCTCTTCTCCCCTCTTTTTCCTTCACTCCCCAAATTTCCCACTTCCGCTCGCCTTCCTCTACTCCCTCCCATCCCTCAAATCTCTCTTCCCCCTCTTTTCCCTTGCCTCTCTCTTTTCCCTAGTTCCGTGAACTCTCCCGTCTTTACGCTCACCAGTCACTTTCCCTTCTTTCCCTCAACTCCCTCTTTGCCAACTTTTCCCTCCCTTGTCTCTTTCCCTTTCCCCCCTCGCCTGTGTCTTCTCTCCTCTTTTTCCTTCAGTCCCCAAATTTCCCACTTCCGATAGCCTTCCTCTACTCCCTGCCATCCCTCAAATCTCTCTTCCCCTCTTTTTCCCGTTGCCTGTCTCTTTTCCCGAGTTCCGTGAACTCTCCCGTCTTTACGCTCACCAGTCACTTTCCCTGCTTTCCCTTAACTCCCTCTTTGCCACCTTTTTCCTCCCTTGTCTCTTTCCCTTTCCCCCCTCGCCTGTCTCTTCTCCCCTCTTTTTCCTTCAGTCCCCAAATTTCCCACTTCCGCTCGTTTTCCTCTACTCCCTCCCATCCCTCAAAGCTCTCTTTCCCTCTCTTTCCCCTTGCCTCTCTCTTTTCACGAGTTCCGTGAACTCTCCCGTATTTACGCTCACCAGTCACTTTCCCTTCTTTCCCTCAACTCCCTCTTTGCCACCTTTTTCCCACGCTTGTCTCTTTCCCTTTTCCCCCTCGCCTGTCTCTTCTCCCCTCTTTTTCCTTCAGTCCCCCAATTTCCCACTTCCGATAGCCTTCCTCTACTCCCTGCCATCCCTCAAATCTCTCTTCCCCTCTTTTTCCCGTTGCCTGTCTCTTTTCCCTAGTTCCGTGAACTCTCCCGTCTTTACGCTCACCAGTCACTTTCCATGCTTTCCCTCAACTCCCTCTTTGCCACCTTTTCCCACGCTTGTCTCTTTCCCTTTTTCCCTTCGCCTGTCTCTTCTCCCCTCTTTTTCCTTCACTCCCCAAATTTCCCACTTCCGCTCGCCTTCCTCTACTCCCTCCCATCCCTCAAATCTCTCTTCCCCCTCTTTTCCCTTGCCTCTCTCTTTTCCCTAGTTCCGTGAACTCTCCCGTCTTTACGCTCACCAGTCACTTTCCCTTCTTTCCCTCAACTCCCTCTTTGCCAACTTTTCCCTCCCTTGTCTCTTTCCCTTTCCCCCCTCGCCTGTGTCTTCTCTCCTCTTTTTCCTTCAGTCCCCAAATTTCCCACTTCCGATAGCCTTCCTCTACTCCCTGCCATCCCTCAAATCTCTCTTCCCCTCTTTTTCCCGTTGCCTGTCTCTTTTCCCGAGTTCCGTGAACTCTCCCGTCTTTACGCTCACCAGTCACTTTCCCTGCTTTCCCTTAACTCCCTCTTTGCCACCTTTTTCCTCCCTTGTCTCTTTCCCTTTCCCCCCTCGCCTGTCTCTTCTCCCCTCTATTTCCTTCAGTCCCCAAATTTCCCACTTCCGCTCGTTTTCCTCTACTCCCTCCCATCCCTCAAAGCTCTCTTTCCCTCTCTTTCCCCTTGCCTCTCTCTGTTTTCACGAGTTCCGTGAACTCGCCCGTCTTTACGCTCACCAGTCACTTTCCCTTCTTTCCCTCAACTCCCTCTTTGCCACCTTTTTCCCACGCTTGTCTCTTTCCCTTTTCCCCCTCGCCTGTCTCTTCCCCCCTCTTTTTCCTTCAGTCCCCAAATTTCCCACTTCCGCTCGTTTTCCTCTACTCCCTCCCATCCCTCAAAGCTCTCTTTCCCTCTCCTTCCCCTTGCCTCTCTCTTTTCCCTAGTTCCGTGAACTCTCCCCTCTTTACGCTCACCAGTCACTTTCCCTGCTTTCCCTCAACTCCCTCTTTGCCACCTTTTCGCACGATTGTCTCTTTCCCTTTTCAACCTCGCCTGTCTCTTCCCCCCTGTTTTTCCTTCAGTCCCCAAATTTCCCACTTCCGCTCGCCTTCCTCTACTCCCTCCCATCCCTCAAAGCTCTTTCCCCGTCTTTCCCCTTTCCTCTCTCTTTTCCCTAGTTCCGTGAACTCTCCCGTCTTTACGCTCACCAGTCACTTTCCCTGCTTTCCCTCAACTCACTCTTTGCCACCTTTTCCCACGCTTGTCTCTTTCCCTTTTTCCCCTCGCCTCTCTCTTCCCTCCTCTTTTTCCTTCAGTCCCCGAATTTCCCACTTGAGCTCTCCTTCCTCTACTCCCTCCCATCCCTCAAATCTCTCTTTCCCTCTTTTTCCCCTTGCCTCTCTCTTTTCCCGAGTTCCGTGAACTCTCCCGTCTTTACGCTCACCAGTCACTTTCCATGCTTTCCCTCAACTCCCTCTTTGCCACCTTTTCCCACGCTTGTCTCTTTCCCTTTTCCCCCTCGCCTGTCTCTTCCCCCCTCTTTTTCCTTCAGTCCCCAAATTTCCCACTTCCGCTCGTTTTCCTCTACTCCCTCCCATCCCTCAAAGCTCTCTTTCCCTCTCTTTCCCCTTGCCTCTCTCTTTTCCCGAGTTCCGTGAACTCTCCCGACTTTACGCTCACCAGTCACTTTCCCTTCTTTCCCTCAACTCCCTCTTTGCCACCTTTTCCCACGCTTGTCTCTTTCCCTTTTCAACCTCGCCTGTCTCTTCTACCCTCTTTTTCCTTCAGTCCCCCAATTTCCCACTTCCGATAGCCTTCCTCTACTCCCTGCCATCCCTCAAATCTCTCTTCCCCTCTTTTTCCCGTTGCCTGTCTCTTTTCCCTAGTTCCGTGAACTCTCCCGTCTTTACGCTCACCAGTCACTTTCCATGCTTTCCCTCAACTCACTCTTTGCCACCTTTTCCCACGCTTGTCTCTTTCCCTTTTTCCCCTCGCCTCTCTCTTCCCCCCTCTTTTTCCTTCAGTCCCCGAATTTCCCACTTGAGCTCTCCTTCCTCTACTCCCTCCCATCCCTCAAAGCTCTCTTTCCCTCTCTTTCCCCTTGCCTCTCTCTTTTCCCGAGTTCCGTGAACTCTCCCGTCTTTACGCTCACCAGTCACTTTCCCTTCTTTCCCTCAACTCCCTCTTTGCCACCTTTTCCCACGCTTGTCTCTTTCCCTTTTCCCCCTCGCCTGTCTCTTCCCCCCTCTTTTTCCTTCAGTCCCCAAATTTCCCACTTCCGCTCGTTTTCCTCTACTCCCTCCCATCCCTCAAATCTCTCTTCCCCTCTTTCTCCCGTTGCCTGTCTCTTTTCCCTAGTTCCGTGAACTCTCCCGTCTTTACGCTCACCAGTCACTTTCCATGCTTTCCCTCAACTCCCTCTTTGCCACCTTTTCCCACGCTTGTCTCTTTCCCTTTTCCCCCTCGCCTGTCTCTTCCCCCCTCTTTTTCCTTCAGTCCCCAAATTTCCCACTTCCGCTCGCCTTCCTCTGCTCCCTCCCATCCCTCAAAGCTCTCTTTCCCTCTCTTTCCCCTTGCCTCTCTCTTTTCCCGAGTTCCGTGAACTCTCCCGACTTTACGCTCACCAGTCACTTTCCCTTCTTTCCCTCAACTCCCTCTTTGCCACCTTTTCCCACGCTTGTCTCTTTCCCTTTTTCCCCTCGCCTGTCTCTTCCCCCCTCTTTTTCCTTCAGTCCCCAAATTTCCCACTTCCGCTCGTTTTCCTCTACTCCCTCCCATCCCTCAAAGCTCTCTTTCCCTCTCTTTCCCCTTGCCTCTCTCTTTTCCCGAGTTCCGTGAACATTCCCGTCTTTACGCTCACCAGTCACTTTCCCTTCTTTCCCTCAACTCCCTCTTTGCCACCTTTTCCCACGCTTGTCTCTTTTCCTTTTCAACCTCGCCTGTCTCTTCTCCCCTCTTTTTCCTTCAGTCCCCCAATTTCCCACTTCCGATAGCCTTCCTCTACTCCCTGCCATCCCTCAAATCTCTCTTCCCCTCTTTTTCCCGTTGCCTGTCTCTTTTCCCTAGTTCCGTGAACTCTCCCCTCTTTACGCTCACCAGTCACTTTCCCTTCTTTCCCTCAACTCCCTCTTTGCCAAATTTTCCCTCCCTTGTCTCTTTCCCTTTCCCCCCTCGCCTGTGTCTTCTCTCCTCTTTTTCCTTCAGTCCCCAAATTTCCCACTTTCGATAGCCTTCCTCTACTCCCTGCCATCCCTCAAATCTCTCTTCCCCTCTTTTTCCCGTTGCCTGTCTCTTTTCCCGAGTTCCGTGAACTCTCCCGTCTTTACGCTCACCAGTCACTTTCCCTGCTTTCCCTTAACTCCCTCTTTGCCACCTTTTTCCTCCCTTGTCTCTTTCCCTTTCCCCCCTCGCCTGTCTCTTCTCCCCTCTATTTCCTTCAGTCCCCAAATTTCCCATTTCCGCTCGCCTTCCTCTACTCCCTCCCATCCCTCAAAGCTCTCTTTCCCTCTCTTTCCCCTTGCCTCTCTCTTTTCCCTAGTTCCGTGAACTCTCCTGTCTTTACGCTCACCAGTCACTTTCCCTGCTTTCCCTCAACTCCCTCTTTGTCAACTTTTCCCACGCTTGTCTCTTTTCCTTTTCAATCTCGCCTGTCTCTTCTCCCCTCTTTTTCCTTCAGTCCCCAAATTTCCCACTTCTGCTCGCCTTCCTCTACTCCCTCCCATCCCTCAAATCTCTCTTCCCCCTCTTTCCCCTTGCCTCTCTCTTTCCCCGAGTTCCATGAACTCTCCCGTCTTTACGCTCACCAGTCACTTTCCCTTCTTTCCCTCAACTCCCTGTTTGCCACCTTTTCCCACGATTGTCTCTTTCCCTTTTCAACCTCGCCTGTCACTTCCCCCCTGTTTTTCCTTCAGTCCCAAATTTCCCACTTCTGCTCGCCTTCCTCTACTCCCTCCCATCCCTCAAAGCTCTTTCCCCGTCTTTCCCCTTTCCTCTCTCTTTTCCCTAGTTCCGTGAACTCTCCCGTCTTTACGCTCACCAGTCAGTTTCCCTGCTTTCCCTCAACTCCCTCTTTGCCAACTTTTCCCTCCCTTGTCTCTTTCCCTTTCCCCCCTCGCCTGTCTCTTCTCCCCTCTTTTTCCTTCAGTCCCCAAATTTCCCACTTCCGCTCGCCTTCCTCTACTCCCTCCCATCCCTCAAATCTCTCTTCCCCTCTTTTTCCCCTTGTCTCTCTCTTTTCCCTAGTTCCGTGAACTCTCCCGTCTTTACGCTCACCAGTCACTTTCCCTGCTTTCCCTCAACTCCCTCTTTGCCACCTTTTCCCACGCTTGTCTCTTTCCCTTTTTCCCCTCGCCTGTCTCTTCTCCCCTCTTTTTCCTTCAGTCCCCAAATTTCCCACTTCCGCTCGCCTTCCTCTACTCCCTCCCATCCCTCAAATCTCTCTTCCCCCTCTTTTCCCTTGCCTCTCTCTTTTCCCTAGTTCCGTGAACTCTCCCGTCTTTACGCTGACCAGTCACTTTCCCTTCTTTCCCTCAACTCCCTCTTTGCCAACTTTTCCCTCCCTTGTCTCTTTCCCTTTCCCCCCTCGCCTGTGTCTTCTCTCCTCTTTTTCCTTCAGTCCCCAAATTACCCACTTCCGATAGCCTTCCTCTACTCCCTGCCATCCCTCAAATCTCTCTTCCCCTCTTTTTCCCGTTGCCTGTCTCTTTTCCCGAGTTCCGTGAACTCTCCCGTCTTTACGCTCACTAGTCACTTTACCTGCTTTCCCTTAACTCCCTCTTTGCCACCTTTTTCCTCCCTTGTCTCTTTCCCTTCCCCCCTCGCCTGTCTCTTCCCCCCTCTTTTTCCTTCAGTCCCCAAATTTCCCACTTCCGCTCGTTTTCCTCTACTCCCTCCCATCCCTCAAATCTCTCTTTCCCTCTCTTGCCCCTTGCCTCTCTCTTTTCCCGAGGTCCGTGAACTCTCCCGTCTTTACGCTCACCAGTCACTTTCCCTGCTTTCCCTCAACTCCCTCTTTGCCACCTTTTCCCACGCTTGTCTCTTTCCCTTTTCCCCCTCGCCTCTCTCTTCCCCCCTCTTTTTCCTTCAGTCCCCGAATTTCCCACTTGAGCTCTCCTTCCTCTACTCCCTCCCATCCCTCAAATCTCTCTTTCCCTCTTTTTACCCTTGTCTCTCTCTTTTCCCTAGTTCCGTGAACTCTCCCGTCTTTACGCTCACCAGTCACTTTCCCTTCTTTCCCTCAACTCCCTCTTTGCCACCTTTTACCCACGCTTGTCTCTTTCCCTTTTCCCCCTCGCCTGTCTCTTCCCCCCTCTTTTTCCTTCACTCCCCAAATTTCCCACTTCCGCTCGTTTTCCTCTACTCCCTCCCATCCCTCAAAGCTCTCTTTCCCTCTCCTTCCCCTTACCTCTCTCTTTTCCCTAGTTCCGTGAACTCTCCCCTCTTTACGCTCACAAGTCACTTTCCCTGCTTTCCCTCAACTCCCTCTTTGCCACCTTTTCCCACGATTGTCTCTTTCCCTTTTCAACCTCGCCTGTCTCTTCCCCCCTGTTTTTCCTTCAGTCCCCAAATTTCCCACTTCCGCTCGCCTTCCTCTACTCCCTCCCATCCCTCAAAGCTCTTTCCCCGTCTTTCCCCTTTCCTCTCTCTTTTCCCTAGTTCCGTGAACTCTCCCCTCTTTACGCTCACAAGTCACTTTCCCTGCTTTCCCTCAACTCCCTCTTTGCCACCTTTTCCCATGCTTGTCTCTTTCCCTTTTCCCCCTCGCCTGTCTCTTCCCCCCTCTTTTTCCTTCAGTCCCCAAATTTCCCACTTCCGATAGCCTTCCTCTACTCCCTCCCATCCCTCAAAGCTCTCTTTCCCTCTCTTGCCCCTTGCCTCTCTCTTTTCCCGAGGTCCGTGAACTCTCCCGTCTTTACGCTCACCAGTCACTTTCCCTTCTTTCCCTCAACTCCCTCTTTGCCACCTTTTCCCACGCTTGTCTCTTTTCCTTTTCAACCTCGCCTGTCTCTTCTCCCCTCTTTTTCCTTCAGTCCCCGAATTTCCCACTTGAGCTCGCCTTCCTCTACACCCTCTCATCCCTCAAATCTCTCTTCCCCTCTTTTTCCCCTTGTCTCTCTCTTTTCCCTAGTTCCGTGAACTCTCCCGTCTTTACACTCACCAGTCACTTTCCCTGCTTTCCCTCAACTCCCTCTTTGTCAACTTTTCCCACGCTTGTCTCTTTTCCTTTTCAATCTCGCCTGTCTCTTCTCCCCTCGTTTTCCTTCAGTCCCCAAATTTCCCACTTCCGCTCGTTTTCCTCTACTCCCTCCCATCCCTCAAAGCTCTCTTTCCCTCTCTTTCCCCTTGCCTCTCTCTTTTCCCGAGTTCCGTGAACTCTCCCGTCTTTACGCTCACCAGTCACTTTCCCTGCTTTCCCTCAACTCCCTCTTTGTCAACTTTTCCCACGCTTGTCTCTTTCCCTTTTCCCCCTCGCCTGTCTCTTCCCCCCTCTTTTTCCTTCACTCCCCAAATTTCCCACTTCCGCTCGTTTTCCTCTACTCCCTCCCATCCCTCAAAGCTCTCTTTCCCTCTCCTTCCCCTTACCTCTCTCTTTTCCCTAGTTCCGTGAACTCTCCCCTCTTTACGCTCACAAGTCACTTTCCCTGCTTTCCCTCAACTCCCTCTTTGCCACCTTTTCCCACGATTGTCTCTTTCCCTTTTCAACCTCGCCTGTCTCTTCCCCCCTGTTTTTCCTTCAGTCCCCAAATTTCCCACTTCCGCTCGCCTTCCTCTACTCCCTCCCATCCCTCAAAGCTCTTTCCCCGTCTTTCCCCTTTCCTCTCTCTTTTCCCTAGTTCCGTGAACTCTCCCCTCTTTACGCTCACAAGTCACTTTCCCTGCTTTCCCTCAACTCCCTCTTTGCCACCTTTTCCCATGCTTGTCTCTTTCCCTTTTCCCCCTCGCCTGTCTCTTCCCCCCTCTTTTTCCTTCAGTCCCCAAATTTCCACTTCCGATAGCCTTCCTCTACTCCCTCCCATCCCTCAAAGCTCTCTTTCCCTCTCTTGCCCCTTGCCTCTCTCTTTTCCCGAGGTCCGTGAACTCTCCCGTCTTTACGCTCACCAGTCACTTTCCCTTCTTTCCCTCAACTCCCTCTTTGCCACCTTTTCCCACGCTTGTCTCTTTTCCTTTTCAACCTCGCCTGTCTCTTCTCCCCTCTTTTTCCTTCAGTCCCCGAATTTCCCACTTGAGCTCGCCTTCCTCTACACCCTCTCATCCCTCAAATCTCTCTTCCCCTCTTTTTCCCCTTGTCTCTCTCTTTTCCCTAGTTCCGTGAACTCTCCCGTCTTTACGCTCACCAGTCACTTTCCCTGCTTTCCCTCAACTCCCTCTTTGTCAACTTTTCCCACGCTTGTCTCTTTTCCTTTTCAATCTCGCCTGTCTCTTCTCCCCTCGTTTTCCTTCAGTCCCCAAATTTCCCACTTCCGCTCGTTTTCCTCTACTCCCTCCCATCCCTCAAAGCTCTCTTTCCCTCTCTTTCCCCTTGCCTCTCTCTTTTCCCGAGTTCCGTGAACTCTCCCGTCTTTACGCTCAACAGTCACTTTCCCTTCTTTCCCTCAACTCCCTCTTTGCCACCTTTTCCCACGCTTGTCTCTTTCCCTTTTTCCCCTCCCCTGTCTATTCCCCCCTCTTTTTCCTTCAGTCCCCGAATTTCCCACTTGAGCTCGCCTTCCTCTACACCCTCCCATCCCTCAAATCTCTCTTCCCCTCTTTTCCCCTTGTCTCTCTCTTTTCCCCAGTTCCGTGAACTCTCCCGTCTTTACTCTCACCAGTCACTTTCCCTGCTTTCCCTCAACTCCCTCTTTGTCAACTTTTCCCACGCTTGTCTCTTTTCCTTTTCAATCTCGCCTGTCTCTTCTCCCCTCTTTTTCCTTCAGTCCCCAAATTTCCCACTTCCGCTCGCCTTCCTCTACTCCCTCCCATCCCTCAAATCTCTCTTTCCCTCTTTTTCCCCTTGTCTCTCTCTTTTCCCCAGTTCCGTGAACTCTCCCGTCTTTACTCTCACCAGTCACTTTCCCTGCTTTCCCTCAACTCCCTCTTTGTCAACTTTTCCCACGCTTGTCTCTTTTCCTTTTCAATCTCGCCTGTCTCTTCTCCCCTCTTTTTCCTTCAGTCCCCAAATTTCCCACTTCCGCTCGCCTTCCTCTACTCCCTCCCATCCCTCAAATCTCTCTTTCCCTCTTTTTCCCCTTGTCTCTCTCTTTTCCCTAGTTCCGTGAACTCTCCCGTCTTTACGCTCACCAGTCACTTTCCCTGCTTTCCCTCAACTCCCTCTTTGCCACCTTTTCCCACGCTTGTCTCTTTTCCTTTTCAAACTCGCCTGTCTCTTCTCCACTCTTTTTCCTTCAGTCCCCAAATTTCCCACTTCCGCTCGCCTTCCTCTACTCCCTCCCATCCCTCAAATCTCTCTTCCCCTCTTTTTCCCGTTGCCTGTCTCTTTTCCCTTGTTCCGTGAACTCTCCCGTCTTTACGCTCACCAGTCACTTTCCCTGCTTTCCCTCAACTCCCTCTTTGTCAACTTTTCCCACGCTTGTCTCTTTTCCTTTTCAATCTCGCCTGTCTCTTCTCCCCTCTTTTTCCTTCAGTCCCCAAATTTCCCACTTCCGCTCGTTTTCCTCTACTCCCTCCCATCCCTCAAAGCTCTCTTTCCCTCTCTTTCCCCTTGCCTCTCTCTTTTCCCGAGTTCCGTGAACTCTCCTGTCTTTACGCTCACCAGTCACTTTCCCTGCTTTCCCTCAACTCCCTCTTTGCCACCTTTTCCCACGCTTGTCTCTTTCCCTTTTCCCCCTCGCCTCTCTCTTCCCCCCTCTTTTTCCTTCAGTCCCCGAATTTCCCACTTGAGCTCTCCTTCCTCTACTCCCTCCCATCCCTCAAATCTCTCTTTCCCTCTTTTTACCCTTGTCTCTCTCTTTTCCCTAGTTCCGTGAACTCTCCCGTCTTTACGCTCACCAGTCACTTTCCCTTCTTTCCCTCAACTCCCTCTTTGCCACCTTTTCCCACGCTTGTCTCTTTCCCTTTTTCCCAAAGCCTGTCTCTTCCGCCCTCTTTTTCCTTCAGTCCCCGAATTTCCCACTTGAGCTCGCCTTCCTCTACTCCCTCCCATCCCTCAAAGCTCTCTTTCTCTCTCTTTCCCCTTGTCTCTCTCTTTTCCCCAGTTCCGTGAACTCTCCCGTCTTTACTCTCACCAGTCACTTTCCCTGCTTTCCCTCAACTCCCTCTTTGTCAACTTTTCCCACGCTTGTCTCTTTTCCTTTTCAATCTCGCCTGTCTCTTCTCCCCTCTTTTTCCTTCAGTCCCCAAATTTCCCACTTCCGCTCGCCTTCCTCTACTCCCTCCCATCCCTCAAATCTCTCTTTCCCTCTTTTTCCCCTTGTCTCTCTCTTTTCCCTAGTTCCGTGAACTCTCCCGTCTTTACGCTCACCAGTCACTTTCCCTGCTTTCCCTCAACTCCCTCTTTGCCACCTTTTCCCACGCTTGTCTCTTTACCTTTTTCCCCTCGCCTGTCTCTTCCGCCCTCTTTTTCCTTCAGTCCCCAAATTTCCCACTTCCGCTCGCCTTCCTCTACTCCCTCCCATCCCTCAAATCTCTCTTTCCCTCTTTTTCCCCTTGTCTCTCTCTTTTCCCTAGTTCCGTGAACTCTCCCGTCTTTACGCTCACCAGTCACTTTCCCTGCTTTCCCTCAACTCCCTCTTTGCGACCTTTTCCCACGCTTGTCTCTTTTCCTTTTCAATCTCGCGTGTCTCTTCCGCCCTCTTTTTCCTTCAGTCCCCAAATTTCCCACTTCCGCTCGCCTTCCTCTACTCCCTCCCATCCCTCAAATCTCTCTTTCCCTCTTTTTCCCCTTGTCTCTCTCTTTTCCCTAGTTCCGTGAACTCTCCCGTCTTTACTCTCACCAGTCACTTTCCCTGCTTTCCCTCAACTCCCTCTTTGCCACCTTTTCCCACGCTTGTCTCTTTTCCTTTTCAATCTCGCCTGTCTCTTCCGCCCTCTTTTTCCTTCAGTCCCCAAATTTCCCACTTCCGCTCGCCTTCCTCTACTCCCTCCCATCCCTCAAATCTCTCTTTCCCTCTTTTTCCCCTTGTCTCTCTCTTTTCCCTAGTTCCGTGAACTCTCCCGTCTTTACTCTCACCAGTCACTTTCCCTGCTTTCCCTCAACTCCCTCTTTGTCAACTTTTCCCACGCTTGTCTCTTTTCCTTTTCAATCTCGCCTGTCTCTTCTCCCCTCGTTTTCCTTCAGTCCCCAAATTTCCCACTTCCGCTCGCCTTCCTCTACTCCCTCCCATCCCTCAAATCTCTCTTCCCCCTCTTTCCCCTTGCCTCTCTCTTTTCCCGAGTTCCGTGAACTCTCCCGTCTTTACGCTCACCAGTCACTTTCCCTTCTTTCCCTCAACTCCCTCTTTGCCACCTTTTCCCACGATTGTCTCTTTCCCTTTTCCCCCTCGCCTGTCTCTTCCCCCCTCTTTTTCCTTCAGTCCCCAAATTTCCCACTTCCGCTCGTTTTCCTCTACTCCCTCCCATCCCTCAAAGCTCTCTTTCCCTCTCTTTCCCCTTGCCTCTCTCTTTTCCCTAGTTCCGTGAACTCTCCCGTCTTTACGCTCAACAGTCACTTTCCCTTCTTTCCCTCAACTCCCTCTTTGCCACCTTTTCCCACGCTTGTCTCTTTCCCTTTTTCCCCTCCCCTGTCTATTCCCCCCTCTTTTTCCTTCAGTCCCCAAATTTCCCACTTCCGATAGCCTTCCTCTACTCCCTCCCATCCCTCAAAGCTCTCTTTCCCTCTCTTGCCCCTTGCCTCTCTCTTTTCCCGAGGTCCGTGAACTCTCCCGTCTTTACTCTCACCAGTCACTTTCCCTGCTTTCCCTCAACTCCCTCTTTGTCAACTTTTCCCACGCTTGTCTCTTTTCCTTTTCAATCTCGCCTGTCTCTTCTCCCCTCTTTTTCCTTCAGTCCCCAAATTTCCCACTTCCGCTCGCCTTCCTCTACTCCCTCCCATCCCTCAAATCTCTCTTTCCCTCTTTTTCCCCTTGCCTCTCTCTTTTCCCTAGTTCCGTGAACTCTCCCGTCTTTACGCTCACCAGTCACTTTCCCTGCTTTCCCTCAACTCCCTCTTTGCCACCTTTTCCCACGCTTGTCTCTTTACCTTTTTCCCCTCGCCTGTCTCTTCCGCCCTCTTTTTCCTTCAGTCCCCAAATTTCCCACTTCCGCTCGCCTTCCTCTACTCCCTCCCATCCCTCAAATCTCTCTTTCCCTCTTTTTCCCCTTGTCTCTCTCTTTTCCCTAGTTCCGTGAACTCTCCCGTCTTTACGCTCACCAGTCACTTTCCCTTCTTTCCCTCAACTCCCTCTTTGCCACCTTTTCCCACGCTTGTCTCTTTCCCTTTTCCCCCTCGCCTGTCTCTTCCGCACTCTTTTTCCTTCAGTCCCCAAATTTCCCACTTCCGCTCGCCTTCCTCTACTCCCTCCCATCCCTCAAATCTCTCTTCCCCCTCTTTTCCCTTGCCTCTCTCTTTTCCCTAGTTCCGTGAACTCTTCCGTCTTTACGCTCACCAGTCACTTTCCCTGCTTTCCCTCAACTCCCTCTTTGCCACCTTTTCCCACGCTTGTCTCTTTTCCTTTTCAATCTCGCCTGTCTCTTCTCCACTCTTTTTCCTTCAGTCCCCAAATTTCCCACTTCCGCTCGCCTTCCTCTACTCCCTCCCATCCCTCAAATCTCTCTTCCCCTCTTTTTCCCCTTGTCTCTCTCTTTTCCCTAGTTCCGTGAACTCTCCCGTCTTTACGGTCACCAGTCACTTTCCATGCTTTCCCTCAACTCCCTCTTTGCCACCTTTTCCCACGCTTGTCTCTTTCCCTTTTTCCGTTCGCCTGTCTCTTCTCCCCTCTTTTTCCTTTAGTCCCCAAATTTCCCACTTCCGCTCGCCTTCCTCTACTCCCTCCCATCCCTCAAATCTCTCTTCCCCCTCTTTTCCCTTGCCTCTCTCTTTTCCCTAGTTCCGTGAACTCTCCCGTCTTTACGCTCACCAGTCACTTTCCCTTCTTTCCCTCAACTCCCTCTTTGCCAACTTTTCCCTCCCTTGTCTCTTTCCCTTTCCCCCCTCGCCTGTGTCTTCTCTCCTCTTTTTCCTTCAGTCCCCAAATTACCCACTTCCGATAGCATTCCTCTACTCCCTGCCATCCCTCAAATCTCTCTTCCCCTCTTTTTCCCGTTGCCTGTCTCTTTTCCCGAGTTCCGTGAACTCTCCCGTCTTTACGCTCACCAGTCACTTTCCCTGCTTTCCCTTAACTCCCTCTTTGCCACCTTTTTCCTCCCTTGTCTCTTTCCCTTTCCCCCCTCGCCTGTCTCTTCTCCCCTCTTTTTCCTTCAGTCCCCAAATTTCCCACTTCCGCTCGTTTTCCTCTACTCCCTCCCATCCCTCAAATCTCTCTTTCCCTCTCCTTCCCCTTGCCTCTCTCTTTTCCCTAGTTCCGTGAACTCTCCCCTCTTTACGCTCACCAGTCACTTTCCCTGCTTTCCCTCAACTCCCTCTTTGCCACCTTTTCCCACGATTGTCTCTTTCCCTTTTCAACCTCGCCTGTCTCTTCCCCCCTGTTTTTCCTTCAGTCCCCAAATTTCCCACTTCCGCTCGCCTTCCTCTACTCCCTCCCATCCCTCAAAGCTCTTTCCCCGTCTTTCCCCTTTCCTCTCTCTTTTCCCTAGTTCCGTGAACTCTCCCGTCTTTACGCTCACCAGTCACTTTCCCTGCTTTCCCTCAACTCACTCTTTGCCACCTTTTCCCACGCTTGTCTCTTTCCCTTTTTCCCCTCGCCTCTCTCTTCCCCCCTCTTTTTCCTTCAGTCCCCGAATTTCCCACTTGAGCTCTCCTTCCTCTACTCCCTCCCATCCCTCAAATCTCTCTTTCCGTCTTTTTCCCCTTGCCTCTCTCTTTTCCCGAGTTCCATGAACTCTCCCGTCTTTACGCTCACCAGTCACTTTCCATGCTTTCCCTCAACTCCCTCTTTGCCACCTTTTCCCACGCTTGTCTCTTTCCCTTTTCCCCCTCGCCTGTGTCTTCCCCCCTCTTTTTCCTTCAGTCCCCAAATTTCCCACTTCCGCTCGTTTTCCTCTACTCCCTCCCATCCCTCAAAGCTCTCTTTCCCTCTCTTTCCCCTTGCCTCTCTCTTTTCCCGAGTTCCGTGAACTCTCCCGACTTTACGCTCACCAGTCACTTTCCCTTCTTTCCCTCAACTCCCTCTTTGCCACCTTTTCCCACGCTTGTCTCTTTCCCTTTTTCCCCTCGCCTGTCTCTTCCCCCCTGTTTTTCCTTCAGTCCCCAAATTTCCCACTTCCGCTCGTTTTCCTCTACTCCCTCCCATCCCTCAAATCTCTCTTCCCCTCTTTTTCCCGTTGCCTGTCTCTTTTCCCTAGTTCCGTGAACTCTCCCGTCTTTACGCTCACCAGTCACTTTCCCTGCTTTCCCTCAACTCCCTCTTTGTCAACTTTTCCCACGCTTGTCTCTTTTCCTTTTCAATCTCGCCTGTCTCTTCTCCCCTCTTTTTCCTTCAGTCCCCAAATTTCCCACTTCCGCTCGTTTTCCTCTACTCCCTCCCATCCCTCAAATCTCTCTTCCCCCTCTTTTCCCTTGCCTCTCTCTTTTCCCTAGTTCCGTGAACTCTCCCGTCTTTACGCTCACCAGTCACTTTCCCTTCTTTCCCTCAACTCCCTCTTTGCCAACTTTTCCCTCCCTTGTCTCTTTCCCTTTCCCCCCTCGCCTGTGTCTTCTCTCCTCTTTTTCCTTCAGTCCCCAAATTTCCCACTTCCGATAGCCTTCCTCTACTCCCTGCCATCCCTCAAATCTCTCTTCCCCTCTTTTTCCCGTTGCCTGTCTCTTTTCCCGAGTTCCGTGAACTCTCCCGTCTTTACGCTCACCAGTCACTTTCCCTGCTTTCCCTTAACTCCCTCTTTGCCACCTTTTTCCTCCCTTGTCTCTTTCCCTTTCCCCCCTCGCCTGTCTCTTCTCCCCTCTATTTCCTTCAGTCCCCAAATTTCCCACTTCCGCTCGTTTTCCTCTACTCCCTCCCATCCCTCAAAGCTCTCTTTCCCTCTCTTTCCCCTTGCCTCTCTCTTTTCATGAGTTCCGTGAACTCGCCCGTCTTTACGCTCACCAGTCACTTTCCCTTCTTTCCCTCAACTCCCTCTTTGCCACCTTTTCCCACGCTTGTCTCTTTCCCTTTTTCCCCTCGCCTGTCTCTTCCCCCCTCTTTTTCCTTCAGTCCCCAAATTTCCCACTTCCGCTCGTTTTCCTCTACTCCCTCCCATCCCTCAAAGCTCTCTTTCCCTCTCTTTCCCCTTGCCTCTCTCTTTTCCCGAGTTCCGTGAACATTCCCGTCTTTACGCTCACCAGTCACTTTCCCTTCTTTCCCTCAACTCCCTCTTTGCCACCTTTTCCCACGCTTGTCTCTTTCCCTTTTCCCCCTCGCCTGTGTCTTCCCCCCTCTTTTTCCTTCAGTCCCCAAATTTCCCACTTCCGCTCGTTTTCCTCTACTCCCTCCCATCCCTCAAAGCTCTCTTTCCCTCTCTTTCCCCTTGCCTCTCTCTTTTCCCGAGTTCCGTGAACTCTCCCGACTTTACGCTCACCAGTCACTTTCCCTTCTTTCCCTCAACTCCCTCTTTGCCACCTTTTCCCACGCTTGTCTCTTTCCCTTTTTCCCCTCGCCTGTCTCTTCCCCCCTGTTTTTCCTTCAGTCCCCAAATTTCCCACTTCCGCTCGTTTTCCTCTACTCCCTCCCATCCCTCAAATCTCTCTTCCCCTCTTTTTCCCGTTGCCTGTCTCTTTTCCCTAGTTCCGTGAACTCTCCCGTCTTTACGCTCACCAGTCACTTTCCCTGCTTTCCCTCAACTCCCTCTTTGTCAACTTTTCCCACGCTTGTCTCTTTTCCTTTTCAATCTCGCCTGTCTCTTCTCCCCTCTTTTTCCTTCAGTCCCCAAATTTCCCACTTCCGCTCGTTTTCCTCTACTCCCTCCCATCCCTCAAAGCTCTCTTTCCCTCTCTTTCCCCTTGCCTCTCTCTTTTCACGAGTTCCGTGAACTCTCCCGACTTTACGCTCACCAGTCACTTTCCCTTCTTTCCCTCAACTCCCTCTTTGCCAACTTTTCCCTCCCTTGTCTCTTTCCCTTTCCCCCCTCGCCTGTGTCTTCTCTCCTCTTTTTCCTTCAGTCCCCAAATTTCCCACTTCCGATAGCCTTCCTCTACTCCCTGCCATCCCTCAAATCTCTCTTCCCGTCTTTTTCCCGTTGCCTGTCTCTTTTCCCGAGTTCCGTGAACTCTCCCGTCTTTACGCTCACCAGTCACTTTCCCTGCTTTCCCTTAACTCCCTCTTTGCCACCTTTTTCCTCCCTTGTCTCTTTCCCTTTCCCCCCTCGCCTGTCTCTTCTCCCCTCTATTTCCTTCAGTCCCCAAATTTCCCACTTCCGCTCGTTTTCCTCTACTCCCTCCCATCCCTCAAAGCTCTCTTTCCCTCTCTTTCCCCTTGCCTCTCTCTTTTCACGAGTTCCGTGAACTCGCCCGTCTTTACGCTCACCAGTCACTTTCCCTTCTTTCCCTCAACTCCCTCTTTGCCACCTTTTTCCCACGCTTGTCTCTTTCCCTTTTCCCCCTCGCCTGTCTCTTCCCCCCTCTTTTTCCTTCAGTCCCCAAATTTCCCACTTCCGCTCGTTTTCCTCTACTCCCTCCCATCCCTCAAAGCTCTCTTTCCCTCTCCTTCCCCTTGCCTATCTCTTTTCCCTAGTTCCGTGAACTCTCCCGTCTTTACGCTCACCAGTCACTTTCCCTGCTTTCCCTCAACTCCCTCTTTGCCACCTTTTCGCACGATTGTCTCTTTCCCTTTTCAACCTCGCCTGTCTCTTCCCCCCTGTTTTTCCTTCAGTCCCCAAATTTCCCACTTCCGCTCGCCTTCCTCTACTCCCTCCCATCCCTCAAAGCTCTTTCCCCGTCTTTCCCCTTTCCTCTCTCTTTTCCCTAGTTCCGTGAACTCTCCCGTCTTTACGCTCACCAGTCACTTTCCCTGCTTTCCCTCAACTCACTCTTTGCCACCTTTTCCCACGCTTGTCTCTTTCCCTTTTTCCCCTCGCCTCTCTCTTCCCTACTCTTTTTCCTTCAGTCCCCGAATTTCCCACTTGAGCTCTCCTTCCTCTACTCCCTCCCATCCCTCAAATCTCTCTTTCCCTCTTTTTCCCCTTGCCTCTCTCTTTTCCCGAGTTCCGTGAACTCTCCCGTCTTTACGCTCACCAGTCACTTTCCATGCTTTCCATCAACTCCCTCTTTGCCACCTTTTCCCACGCTTGTCTCTTTCCCTTTTCCCCCTCGCCTGTCTCTTCCCCCCTCTTTTTCCTTCAGTCCCCAAATTTCCCACTTCCGCTCGTTTTCCTCTACTCCCTCCCATCCCTCAAAGCTCTCTTTCCCTCTCTTTCCCCTTGCCTCTCTCTTTTCCCGAGTTCCGTGAACTCTCCCGACTTTACGCTCACCAGTCACTTTCCCTTCTTTCCCTCAACTCCCTCTTTGCCACCTTTTCCCACGCTTGTCTCTTTCCCTTTTCAACCTCGCCTGTCTCTTCTGCCCTCTTTTTCCTTCAGTCCCCCAATTTCCCACTTCCGATAGCCTTCCTCTACTCCCTGTCATCCCTCAAATCTCTCTTCCCCTCTTTTTCCCGTTGCCTGTCTCTTTTCCCTAGTTCCGTGAAGTCTCCCGTCTTTACGCTCACCAGTCACTTTCCCTTCTTTCCCTCAACTCACTCTTTGCCACCTTTTCCCACGCTTGTCTCTTTCCCTTTTTCCCCTCGCCTCTCTCTTCCCCCCTCTTTTTCCTTCAGTCCCCGAATTTCCCACTTGAGCTCGCCTTCCTCTACTCCCTCCCATCCCTCAAAGCTCTCTTTCCCTCTCTTTCCCCTTGCCTCTCTCTTTTCCCGAGTTCCGTGAACTCTCCCGTCTTTACGCTCACCAGTCACTTTCCATGCTTTCCCTCAACTCCCTCTTTGCCAACTTTTCCCTCCCTTGTCTATTTCCCTTTTCCCCCTCGCCTGCCTCTTCCCCCCTCTTTTTCCTTCAGTCCCCAAATTTCCCACTTACGCTCGTTTTCCTCTACTCCCTCCCATCCCTCAAAGCTCTCTTTCCCTCTCTTTCCCCTTGCCTCTCTCTTTTCCCGAGTTCCGTGAACTCTCCCGTCTTTACGCTCACCAGTCACTTTCCCTTCTTTCCCTCAACTCCCTCTTTGCCACCTTTTCCCACGCTTGTCTCTTTCCCTTTTCCCCCTCGCCTGTCTCTTCCCCCCTCTTTTTCCTTCAGTCCCCAAATTTCCCACTTCCGCTCGTTTTCCTCTACTCCCTCCCATCCCTCAAAGCTCTCTTTCCCTCTCTTTCCCCTTGCCTCTCTCTTTTCCCGAGTTCCGTGAACTCTCCCGACTTTACGCTCACCAGTCACTTTCCCTTCTTTCCCTCAACTCCCTCTTTGCCACCTTTTCCCACGCTTGTCTCTTTCCCTTTTTCCCCTCGCCTGTCTCTTCCCCCCGCTTTTTCCTTCAGTCCCCAAATTTCCCACTTCCGCTCGTTTTCCTCTACTCCCTCCCATCCCTCAAAGCTCTCTTTCCCTCTCTTTCCCCTTGCCTCTCTCTTTTCCCGAGTTCCGTGAACATTCCCGTCTTTACGCTCACCAGTCACTTTCCCTTCTTTCCCTCAACTCCCTCTTTGCCACCTTTTCCCACGCTTGTCTCTTTTCCTTTTCAACCTCGCCTGTCTCTTCTCCCCTCTTTTTCCTTCAGTCCCCCAATTTCCCACTTCCGATAGCCTTCCTCTACTCCCTGCCATCCCTCAAATCTCTCTTCCCCTCTTTTTCCCGTTGCCTGTCTCTTTTCCCTAGTTCCGTGAAGTCTCCCGTCTTTACGCTCACCAGTCACTTTCCCTGCTTTCCCTTAACTCCCTCTTTGCCACCTTTTTCCTCCCTTGTCTCTTTCCCATTCCCCCCTCGCCTGTCTCTTCTCCCCTCTATTTCCTTCAGTCCCCAAATTTCCCACTTCCGCTCGCCTTCCTCTACTCCCTCCCATCCCTCAAAGCTCTCTTTCCCTCTCTTTCCCCTTGCCTCTCTCTTTTCCCTAGTTCCGTGAACTCTCCCGTCTTTACGCTCACCAGTCACTTTCCCTTCTTTCCCTCAACTCCCTCTTTGCCACCTTTTTCCCACGCTTGTCTCTTTCCCTTTTCCCCCTCGCCTGTCTCTTCCCCCCTCTTTTTCCTTCAGTCCGCAAATTTCCCACTTCCGCTCGTTTTCCTCTACTCCCTCCCATCCCTCAAAGCTCTCTTTCCCTCTCCTTCCCCTTGCCTCTCTCTTTTCCCTAGTTCCGTGAACTCTCCCCTCTTTACGCTCACCAGTCACTTTCCCTGCTTTCCCTCAACTCCCTCTTTGCCACCTTTTCGCACGATTGTCTCTTTCCCTTTTCAACCTCGCCTGTCTCTTCCCCCCTGTTTTTCCTTCAGTCCCCGAATTTCCCACTTGAGCTCTCCTTCCTCTACTCCCTCCCATCCCTCAAATCTCTCTTTCCGTCTTTTTCCCCTTGCCTCTCTCTTTTCCCGAGTTCCGTGAACTCTCCGGTCTTTACGCTCACCAGTCACTTTCCATGCTTTCCCTCAACTCCCTCTTTGCCACCTTTTCCCACGCTTGTCTGTTTCCCTTTTCCCCCTCGCCTGTCTCTTCCCCCCTCTTTTTCCTTCAGTCCCCAAATTTCCCACTTCCGCTCGTTTTCCTCTACTCCCTCCCATCCCTCAAAGCTCTCTTTCCCTCTCTTTCCCCTTGCCTCTCTCTTTTCCCGAGTTCCGTGAACTCTCCCGACTTTACGCTCACCAGTCACATTCCCTTCTTTCCCTCAACTCCCTCTTTGCCACCTTTTCCCACGCTTGTCTCTTTCCCTTTTTCCCCTCGCCTGTCTCTTCCCCCCTCTTTTTTCTTCAGTCCCCAAATTTCCCACTTCCGCTCGTTTTCCTCTACTCCCTCCCATCCCTCAAATCTCTCTTCCCCTCTTTTTCCCGTTGCCTGTCTCTTTTCCCTAGTTCCGTGAACTCTCCCGTCTTTACGCTCACCAGTCACTTTCCCTGCTTTCCCTCAACTCCCTCTTTGTCAACTTTTCCCACGCTTGTCTCTTTTCCTTTTCAATCTCGCCTGTCTCGCCCCACCCCGTGGGACTCGGCACAGGGTCCACCATACCCTGGGCCACAGAGCACTAACACCAATATGAGGATGCTGCAAATGGCGTTTATTCAACTGCGTCACGCCCTTATATACTGTCTGTCGGTCATCCCGCCTCCTTTAACCCTTCTCTTTCCGTACATCGCGAGATCTTCCGAGCGCCAATCCCTACACTATTTCCCCCAATTTCTCTCGCCTTCCCCCCTTCCCTCTCACTCCTCCACTCTCTCTCTTCCCTCGGCTGTCACTGTTCTCCGGCTTTCCCACAAATCCCTCTTTTCCATCTGTTCCCTCGCGTGCCTCTTTCCCCTCGCCTGTGTCTCTCTCCTCTCTTCCTTCGGTCTCTATTTCCCCCACTTTCTCTCGCCTTCCCCCATTCCCTCTCACTCCTCCACTCTCTCTCTTCCCTCGGCCGTCACGGTTTCTCCGCATTTCCCACATCTCCCTCTTTCCCATTATTTCCCTCGCGTGTCTCTTTCCCCTCGCCTGTGTCTCTCTCCCCTCTTCCTTTCGGTCCCTATTTTCCCTATTTTCTCGCTCCTTCCCCCATTCCCTCTCACTCCTCCACTCTCTCTCTTCCCTCGGCTGTCACTGTTCTCCGGCTTTCCCACAAATCCCTCTTTTCCATCTGTTCCCTCGCGTGCCTCTTTCCCCTCGCCTGTGTCTCTCTCCTCTCTTCCTTCGGTCTCTATTTCCCCCACTTTCTCTCGCCTTCCCCAATTCCCTCTCACTCCTCCACTCTCTCTCTTCCCTCGGCCGTCACGGTTTCTCCGCATTTCCCACATCTCCCTCTTTCCCATTATTTCCCTCGCGTGTCTCTTTCCCCTCGCCTGTGTCTCTCTCAACTCTTCCTTTCGATCCCAATTTTCCCTATTTTCTCGCTCCTTCCCCCATTCCCTCTCACTCCTCCACTCTCTCTCTTCCCTCGGCTGTCACTGTTCTCCGGCTTTCCCACAAATCCCTCTTTTCCATCTGTTCCATCGCCTTACTCTTTCCCCTCGCCTGTGTCTCTCTCCCCTCTTCCTTTCGGTCCCTATTTTCCCCATTTTCTCTCGCCTTCCCCCATTCCCTCTCACTCCTCCACCCTCTCTCTTCCCTTGCCGTCACGGTTTCTCCGGCTTTCCCACATCTCCCTCTTTCCCATTATTTCCCTCGCGTGTCTCTTTCCCCTCGCCTTTGTCTCTCTCCCCTCTTCCTTTCGGTCCCAATGTTCCCTATTTTCTCGCTCCTTCCCCCCTTCCCTCTCACTCCTCCACTCTCTCTCTTCCCTCGGCTGCCACTGTTCTCCGGCTTTCCCACAAATCCCTCTTTTCCATCTGTTCCCTCGCCTTACTCTTTCCCCTCGCATGTGTCTCTCTCCTCTCTTCCTTCGGTCTCTATTTCCCCCAATTTCTCTCGCCTTCCCCCATTCCCTCTCACTCCTCCACTCTCTCTCTTCCTTCGGCTGTCAATGTACTCCGGCTTTCCCACAAATCCCTCTTTTCCATCTGTTCCCTCGCGTGCCTCTTTCCCCTCGCCTGTGTCTGTCTCCTCTCTTCCTTCGGTCTCTATTTCCCCCACTTTCTCTCGCCTTCCCCCATTCCCTCTCACTCCTCCACTCTCTCTCTTCCCTCGGCCGTCACGGTTTCTCCGCATTTCCCACATCTCCCTCTTTCCCATTATTTCCCTCGCGTGTCTCTTTCCCCTCGCCTGTGTCTCTCTCCCCTCTTCCTTTCGGTCCCCATTTCCCCTATTTTCTCGCTCCTTCCCCCATTCCCTCTCACTCCTCCACTCTCTCTCTTCCCTCGGCTGTCACTGTTCTCCGGCTTTCCCACAAATCCCTCTTTTCCATCTGTTCCCTCGCCTTACTCTTTCCCCTCGGCTGTGTCTCTCTCCCCTCTTCCTTTCGGTCCCTATTTTCCCCATTTTCTCTCGCCTTCCCCCATTCCCTCTCACTCCTCCACTCTCTCTCTTCCCTTGCCGTCACGGTTTCTCTGGCTTTCCCACATCTCCCTCTTTTCCATCGTTTCCCTTGCGTGTCTCTTTCCCCTCGCCTGTGTCTCTCTCCCCTCTTCCTTTCGGTCCCAATTTTCCCTATTTTCTCGCTCCTTCCCCCATTCCCTCTCACTCCTCCACTCTCTCTCTTCCCTCGGCTGTCACTGTTCTCTGGCTTTCCCACATCTCCCTCTTTCCCATCTTTTCACCCTCGTGTCTCTTTCCCCTCGCCTGTGTCTCTCTCCTCTCTTCCTTCGGTCTCTATTTCCCCCAATTTCTCTCGCCTCCCCCCATTCCCTCTCACTCCTCCACTCTCTCTTCCCTTGGCCGTCACGGTTTCTCCGGCTTCCCCACATCTCCCTCTTTCCCATCTTTTCCAACACGTGTCTCTTTCCCCTCGCCTGTGTCTCTCTCCTCTCTTCCTTCGGTCTCTATTTCCCCCACTTTCTCTCGCCTTCCCCCATTCCCTCTCACTCCTCCACTCTCTCTCTTCCCTCGGCCGTCACGGTTTCTCCGCATTTCCCACATCTCCCTCTTTCCCATTATTTCCCTCGCGTGTCTCTTTCCCCTCGCCTGTGTCTCTCTCCCCTCTTCCTTTCGGTCCCAATTTTCCCTATTTTCTCGCTCCTTCCCCCATTCCCTCTCACTCCTCCACTCTCTCTCTTCCCTCGGCTGTCACTGTTCTCCGGCTTTCCCACAAATCCCTCTTTTCCATCTGTTCCCTCGCGTGCCTCTTTCCCCTCGCCTGTGTCTCTCTCCTCTCTTCCTTCGGTCTCTATTTCCCCCACTTTCTCTCGCCTTCCCCCATTGCCTCTCACTCCTCCACTCTCTCTCTTCCCTCGGCCGTCACGGTTTCTCCGCATTTCCCACATCTCCCTCTTTCCCATTATTTCCCTCGCGTGTCTCTTTCCCCTCGCCTGTGTCTCTCTCAACTCTTCCTTTCGATCCCAATTTTCCCTATTTTCTCGCTCCTTCCCCCATTCCCTCTCACTCCTCCACTCTCTCTCTTCCCTCGGCTGTCACTGTTCTCCGGCTTTCCCACAAATCCCTCTTTTCCATCTGTTCCCTCGCCTTACTCTTTCCCCTCGCCTGTGTCTCTCTCCTCTCTTCCTTCGGTCTCTATTTCCCCCAATTTCTCTCGCCTTCCCCCATTCCCTCTCACTCCTCCACTCTCTCTCTTCCCTTGCCGTCACGGTTTCTCTGGCTTTCCCACATTTCCCTCTTTTCCATCTTTTCCCTCGCGTGTCTCTTTCCCCTCGCCTGTGTCTCTCTCCCCTCTTCCTTTCGGTCCCAATGTTCCCTATTTTCTCGCTCCTTCCCCCATTCCCTCTCACTCCTCCACTCTCTCTCTTCCCTCGGCTGTCACTGTTCTCCGGCTTTCCCACAAATCCCTCTTTTCCATCTGTTCCCTCGCCTTACTCTTTCCCCTCGGCTGTGTCTCTCTCCCCTCTTCCTTTCGGTCCCTATTTTCCCCATTTTCTCTCGCCTTCCCCCATTCCCTCTCACTCCTCCACTCTCTCTCTTCCCTTGCCGTCACGGTTTCTCTGGCTTTCCCACATCTCCCTCTTTTCCATCGTTTCCCTCGCGTGTCTCTTTCCCCTCGCCTGTGTCTCTCTCCCCTCTTCCTTTCGGTCCCAATGTTCCCTATTTTCTCGCTCCTTTCCCCATTCCCTCTCACTCCTCCACTCTCTCTCTTCCCTCGGCTGCCACTGTTCTCCGGCTTTCCCACAAATCCCTCTTTTCCATCTGTTCCCTCGCCTTACTCTTTCCCCTCGCATGTGTCTCTCTCCTCTCTTCCTTCGGTCTCTATTTCCCCCAATTTCTCTCGCCTTCCCCCATTCCCTCTCACTCCTCCACTCTCTCTCTTCCTTCGGCTGTCAATGTTCTCCGGCTTTCCAAAAAATCCCTCTTTTCCATCTGTTCCCTCGCGTGCCTCTTTCCCCTCGCCTGTGTCTCTCTCCTCTCTTCCTTCGGTCTCTATTTCCCCCACTTTCTCTCGCCTTCCCCCATTCCCTCTCACTCCTCCACTCTCTCTCTTCCCTTGGCCATCACGGTTTCTCCGGCTTCCCCACATCTCCCTCTTTCCCATCTTTTCCCCCACGTGTCTCTTTCCCCTCGCCTGTGTCTCTCTCCTCTCTTCCTTCGGTCTCTATTTCCCCCAATTTCTCTCGCCTTCCCCCATTCCCTCTCACTCCTCCACTCTCTCTCTTCCCTTGTGTGATGGGTTGACCCTGGCTGAACACCAGGTGCCCACCAAAGCCATTCTATCACTCCCCCATCCTCAGCTGGACAGGGGAGAGAAAATATAACAAAAGGCTCGCGGGTCGAGATAAGGACAGGAGAGATCATTCACTATTACCGTCACGGGCAAAACAGACTCAATTTGCAAAACATACTCAATTTATTACAAATCAACCAGAGCAAGGTAATGAGAAGTAAAACGAAATCTCAGAACACCTTCCCACCACCCCTCCGTTCTTCCCGGGCACAACTACCCTCCCGGATTTCACCACCAAGCCCCCCCAGCGGCACAGGGGGACAGGGATGGGGTTTATGGTCATCACACGTTATTTTCTGCCGCTTCACCTCCTCAGGACGAGGGCTGATCACACTCTTCCCCTGCTCCAGCGTGGGGTCCCACCCACGGGAGACAGTCCTCCACGAACTCCTCCAACGTGGGCCATTCCCACGGGCTGCAGTTCTTCACGAACTGCTCCAGCATGGGTCCATTCCACGGTGTGCAGTCCTTCAGGAGCACACTGCTCCAGCGCGGGTCCCCCACGGGGTCACAAGTCCTGCCAGAAAGCCTGCTCCGTGGGCTCCTCTCTCCACAGATCCGCAGGTCCTGCCAGGAACCTGCTCCAGCGCGGGGTTCCCACGGGGTCACAGCCTCCTTCGGGAACCCACCTGCTCCGGCGTGGGGTCCTCCACGGGCTACAGGTGGAGATCTGCTCCACCGTGGACCTCCCTGGACTGCAGGGGGACAGCCTGCCTCACCAGGGTCTTCACCACGGGCTGCAGGGGAATCTTCGCTCCGGCGCCTGGAGCATCTCCTCCCCCTCCTTCTTCACTGACCTTGGTGTCCGCAGGCTTGTTTCTCTTACATGTTCTCACTCCTCACTCCCGCGGCAGTTTTTCTCCGTCCCAACTTTTTCCTTCTTAAAAATGTTATCACAGAGGCGTTACCACTATCACTGATTGGCTCGGCCTTGGCCGGCGGCGGGTCCGTCTCAGAGCCGGCTAATATGGGCTCGCTCTCTCTTGAACACAGGGGAAGCTTCCAGCAGTTTCTTACAGAAGCCACCCCTGTAACCCCCCCCCGCTACCAAAACCTTGCCAAACAAAACCAATACATTCCACCCCTCGCCTCTGTGCATCACATTTTTAAGAACTATCATTAAAATCCACATTCATCACACAAAGTCTTCACTCACATCACAAAAATAATTCCCCACACCAAAATCAAAATAATATCATCACAAAACTGACAAAAGTGGACAATTTACACACACAATCCACCCCTCATCCCTTCACCACAATTACAACAATAAAGATTCCCCACTCATCAAGCAGCTCTTAACTCTCTAGCTGCGTTCAGTCCATGTTTTGCCCGTTACCTCTCTCAGTTACTATCCTTATCTCAAATTCCTCACATTGCCCGCATTCTCCACCAAAAAGACTGTGATGGGTTGACCCTGGCTGAACACCAGGTGCCCACCAAAGCCATTCTATCACTCCCCCATCCTCAGCTGGACAGGGGAGAGAAAATATAACAAAAGGCTCGCGGGTCGAGATAAGGACAGGAGAGATCATTCACTATTACCGTCACGGGCAAAACAGACTCAATTTGCAAAACATACTCAATTTATTACAAATCAACCAGAGCAAGGTAATGAGAAGTAAAACGAAATCTCAGAACACCTTCCCACCACCCCTCCGTTCTTCCCGGGCACAACTACCCTCCCGGATTTCACCACCAAGCCCCCCCAGCGGCACAGGGGGACAGGGATGGGGTTTATGGTCATCACACGTTATTTTCTGCCGCTTCACCTCCTCAGGACGAGGGCTGATCACACTCTTCCCCTGCTCCAGCGTGGGGTCCCACCCACGGGAGACAGTCCTCCACGAACTCCTCCAACGTGGGCCATTCCCACGGGCTGCAGTTCTTCACGAACTGCTCCAGCATGGGTCCATTCCACGGTGTGCAGTCCTTCAGGAGCACACTGCTCCAGCGCGGGTCCCCCACGGGGTCACAAGTCCTGCCAGAAAGCCTGCTCCGTGGGCTCCTCTCTCCACAGATCCGCAGGTCCTGCCAGGAACCTGCTCCAGCGCGGGGTTCCCACGGGGTCACAGCCTCCTTCGGGAACCCACCTGCTCCGGCGTGGGGTCCTCCACGGGCTACAGGTGGAGATCTGCTCCACCGTGGACCTCCCTGGACTGCAGGGGGACAGCCTGCCTCACCAGGGTCTTCACCACGGGCTGCAGGGGAATCTTCGCTCCGGCGCCTGGAGCATCTCCTCCCCCTCCTTCTTCACTGACCTTGGTGTCCGCAGGCTTGTTTCTCTTACATGTTCTCACTCCTCACTCCCGCGGCAGTTTTTCTCCGTCCCAACTTTTTCCTTCTTAAAAATGTTATCACAGAGGCGTTACCACTATCACTGATTGGCTCGGCCTTGGCCGGCGGCGGGTCCGTCTCAGAGCCGGCTAATATGGGCTCGCTCTCTCTTGAACACAGGGGAAGCTTCCAGCAGTTTCTTACAGAAGCCACCCCTGTAACCCCCCCCCGCTACCAAAACCTTGCCAAACAAAACCAATACACCTTGCCGTCACGGTTTCTCTGGCTTTCCCACATCTCCCTCTTTTCCATCGTTTCCCTCGCGTGTCTCTTTCCCCTCGCCTGTGTCTCTCTCCCCTCTTCCTTTCGGTCCCAATTTTCCCTATTTTCTCGCTCCTTCCCCCATTCCCTCTCACTCCTCCACTCTCTCTCTTCCCTCGGCTGTCACTGTTCTCCGGCTTTCCCACATCTCCCTCTTTCCCATCTTTTCCCCCTCGCGTGCCTCTTTCCCCTTGCCTGTGTCTCTCTCCTCTCTTCCTTCGGTCTCTATTTCCCCCACTTTCTCTCGCCTTCCCCCATTCCCTCTCACTCCTCCACTCTCTCTCTTCCCTCGGCCGTCACGGTTTCTCCGCATTTCCCACATCTCCCTCTTTCCCATTATTTCCCTCGCGTGTCTCTTTCCCCTCGCCTGTGTCTCTCTCCCCTCTTCCTTTCGGTCCCAATTTTCCCTATTTTCTCGCTCCTTCCCCCATTCCCTCTCACTCCTCCACTCTCTCTCTTCCCTCGGCTGTCACTGTTCTCCGGCTTTCCCACAAATCCCTCTTTTCCATCTGTTCCCTCGCCTTACTCTTTCCCCTCGCCTGTGTCTCTCTCCTCTTTTCCTTCGGTCTCTATTTCCCCCACTTTCTCTCGCCTTCCCCCATTCCCTCTCACTCCTCCACTCTCTCTCTTCCCTTGCCGTCACGGTTTCTCTGGTTTTCCCACATTTCCCTCTTTCCCATCTTTTCCCTCGCGTGTGTCTTTCCCCTCGCTTGTGTCTCTCTCCCCTCTTCCTTTCGGTCCCAATGTTCCCTAATTTCTCACTCCTTCCCCCCTTCCCTCTCACTCCTCCACTCTCTCTCTTCCCTCGGCTGTCACTGTTCTCCGGCTTTCCCACAAATCCCTCTTTTCCATCTGTTCCCTCGCCTTACTCTTTCCCCTCGCCTGTGTCTCTCTCCTCTCTTCCTTCGGTCTCTATTTCCCCCACTTTCTCTCGCCTTCCCCCATTCCCTCTCACTCCTCCACTCTCTCTCTTCCCTTGCCGTCACGGTTTCTCTGGTTTTCCCACATTTCCCTCTTTCCCATCTTTTCCCTCGCGTGTGTCTTTCCCCTCGCTTGTGTCTTTCTCCTCTCTTCCTTTCTGTCTCTATTTCCCCAACTTTGTCTCGCCTTCCCCCATTCCCTCTCCCTCCTCCTCTCTCTCTCTTGCCTCGGCCGTCACGTTGTCTCTGGCTTTCAATCATCTCCCTCTTACCCATCTTTTCCCACGCGTGTCTCTTTCCCCTCGCCAGTGTCTCTCTCCCCTCTTCCTTTCGGTCCCAATGTTCCCCATTTTCTCTCGCCTTCCCCCATTCCCTCTCACTCCTCCACTCTCTCTCTTCCCTTGCCGTCACGGTTTCTCTGGTTTTCCCACATTTCCCTCTTTCCCATCTTTTCCCTCGCGTGTGTCTTTCCCCTCGCTTGTGTCTCTCTCCCCTCTTCCTTTCGGTCCCAATGTTCCCTAATTTCTCGCTCCTTCCCCCCTTCCCTCTCACTCCTCCACTCTCTCTCTTCCCTCGGCTGTCACTGTTCTCCGGCTTTCCCACAAATCCCTCTTTTCCATCTGTTCCCTCGCCTTACTCTTTCCCCTCGCCTGTGTCTCTCTCCTCTCTTCCTTCGGTCTCTATTTCCCCCACTTTCTCTCGCCTTCCCCCATTCCCTCTCACTCCTCCACTCTCTCTCTTCCCTTGCCGTCACGGTTTCTCCGGCTTCCCCACATCTCCCTCTTTCCCATCTGTTCCCTCGCGTGTCTCTTTCCCCTCGCCTGTGTCTTTCTCCTCTCTTCCTTTCTGTCTCTATTTCCCCAACTTTGTCTCGCCTTCCCCCATTCCCTCTCCCTCCTCCTCTCTCTCTCTTGCCTCGGCCGTCACGTTGTCTCTGGCTTTCAATCATCTCCCTCTTACCCATCTTTTCCCACGCGTGTCTCTTTCCCCTCGCCAGTGTCTCTCTCCCCTCTTCCTTTCGGTCCCAATGTTCCCCATTTTCTCTCGCCTTCCCCCATTCCCTCTCACTCCTCCACTCTCTCTCTTCCCTCGGCTGTCACTGTTCTCCGGCTTTCCCACAAATCCCTCTTTTCCATCTGTTCCCTCGCCTTACTATTTCCCCTCGCCTGTGTCTCTCTCCTCTCTTCCTTCGGTCTCTATTTCCCCCACTTTCTCTCGCCTTCCCCCATTCCCTCTCACTCCTCCACTCTCTCTCTTCCCTCGGCCGTCACGGTTTCTCCGCATTTCCCACATCTCCCTCTTTCCCATTATTTCCCTCGCGTGTCACTTTCCCCTCGCCTGTGTCTCTCTCCCCTCTTCCTTTCGGTCCCCATTTTCCCTATTTTCTCGCTCCTTCCCCCCTTCCCTCTCACTCCTCCACTCTCTCTCTTCCCTCGGCTGTCACTGTTCTCCGGCTTTCCCACAAATCCCTCTTTTCCATCTGTTCCCTCGCGTGCCTCTTTCCCCTCGCCTGTGTCTCTCTCCTCTCTTCCTTCGGTCTCTATTTCCCCCACTTTCTCTCGCCTTCCCCCATTCCCTCTCACTCCTCCACTCTCTCTCTTCCCTCGGCCGTCACGGTTTCTCCGCATTTCCCACATCTCCCTCTTTCCCATTATTTCCCTCGCGTGTCTCTTTCCCCTCGCCTGTGTCTCTCTCCCCTCTTCCTTTCGGTCCCAATTTTCCCTATTTTCTCGCTCCTTCCCCCATTCCCTCTCACTCCTCCACTCTCTCTCTTCCCTCGGCTGTCACTGTTCTCCGGCTTTCCCACAAATCCCTCTTTTCCATCTGTTCCCTCGCCTTACTCTTTCCCCTCGCCTGTGTCTCTCTCCTCTTTTCCTTTGGTCTCTATTTCCCCCACTTTCTCTCGCCTTCCCCCATTCCCTCTCACTCCTCCACTCTCTCTCTTCCCTTGCCGTCACGGTTTCTCCGGCTTCCCCACATCTCCCTCTTTCCCATCTGTTCCCTCGCGTGTCTCTTTCCCCTCGCCTGTGTCTTTCTCCTCTCTTCCTTTCTGTCTCTATTTCCCCAACTTTGTCTCGCCTTCCCCCATTCCCTCTCCCTCCTCCTCTCTCTCTCTTGCCTCGGCCGTCACGTTGTCTCTGGCTTTCAATCATCTCCCTCTTACCCATCTTTTCCCACGCGTGTCTCTTTCCCCTCGCCAGTGTCTCTCTCCCCTCTTCCTTTCGGTCCCAATGTTCCCCATTTTCTCTCGCCTTCCCCCATTCCCTCTCACTCCTCCACTCTCTCTCTTCCCTCGGCTGTCACTGTTCTCCGGCTTTCCCACAAATCCCTCTTTTCCATCTGTTCCCTCGCCTTACTATTTCCCCTCGCCTGTGTCTCTCTCCTCTCTTCCTTCGGTCTCTATTTCCCCCACTTTCTCTCGCCTTCCCCCATTCCCTCTCACTCCTCCACTCTCTCTCTTCCCTCGGCCGTCACGGTTTCTCCGCATTTCCCACATCTCCCTCTTTCCCATTATTTCCCTCGCGTGTCACTTTCCCCTCGCCTGTGTCTCTCTCCCCTCTTCCTTTCGGTCCCTATTTTCCCTATTTTCTCGCTCCTTCCCCCATTCCCTCTCACTCCTCCACTCTCTCTCTTCCCTCGGCTGTCACTGTTCTCCGGCTTTCCCACAAATCCCTCTTTTCCATCTGTTCCCTCGCCTTACTCTTTCCCCTCGCCTGTGTCTCTCTCCTCTTTTCCTTCGGTCTCTATTTCCCCCACTTTCTCTCGCCTTCCCCCATTCCCTCTCACTCCTCCACTCTCTCTCTTCCCTTGCCGTCACGGTTTCTCTGGTTTTCCCACATTTCCCTCTTTCCCATCTTTTCCCTCGCGTGTGTCTTTCCCCTCGCTTGTGTCTCTCTCCCCTCTTCCTTTCGGTCCCAATGTTCCCTAATTTCTCGCTCCTTCCCCCCTTCCCTCTCACTCCTCCACTCTCTCTCTTCCCTCGGCTGTCACTGTTCTCCGGCTTTCCCACAAATCCCTCTTTTCCATCTGTTCCCTCGCCTTACTCTTTCCCCTCGCCTGTGTCTCTCTCCTCTCTTCCTTCGGTCTCTATTTCCCCCACTTTCTCTCGCCTTCCCCCATTCCCTCTCACTCCTCCACTCTCTCTCTTCCCTCGGCCGTCACGGTTTCTCCGCATTTCCCACATCTCCCTCTTTCCCATTATTTCCCTCGCGTGTCACTTTCCCCTCGCCTGTGTCTCTCTCCCCTCTTCCTTTCGGTCCCCATTTTCCCTATTTTCTCGCTCCTTCCCCCCTTCCCTCTCACTCCTCCACTCTCTCTCTTCCCTCGGCTATCACTGTTCTCCGGCTTTCCCACAAATCCCTCTTTTCCATCTGTTCCCTCGCGTGCCTCTTTCCCCTCGCCTGTGTCTCTCTCCTCTCTTCCTTCGGTCTCTATTTCCCCCACTTTCTCTCGCCTTCCCCCATTCCCTCTCACTCCTCCACTCTCTCTCTTCCCTCGGCCGTCACGGTTTCTCCGCATTTCCCACATCTCCCTCTTTCCCATTATTTCCCTCGCGTGTCTCTTTCCCCTCGCCTGTGTCTCTCTCCCCTCTTCCTTTCGGTCCCAATTTTCCCTATTTTCTCGCTCCTTCCCCCATTCCCTCTCACTCCTCCACTCTCTCTCTTCCCTCGGCTGTCACTGTTCTCCGGCTTTCCCACAAATCCCTCTTTTCCATCTGTTCCCTCGCCTTACTCTTTCCCCTCGCCTGTGTCTCTCTCCTCTCTTCCTTCGGTCTCTATTTCCCCCACTTTCTCTCGCCTTCCCCCATTCCCTCTCACTCCTCCACTCTCTCTCTTCCCTTGCCGTCACGGTTTCTCCGGCTTCCCCACATCTCCCTCTTTCCCATCTGTTCCCTCGCGTGTCTCTTTCCCCTCGCCTGTGTCTTTCTCCTCTCTTCCTTTCTGTCTCTATTTCCCCAACTTTGTCTCGCCTTCCCCCATTCCCTCTCCCTCCTCCTCTCTCTCTCTTGCCTCGGCCGTCACGTTGTCTCTGGCTTTCAATCATCTCCCTCTTACCCATCTTTTCCCACGCGTGTCTCTTTCCCCTCGCCAGTGTCACTCTCCCCTCTTCCTTTCGGTCCCAATGTTCCCCATTTTCTCTCGCCTTCCCCCATTCCCTCTCACTCCTCCACTCTCTCTCTTCCCTTGCCGTCACGGTTTCTCTGGCTTTCCCACATTTCCCTCTTTTCCATCGTTTCCCTCGCGTGTCTCTTTCCCCTCGCTTGTGTCGCTCTCGCCTCTTCCTTTCGGTCCCAATGTTCCCTATTTTCTCGCTCCTTCCCCCATTCCCTCTCACTCCTCCACTGTCTCTCTTCCCTCGGCTGTCACTGTTCTCCGGCTTTCCCACAAATCCCTCTTTTCCATCTGTTCCCTCGCCTTAATCTTTCCCCTCGCCTGTGTCTCTCTCCCCTCTTCCTTTCGGTCCCAATTTTCCCCATTTTCTCGCTCCTTCCCCCATTCCCTCTCACTCCTCCACTGTCTCTCTTCCCTCGGCTGTCACTGTTCTCCTGCTTTCCCACATTTCCCTCTTTTCCATCGTTTCCCTCGCGTGTCTCTTTCCCCTCGCCTGTGTCTCTCTCCCCTCTTCCTTTCGGTCCCAATTTTCCCTATTTTCTCGCTCCTTCCCCCATTCCCTCTCACTCCTCCACTCTCTCTCTTCCCTCGGCTGTCACTGTTCTCCGGCTTTCCCACAAATCCCTCTTTTCCATATGTTCCCTCGCGTGCCTCTTTCCCCTCGCCTGTGTCTCTCTCCTCTCTTCCTTCGGTCTCTATTTCCCCCACTTTCTCTCGCCTTCCCCCATTCCCTCTCACTCCTCCACTCTCTCTCTTCCCTCGGCCGTCACGGTTTCTCCGCATTTCCCACATCTCCCTCTTTCCCATTATTTCCCTCGCGTGTCTCTTTGTCCTCGCCTGTGTCTCTCTCCCCTCTTCCTTTCGGTCCCAATTTTCCCTATTTTCTCGCTCCTTCCCCCCTTCCCTCTCACTCCTCCACTCTCTCTTCCCTCGGCTGTCACTGTTCTCCAGCTTTCCCACAAATCCCTCTTTTCCATCTGTTCCCTCGCCTTACTCTTTCCCCTCGCCTGTGTCTCTCTCCTCTCTTCCTTCGGTCTCTATTTCCCCCACTTTCTCTCGCCTTCCCCCATTCCCTCTCACTCCTCCACTCTCTCTCTTCCCTTGGCCGTCACGGTTTCTCCGGCTTCCCCACATCTCCCTCTTTCCCATCTTTTCCCCCACGTGTCTCTTTCCCCTCGCCTGTGTCTCTCTCCTCTCTTCCTTCGGTCTCCATTTCCCCCAATTTCTCTCGCCTTCCCCCATTCCCTCTCACTCCTCCACTCTCTCTCTTCCCTCGGCTGTCACTGTTCTCCGGCTTTCCCACAAATCCCTCTTTTCCATCTGTTCCCTCGCCTTACTCTTTCCCCTCGCCTGTGTCTCTCTCCTCTCTTCCTTCGGTCCCTATTTTCCCCACTTTCTCTCGCCTTCCCCCATTCCCTCTCACTCCTCCACTCTCTCTCTTCCCTCGGCCGTCACGGTTTCTCCGCATTTCCCACATCTCCCTCTTTCCCATTATTTCCCTCGCGTGTCTCTTTCCCCTCGCCTGTGTCTCTCTCCCCTCTTCCTTTCGGTCCCAATTTTCCCTATTTTCTCGCTCCTTCCCCCCTTCCCTCTCACTCCTCCACTCTCTCTCTTCCCTTGGCCGTCACGGTTTCTCCGGCTTCCCCACATCTCCCTCTTTCCCATCTTTTCCAACACGTGTCTCTTTCCCCTCGCCTGTGTCTCTCTCCTCTCTTCCTTCGGTCTCTATTTCCCCCACTTTCTCTCGCCTTCCCCCATTCCCTCTCACTCCTCCACTCTCTCTCTTCCCTCGGCCGTCACGGTTTCTCCGCATTTCCCACATCTCCCTCTTTCCCATTATTTCCCTCGCGTGTCTCTTTCCCCTCGCCTGTGTCTCTCTCCCCTCTTCCTTTCGGTCCCAATTTTCCCTATTTTCTCGCTCCTTCCCCCATTCCCTCTCACTCCTCCACTCTCTCTCTTCCCTCGGCTGTCACTGTTCTCCGGCTTTCCCACAAATCCCTCTTTTCCATCTGTTCCCTCGCGTGCCTCTTTCCCCTCGCCTGTGTCTCTCTCCTCTCTTCCTTTCGGTCCCAATTTTCCCTATTTTCTCGCTCCTTCCCCCATTCCCTCTCACTCCTCCACTCTCTCTCTTCCCTCGGCTGTCACTGTTCTCCGGCTTTCCCACATCTCCCTCTTTCCCATCTTTTCCCCCTCGCGTGCCTCTTTCCCCTTGCCTGTGTCTCTCTCCTCTCTTCCTTCGGTCTCTATTTCCCCCACTTTCTCTCGCCTTCCCCCATTCCCTCTCACTCCTCCACTCTCTCTCTTCCCTCGGCCGTCACGGTTTCTCCGCATTTCCCACATCTCCCTCTTTCCCATTATTTCCCTCGCGTGTCTCTTTCCCCTCGCCTGTGTCTCTCTCCCCTCTTCCTTTCGGTCCCAATTTTCCCTATTTTCTCGCTCCTTCCCCCATTCCCTCTCACTCCTCCACTCTCTCTCTTCCCTCGGCTGTCACTGTTCTCCGGCTTTCCCACAAATCCCTCTTTTCCATCTGTTCCCTCGCCTTACTCTTTCCCCTCGCCTGTGTCTCTCTCCTCTTTTCCTTCGGTCTCTATTTCCCCCACTTTCTCTCGCCTTCCCCCATTCCCTCTCACTCCTCCACTCTCTCTCTTCCCTTGCCGTCACGGTTTCTCTGGTTTTCCCACATTTCCCTCTTTCCCATCTTTTCCCTCGCGTGTGTCTTTCCCCTCGCTTGTGTCTCTCTCCCCTCTTCCTTTCGGTCCCAATGTTCCCTAATTTCTCACTCCTTCCCCCCTTCCCTCTCACTCCTCCACTCTCTCTCTTCCCTCGGCTGTCACTGTTCTCCGGCTTTCCCACAAATCCCTCTTTTCCATCTGTTCCCTCGCCTTACTCTTTCCCCTCGCCTGTGTCTCTCTCCTCTCTTCCTTCGGTCTCTATTTCCCCCACTTTCTCTCGCCTTCCCCCATTCCCTCTCACTCCTCCACTCTCTCTCTTCCCTTGCCGTCACGGTTTCTCTGGTTTTCCCACATTTCCCTCTTTCCCATCTTTTCCCTCGCGTGTGTCTTTCCCCTCGCTTGTGTCTTTCTCCTCTCTTCCTTTCTGTCTCTATTTCCCCAACTTTGTCTCGCCTTCCCCCATTCCCTCTCCCTCCTCCTCTCTCTCTCTTGCCTCGGCCGTCACGTTGTCTCTGGCTTTCAATCATCTCCCTCTTACCCATCTTTTCCCACGCGTGTCTCTTTCCCCTCGCCAGTGTCTCTCTCCCCTCTTCCTTTCGGTCCCAATGTTCCCCATTTTCTCTCGCCTTCCCCCATTCCCTCTCACTCCTCCACTCTCTCTCTTCCCTTGCCGTCACGTTTTCTCTGGTTTTCCCACATTTCCCTCTTTCCCATCTTTTCCCTCGCGTGTGTCTTTCCCCTCGCTTGTGTCTCTCTCCCCTCTTCCTTTCGGTCCCAATGTTCCCTAATTTCTCGCTCCTTCCCCCCTTCCCTCTCACTCCTCCACTCTCTCTCTTCCCTCGGCTGTCACTGTTCTCCGGCTTTCCCACAAATCCCTCTTTTCCATCTGTTCCCTCGCCTTACTCTTTCCCCTCGCCTGTGTCTCTCTCCTCTCTTCCTTCGGTCTCTATTTCCCCCACTTTCTCTCGCCTTCCCCCATTCCCTCTCACTCCTCCACTCTCTCTCTTCCCTTGCCGTCACGGTTTCTCCGGCTTCCCCACATCTCCCTCTTTCCCATCTGTTCCCTCGCGTGTCTCTTTCCCCTCGCCTGTGTCTTTCTCCTCTCTTCCTGTCTGTCTCTATTTCCCCAACTTTGTCTCGCCTTCCCCCATTCCCTCTCCCTCCTCCTCTCTCTCTCTTGCCTCGGCCGTCACGTTGTCTCTGGCTTTCAATCATCTCCCTCTTACCCATCTTTTCCCACGCGTGTCTCTTTCCCCTCGCCAGTGTCTCTCTCCCCTCTTCCTTTCGGTCCCAATGTTCCCCATTTTCTCTCGCCTTCCCCCATTCCCTCTCACTCCTCCACTCTCTCTCTTCCCTCGGCTGTCACTGTTCTCCGGCTTTCCCACAAATCCCTCTTTTCCATCTGTTCCCTCGCCTTACTATTTCCCCTCGCCTGTGTCTCTCTCCTCTCTTCCTTCGGTCTCTATTTCCCCCACTTTCTCTCGCCTTCCCCCATTCCCTCTCACTCCTCCACTCTCTCTCTTCCCTCGGCCGTCACGGTTTCTCCGCATTTCCCACATCTCCCTCTTTCCCATTATTTCCCTCGCGTGTCACTTTCCCCTCGCCTGTGTCTCTCTCCCCTCTTCCTTTCGGTCCCCATTTTCCCTATTTTCTCGCTCCTTCCCCCCTTCCCTCTCACTCCTCCACTCTCTCTCTTCCCTCGGCTGTCACTGTTCTCCGGCTTTCCCACAAATCCCTCTTTTCCATCTGTTCCCTCGCGTGCCTCTTTCCCCTCGCCTGTGTCTCTCTCCTCTCTTCCTTCGGTCTCTATTTCCCCCACTTTCTCTCGCCTTCCCCCATTCCCTCTCACTCCTCCACTCTCTCTCTTCCCTCGGCCGTCACGGTTTCTCCGCATTTCCCACATCTCCCTCTTTCCCATTATTTCCCTCGCGTGTCTCTTTCCCCTCGCCTGTGTCTCTCTCCCCTCTTCCTTTCGGTCCCAATTTTCCCTATTTTCTCGCTCCTTCCCCCATTCCCTCTCACTCCTCCACTCTCTCTCTTCCCTCGGCTGTCACTGTTCTCCGGCTTTCCCACAAATCCCTCTTTTCCATCTGTTCCCTCGCCTTACTCTTTCCCCTCGCCTGTGTCTCTCTCCTCTTTTCCTTCGATCTCTATTTCCCCCACTTTCTCTCGCCTTCCCCCATTCCCTCTCACTCCTCCACTCTCTCTCTTCCCTTGCCGTCACGGTTTCTCTGGTTTTCCCACATTTCCCTCTTTCCCATCTTTTCCCTCGCGTGTGTCTTTCCCCTCGCTTGTGTCTCTCTCCCCTCTTCCTTTCGGTCCCAATGTTCCCTAATTTCTCGCTCCTTCCCCCCTTCCCTCTCACTCCTCCACTCTCTCTCTTCCCTCGGCTGTCACTGTTCTCCGGCTTTCCCACAAATCCCTCTTTTCCATCTGTTCCCTCGCCTTACTCTTTCCCCTCGCCTGTGTCTCTCTCCTCTCTTCCTTCGGTCTCTATTTCCCCCACTTTCTCTCGCCTTCCCCCATTCCCTCTCACTCCTCCACTCTCTCTCTTCCCTTGCCGTCACGGTTTCTCTGGTTTTCCCACATCTCCCTCTTTCCCATCTGTTCCCTCGCGTGTCTCTTTCCCCTCGCCTGTGTCTTTCTCCTCTCTTCCTTTCTGTCTCTATTTCCCCAACTTTGTCTCGCCTTCCCCCATTCCCTCTCCCTCCTCCTCTCTCTCTCTTGCCTCGGCCGTCACGTTGTCTCTGGCTTTCAATCATCTCCCTCTTACCCATCTTTTCCCACGCGTGTCTCTTTCCCCTCGCCAGTGTCACTCTCCCCTCTTCCTTTCGGTCCCAATGTTCCCCATTTTCTCTCGCCTTCCCCCATTCCCTCTCACTCCTTCACTCTCTCTCTTCCCTTGCCGTCACGGTTTCTCTGGCTTTCCCACATTTCCCTCTTTTCCATCGTTTCCCTCGCGTGTCTCTTTCCCCTCGCTTGTGTCGCTCTCGCCTCTTCCTTTCGGTCCCAATGTTCCCTATTTTCTCGCTCCTTCCCCCATTCCCTCTCACTCCTCCACTGTCTCTCTTCCCTCGGCTGTCACTGTTCTCCGGCTTTCCCACAAATCCCTCTTTTCCATCTGTTCCCTCGCCTTACTCTTTCCCCTCGCCTGTGTCTCTCTCCCCTCTTCCTTTCGGTCCCAATTTTCCCCATTTTCTCGCTCCTTCCCCCATTCCCTCTCACTCCTCCACTGTCTCTCTTCCCTCGGCTGTCACTGTTCTCCTGCTTTCCCACATTTCCCTCTTTTCCATCGTTTCCCTCGCGTGTCTCTTTCCCCTCGCTTGTGTCTCTCTCCCCTCTTCCTTTCGGTCCCAATGTTCCCTATTTTCTCGCTCCTTCCCCCATTCCCTCTCACTCCTTCACTCTCTCTCTTCCCTAGGCCTTCACAGTTTTTCTGGTTTTCCCACATTTCCCTCTTTTCCATCTGTTCCCTCGCGTGTCTCTTTCCCCTCGCCTGTGTCTCTCTCCTCTCTTCCTTTCGGTCTCTATTTCCCCCACTTTCTCTCGCCTTCCCCCATTCCCTCTCACTCCTCCACTCTCTCTCTTCCCTCGGCCGTCACGGTTTCTCCGCCTTTCCCACAGCTCCCTCTTTCCTATCTTTCCCCTGGCGTGTCTCTTTCCCCTCGCCTGTGTCTCTCTCCCCTCTTCTTTTCGGTCCCTATTTCCCCAACTTTGTCTCGCCTTCCCCCATTCCCTCTCCCTCCTCCTCTCTCTCTCTTGCCTCGGCCGTCACGTTGTCTCTGGCTTTCAATCATTTCCCTCTTTCCCATCTTTTCCCTCGCGTGTCTCTTTCCCCTCGCTTGTGTCTCTCTCCCCTCTTCCTTTCGGTCCCAATGTTCCCTAATTTCTCGCTCATTCCCCCCTTCCCTCTCACTCCTCCACTCTCTCTCTTCCCTCGGCTGTCACTGTTCTCCGGCTTTCCCACAAATCCCTCTTTTCCATCTGTTCCCTCGCCTTACTCTTTCCCCTCGCCTGTGTCTCTCTCCTCTCTTCCTTCGGTCTCTATTTCCCCCACTTTCTCTCGCCTTCCCCCATTCCCTCTCACTCCTCCACTCTCTCTCTTCCCTTGCCGTCACGGTTTCTCCGGCTTCCCCACATCTCCCTCTTTCCCATCTGTTCCCTCGCGTGTCTCTTTCCCCTCGCCTGTGTCTTTCTCCTCTCTTCCTTTCTGTCTCTATTTCCCCAACTTTGTCTCGCCTTCCCCCATTCCCTCTCCCTCCACCTCTCTCTCTCTTGCCTCGGCCGTCACGTTGTCTCTGGCTTTCAATCATCTCCCTCTTACCCATCTTTTCCCACGCGTGTCTCTTTCCCCTCGCCAGTGTCTCTCTCCCCTCTTCCTTTCGGTCCCAATGTTCCCCATTTTCTCTCGCCTTCCCCCATTCCCTCTCACTCCTCCACTCTCTCTCTTCCCTCGGCCGTCACGGTTTCTCCGCATTTCCCACATCTCCCTCTTTCCCATTATTTCCCTCGCGTGTCTCTTTCCCCTCGCCTGTGTCTCTCTCCCCTCTTCCTTTCGGTCCCCATTTTCCCTATTTTCTCGCTCCTTCCCCCATTCCCTCTCACTCCTCCACTCTCTCTCTTCCCTCGGCTGTCACTGTTCTCCGGCTTTCCCACAAATCCCTCTTTTCCATCTGTTCCCTCGCCTTACTCTTTCCCCTCGGCTGTGTCTCTCTCCCCTCTTCCTTTCGGTCCCTATTTTCCCCATTTTCTCTCGCCTTCCCCCACTCCCTCTCACTCCTCCACTCTCTCTCTTCCCTCGGCCGTCACGGTTTCTCCGCATTTCCCACATCTCCCTCTTTCCCATTATTTCCCTCGCGTGTCTCTTTCCCCTCGCCTGTGTCTCTCTCCCCTCTTCCTTTCGGTCCCAATTTTCCCTATTTTCTCGCTCCTTCCCCCATTCCCTCTCACTCCTCCACTCTCTCTCTTCCCTCGGCTGTCACTGTTCTCTGGCTTTCCCACATCTCCCTCTTTCCCATCTTTTCCCCCTCGTGTCTCTTTCCCCTCGCCTGTGTCTCTCTCCTCTCTTCCTTCGGTCTCTATTTCCCCCAATTTCTCTCGCCTCCCCCCATTCCCTCTCACTCCTCCACTCTCTCTCTTCCCTTGGCCGTCACGGTTTCTCCGGCTTCCCCACATCTCCCTCTTTCCCATCTTTTCCAACACGTGTCTCTTTCCCCTCGCCTGTGTCTCTCTCCTCTCTTCCTTCGGTCTCTATTTCCCCCACTTTCTCTCGCCTTCCCCCATTCCCTCTCACTCCTCCACTCTCTCTCTTCCCTTGCGGTCACGGTTTCTCTGGCTTTCCCACATCTCCCTCTTTTCCATCGTTTCCCTCGCGTGTCTCTTTCCCCTCGCCTGTGTCTCTCTCCCCTCTTCCTTTCGGTCCCAATTTTCCCTATTTTCTCGCTCCTTCCCCCATTCCCTCTCACTCCTCCACTCTCTCTCTTCCCTCGGCTGTCACTGTTCTCCGGCTTTCCCACATCTCCCTCTTTCCCATCTTTTCCCCCTCGCGTGCCTCTTTCCCCTTGCCTGTGTCTCTCTCCTCTCTTCCTTCGGTCTCTATTTCCCCCACTTTCTCTCGCCTTCCCCCATTCCCTCTCACTCCTCCACTCTCTCTCTTCCCTCGGCCGTCACGGTTTCTCCGCATTTCCCACATCTCCCTCTTTCCCATTATTTCCCTCGCGTGTCTCTTTCCCCTCGCCTGTGTCTCTCTCCCCTCTTCCTTTCGGTCCCAATTTTCCCTATTTTCTCGCTCCTTCCCCCATTCCCTCTCACTCCTCCACTCTCTCTCTTCCCTTGCCGTCACGGTTTCTCTGGTTTTCCCACATTTCCCTCTTTCCCATCTTTTCCCTCGCGTGTGTCTTTCCCCTCGCTTGTGTCTCTCTCCCCTCTTCCTTTCGGTCCCAATGTTCCCTAATTTCTCACTCCTTCCCCCCTTCCCTCTCACTCCTCCACTCTCTCTCTTCCCTCGGCTGTCACTGTTCTCCGGCTTTCCCACAAATCCCTCTTTTCCATCTGTTCCCTCGCGTGTCTCTTTCCCCTCGCCTGTGTCTTTCTCCTCTCTTCCTTTCTGTCTCTATTTCCCCAACTTTGTCTCGCCTTCCCCCATTCCCTCTCACTCCTCCACTCTCTCTCTTCCCTTGCCGTCACGTTGTCTCTGGCTTTCAATCATTTCCCTCTTTCCCATCTTTTCCCTCGCGTGTGTCTTTCCCCTCGCTTGTGTCTCTCTCCCCTCTTCCTTTCGGTCCCAATATTCCCTAATTTCTCGCTCATTCCCCCCTTCCCTCTCACTCCTCCACTCTCTCTCTTCCCTCGGCTGTCACTGTTCTCCGGCTTTCCCACAAATCCCTCTTTTCCATCTGTTCCCTCGCCTTACTCTTTCCCCTCGCCTGTGTCTCTCTCCTCTCTTCCTTCGGTCTCTATTTCCCCCACTTTCTCTCGCCTTCCCCCATTCCCTCTCACTCCTCCACTCTCTCTCTTCCCTTGCCGTCACGGTTTCTCCGGCTTCCCCACATCTCCCTCTTTCCCATCTGTTCCCTCGCGTGTCTCTTTCCCCTCGCCTGTGTCTTTCTCCTCTCTTCCTTTCTGTCTCTATTTCCCCAACTTTGTCTCGCCTTCCCCCATTCCCTCTCCCTCCTCCTCTCTCTCTCTTGCCTCGGCCGTCACGTTGTCTCTGGCTTTCAATCATCTCCCTCTTACCCATCTTTTCCCACGCGTGTCTCTTTCCCCTCGCCAGTGTCTCTCTCCCCTCTTCCTTTCGGTCCCAATGTTCCCCATTTTCTCTCGCCTTCCCCCATTCCCTCTCACTCCTCCACTCTCTCTCTTCCCTCGGCCGTCACGGTTTCTCCGCATTTCCCACATCTCCCTCTTTCCCATTATTTCCCTCGCGTGTCTCTTTCCCCTCGCCTGTGTCTCTCTCCCCTCTTCCTTTCGGTCCCCATTTTCCCTATTTTCTCGCTCCTTCCCCCATTCCCTCTCACTCCTCCACTCTCTCTCTTCCCTCGGCTGTCACTGTTCTCCGGCTTTCCCACAAATCCCTCTTTTCCATCTGTTCCCTCGCCTTACTCTTTCCCCTCGCCTGTGTCTCTCTCCCCTCTTCCTTTCGGTCCCTATTTTCCCCATTTTCTCTCGCCTTCCCCCACTCCCTCTCACTCCTCCACTCTCTCTCTTCCCTTGCCGTCACGGTTTCTCTGGCTTTCCCACATCTCCCTCTTTTCCATCGTTTCCCTCGCGTGTCTCTTTCCCCTCGCCTGTGTCTCTCTCCCCTCTTCCTTTCGGTCCCAATTTTCCCTATTTTCTCGCTCCTTCCCCCATTCCCTCTCACTCCTCCACTCTCTCTCTTCCCTCGGCTGTCACTGTTCTCTGGCTTTCCCACATCTCCCTCTTTCCCATCTTTTCCCCCTCGTGTCTCTTTCCCCTCGCCTGTGTCTCTCTCCTCTCTTCCTTCGGTCTCTATTTCCCCCAATTTCTCTCGCCTCCCCCCATTCCCTCTCACTCCTCCACTCTCTCTCTTCCCTTGGCCGTCACGGTTTCTCCGGCTTCCCCACATCTCCCTCTTTCCCATCTTTTCCAACACGTGTCTCTTTCCCCTCGCCTGTGTCTCTCTCCTCTCTTCCTTCGGTCTCTATTTCCCCCACTTTCTCTCGCCTTCCCCCATTCCCTCTCACTCCTCCACTCTCTCTCTTCCCTCGGCCATCACGGTTTCTCCGCATTTCCCACATCTCCCTCTTTCCCATTATTTCCCTCGCGTGTCTCTTTCCCCTCGCCTGTGTCTCTCTCCCCTCTTCCTTTCGGTCCCAATTTTCCCTATTTTCTCGCTCCTTCCCCCATTCCCTCTCACTCCTCCACTCTCTCTCTTCCCTCGGCTGTCACTGTTCTCCGGCTTTCCCACAAATCCCTCTTTTCCATCTGTTCCCTCGCGTGCCTCTTTCCCCTCGCCTGTGTCTCTCTCCTCTCTTCCTTCGGTCTCTATTTCCCCCAATTTCTCTCGCCTCCCCCCATTCCCTCTCACTCCTCCACTCTCTCTCTTCCCTTGGCCGTCACGGTTTCTCCGGCTTCCCCACATCTCCCTCTTTCCCATCTTTTCCCCCACGTGTCTCTTTCCCCTCGCCTGTGTCTCTCTCCTCTCTTCCTTCGGTCTCTATTTCCCCCAATTTCTCTCGCCTTCCCCCCTTCCCTCTCACTCCTCCACTCTCTCTCTTCCCTCGGCTGTCACTGTTCTCCGGCTTTCCCACAAATCCCTCTTTTCCATCTGTTCCCTCGCGTGCCTCTTTCCCCTCACCTGTGTCTCTCTCCTCTCTTCCTTCGGTCTCTATTTCCCCCACTTTCTCTCGCCTTCCCCCATTCCCTCTCACTCCTCCACTCTCTCTCTTCCCTCGGCCGTCACGGTTTCTCCGCATTTCCCACATCTCCCTCTTTCCCATTATTTCCCTCGCGTGTCTCTTTCCCCTCGCCTGTGTCTCTCTCAACTCTTCATTTCGATCCCAATTTTCCCTATTTTCTCGCTCCTTCCCCCATTCCCTCTCACTCCTCCACTCTCTCTCTTCCCTCGGCTGTCACTGTTCTCCGGCTTTCCCACAAATCCCTCTTTTCCATCTGTTCCCTCGCCTTACTCTTTCCCCTCGCCTGTGTCTCTCTCCTCTCTTCCTTCGGTCTCTATTTCCCCCACTTTCTCTCGCCTTCCCCCATTCCCTCTCACTCCTCCACTCTCTCTCTTCCCTTGCCGTCACGGTTTCTCTGGCTTTCCCACATCTCCCTCTTTTCCATCGTTTCCCTCGCGTGTCTCTTTCCCCTCGCCTGTGTCTCTCTCCCCTCTTCCTTTCGGTCCCAATTTTCCCTATTTTCTCGCTCCTTCCCCCATTCCCTCTCACTCCTCCACTCTCTCTCTTCCCTCGGCTGTCACTGTTCTCCGGCTTTCCCACATCTCCCTCTTTCCCATCTTTTCCCCCTCGCGTGCCTCTTTCCCCTTGCCTGTGTCTCTCTCCTCTCTTCCTTCGGTCTCTATTTCCCCCACTTTCTCTCGCCTTCCCCCATTCCCTCTCACTCCTCCACTCTCTCTCTTCCCTCGGCCGTCACGGTTTCTCCGCATTTCCCACATCTCCCTCTTTCCCATTATTTCCCTCGCGTGTCTCTTTCCCCTCGCCTGTGTCTCTCTCCCCTCTTCCTTTCGGTCCCAATTTTCCCTATTTTCTCGCTCCTTCCCCCATTCCCTCTCACTCCTCCACTCTCTCTCTTCCCTCGGCTGTCACTGTTCTCCGGCTTTCCCACAAATCCCTCTTTTCCATCAGTTCCCTCGCCTTACTCTTTCCCCTCGCCTGTGTCTCTCTCCTCTCTTCCTTCTGTCTCTATTTCCCCCACTTTCTCTCGCCTTCCCCCATTCCCTCTCACTCCTCCACTCTCTCTCTTCCCTTGCCGTCACGGTTTCTCTGGTTTTCCCACATTTCCCTCTTTCCCATCTTTTCCCTCGCGTGTGTCTTTCCCCTCGCTTGTGTCTCTCTCCCCTCTTCCTTTCGGTCCCAATGTTCCCTAATTTCTCACTCCTTCCCCCCTTCCCTCTCACTCCTCCACTCTCTCTCTTCCCTCGGCTGTCACTGTTCTCCGGCTTTCCCACAAATCCCTCTTTTCCATCTGTTCCCTCGCGTGTCTCTTTCCCCTCGCCTGTGTCTTTCTCCTCTCTTCCTTTCTGTCTCTATTTCCCCAACTTTGTCTCGCCTTCCCCCATTCCCTCTCCCTCCTCCTCTCTCTCTCTTGCCTCGGCCGTCACGTTGTCTCTGGCTTTCAATCATCTCCCTCTTACCCATCTTTTCCCACGCGTGTCTCTTTCCCCTCGCCAGTGTCTCTCTCCCCTCTTCCTTTCGGTCCCAATGTTCCCCATTTTCTCTCGCCTTCCCCCATTCCCTCTCACTCCTCCACTCTCTCTCTTCCCTCGGCCGTCACGGTTTCTCCGCATTTCCCACATCTCCCTCTTTCCCATTATTTCCCTCGCGTGTCTCTTTCCCCTCGCCTGTGTCTCTCTCCCCTCTTCCTTTCGGTCCCCATTTTCCCTATTTTCTCGCTCCTTCCCCCATTCCCTCTCACTCCTCCACTCTCTCTCTTCCCTCGGCTGTCACTGTTCTCCGGCTTTCCCACAAATCCCTCTTTTCCATCTGTTCCCTCGCCTTACTCTTTCCCCTCGCCTGTGTCTCTCTCCCCTCTTCCTTTCGGTCCCTATTTTCCCCATTTTCTCTCGCCTTCCCCCACTCCCTCTCACTCCTCCACTCTCTCTCTTCCCTTGCCGTCACGGTTTCTCTGGCTTTCCCACATCTCCCTCTTTTCCATCGTTTCCCTCGCGTGTCTCTTTCCCCTCGCCTGTGTCTCTCTCCCCTCTTCCTTTCGGTCCCAATTTTCCCTATTTTCTCGCTCCTTCCCCCATTCCCTCTCACTCCTCCACTCTCTCTCTTCCCTCGGCTGTCACTGTTCTCTGGCTTTCCCACATCTCCCTCTTTCCCATCTTTTCCCTCGCGTGTCTCTTTCCCCTCGCCTGTGTCTCTCTCCTCTCTTCCTTCGGTCTCTATTTCCCCCAATTTCTCTCGCCTCCCCCCATTCCCTCTCACTCCTCCACTCTCTCTCTTCCCTTGGCCGTCACGGTTTCTCCGGCTTCCCCACATCTCCCTCTTTCCCATCTTTTCCAACACGTGTCTCTTTCCCCTCGCCTGTGTCTCTCTCCTCTCTTCCTTCGGTCTCTATTTCCCCCACTTTCTCTCGCCTTCCCCCATTCCCTCTCACTCCTCCACTCTCTCTCTTCCCTCGGCCGTCACGGTTTCTCCGCATTTCCCACATCTCCCTCTTTCCCATTATTTCCCTCGCGTGTCTCTTTCCCCTCGCCTGTGTCTCTCTCCCCTCTTCCTTTCGGTCCCAATTTTCCCTATTTTCTCGCTCCTTCCCCCATTCCCTCTCACTCCTCCACTCTCTCTCTTCCCTCGGCTGTCACTGTTCTCCGGCTTTCCCACAAATCCCTCTTTTCCATCTGTTCCCTCGCGTGCCTCTTTCCCCTCGCCTGTGTCTCTCTCCTCTCTTCCTTCGGTCTCTATTTCCCCCAATTTCTCTCGCCTCCCCCCATTCCCTCTCACTCCTCCACTCTCTCTCTTCCCTTGGCCGTCACGGTTTCTCCGGCTTCCCCACATCTCCCTCTTTCCCATCTTTTCCCCCACGTGTCTCTTTCCCCTCGCCTGTGTCTCTCTCCTCTCTTCCTTCGGTCTCTATTTCCCCCAATTTCTCTCGCCTTCCCCCCTTCCCTCTCACTCCTCCACTCTCTCTCTTCCCTCGGCTGTCACTGTTCTCCGGCTTTCCCACAAATCCCTCTTTTCCATCTGTTCCCTCGCGTGCCTCTTTCCCCTCACCTGTGTCTCTCTCCTCTCTTCCTTCGGTCTCTATTTCCCCCACTTTCTCTCGCCTTCCCCCATTCCCTCTCACTCCTCCACTCTCTCTCTTCCCTCGGCCGTCACGGTTTCTCCGCATTTCCCACATCTCCCTCTTTCCCATTATTTCCCTCGCGTGTCTCTTTCCCCTCGCCTGTGTCTCTCTCAACTCTTCATTTCGATCCCAATTTTCCCTATTTTCTCGCTCCTTCCCCCATTCCCTCTCACTCCTCCACTCTCTCTCTTCCCTCGGCTGTCACTGTTCTCCGGCTTTCCCACAAATCCCTCTTTTCCATCTGTTCCCTCGCCTTACTCTTTCCCCTCGCCTGTGTCTCTCTCCTCTCTTCCTTCGGTCTCTATTTCCCCCACTTTCTCTCGCCTTCCCCCATTCCCTCTCACTCCTCCACTCTCTCTCTTCCCTTGCGGTCACGGTTTCTCTGGCTTTCCCACATCTCCCTCTTTTCCATCGTTTCCCTCGCGTGTCTCTTTCCCCTCGCCTGTGTCTCTCTCCCCTCTTCCTTTCGGTCCCAATTTTCCCTATTTTCTCGCTCCTTCCCCCATTCCCTCTCACTCCTCCACTCTCTCTCTTCCCTCGGCTGTCACTGTTCTCCGGCTTTCCCACATCTCCCTCTTTCCCATCTTTTCCCCCTCGCGTGCCTCTTTCCCCTTGCCTGTGTCTCTCTCCTCTCTTCCTTCGGTCTCTATTTCCCCCACTTTCTCTCGCCTTCCCCCATTCCCTCTCACTCCTCCACTCTCTCTCTTCCCTCGGCCGTCACGGTTTCTCCGCATTTCCCACATCTCCCTCTTTCCCATTATTTCCCTCGCGTGTCTCTTTCCCCTCGCCTGTGTCTCTCTCCCCTCTTCCTTTCGGTCCCAATTTTCCCTATTTTCTCGCTCCTTCCCCCATTCCCTCTCACTCCTCCACTCTCTCTCTTCCCTCGGCTGTCACTGTTCTCCGGCTTTCCCACAAATCCCTCTTTTCCATCAGTTCCCTCGCCTTACTCTTTCCCCTCGCCTGTGTCTCTCTCCTCTCTTCCTTCGGTCTCTATTTCCCCCACTTTCTCTCGCCTTCCCCCATTCCCTCTCACTCCTCCACTCTCTCTCTTCCCTTGCCGTCACGGTTTCTCTGGTTTTCCCACATTTCCCTCTTTCCCATCTTTTCCCTCGCGTGTCTCTTTCCCCTCGCTTGTGTCTCTCTCCCCTCTTCCTTTCGGTCCCAATGTTCCCTAATTTCTCACTCCTTCCCCCCTTCCCTCTCACTCCTCCACTCTCTCTCTTCCCTCGGCTGTCACTGTTCTCCGGCTTTCCCACAAATCCCTCTTTTCCATCTGTTCCCTCGCGTGTCTCTTTCCCCTCGCCTGTGTCTTTCTCCTCTCTTCCTTTCTGTCTCTATTTCCCCAACTTTGTCTCGCCTTCCCCCATTCCCTCTCCCTCCTCCTCTCTCTCTCTTGCCTCGGCCGTCACGTTGTCTCTGGCTTTCAATCATCTCCCTCTTACCCATCTTTTCCCACGCGTGTCTCTTTCCCCTCGCCAGTGTCTCTCTCCCCTCTTCCTTTCGGTCCCAATGTTCCCCATTTTCTCTCGCCTTCCCCCATTCCCTCTCACTCCTCCACTCTCTCTCTTCCCTTGCCGTCACGGTTTCTCTGCTTTCCCACATTTCCCTCTTTTCCATCGTTTCCCTCGCGTGTCTCTTTCCCCTCGCTTGTGTCGCTCTCGCCTCTTCCTTTCGGTCCCAATGTTCCCTATTTTCTCGCTCCTTCCCCCATTCCCTCTCACTCCTCCACTGTCTCTCTTCCCTCGGCTGTCACTGTTCTCCGGCTTTCCCACAAATCCCTCTTTTCCATCTGTTCCCTCGCCTTACTCTTTCCCCTCGCCTGTGTCTCTCTCCCCTCTTCCTTTCGGTCCCAATTTTCCCCATTTTCTCGCTCCTTCCCCCATTCCCTCTCACTCCTCCACTGTCTCTCTTCCCTCGGCTGTCACTGTTCTCCGGCTTTCCCACATTTCCCTCTTTTCCATCGTTTCCCTCACGTGTCTCTTTCCCCTCGCTTGTGTCTCTCTCCCCTCTTCCTTTCGGTCCCAATGTTCCCTATTTTCTCGCTCCTTCCCCCATTCCCTCTCACTCCTTCACTCTCTCTCTTCCCTAGGCCTTCACAGTTTTTCTGGTTTTCCCACATTTCCCTCTTTTCCATCTTTTCCCTCGCGTGTCTCTTTCCCCTCGCCTGTGTCTCTCTCCCCTCTTCCTTTCGGTCTCTATTTCCCCCACTTTCTCTCGCCTTCCCCCATTCCCTCTCACTCCTCCACTCTCTCTCTTCCCTCGGCCGTCACGGTTTCTCCGCCTTTCCCACAGCTCCCTCTTTCCTATCTTTCCCCTGGCGTGTCTCTTTCCCCTCGCCTGTGTCTCTCTCCCCTCTTCTTTTCGGTCCCTATTTCCCCAACTTTGTCTCGCCTTCCCCCATTCCCTCTCCCTCCTCCTCTCTCTCTCTTGCCTCGGCCGTCACGTTGTCTCTGGCTTTCAATCATTTCCCTCTTTCCCATCTTTTCCCTCGCGTGTGTCTTTCCCCTCGCTTGTGTCTCTCTCCCCTCTTCCTTTCGGTCCCAATGTTCCCTAATTTCTCGCTCATTCCCCCCTTCCCTCTCACTCCTCCACTCTCTCTCTTCCCTCGGCTGTCACTGTTCTCCGGCTTTCCCACAAATCCCTCTTTTCCATCTGTTCCCTCGCCTTACTCTTTCCCCTCGCCTGTGTCTCTCTCCTCTCTTCCTTCGGTCTCTATTTCCCCCACTTTCTCTCGCCTTCCCCCATTCCCTCTCACTCCTCCACTCTCTCTCTTCCCTTGCCGTCACGGTTTCTCCGGCTTCCCCACATCTCCCTCTTTCCCATCTGTTCCCTCGCGTGTCTCTTTCCCCTCGCCTGTGTCTTTCTCCTCTCTTCCTTTCTGTCTCTATTTCCCCAACTTTGTCTCGCCTTCCCCCATTCCCTCTCCCTCCTCCTCTCTCTCTCTTGCCTCGGCCGTCACGTTGTCTCTGGCTTTCAATCATCTCCCTCTTACCCATCTTTTCCCACGCGTGTCTCTTTCCCCTCGCCAGTGTCTCTCTCCCCTCTTCCTTTCGGTCCCAATGTTCCCCATTTTCTCTCGCCTTCCCCCATTCCCTCTCACTCCTCCACTCTCTCTCTTCCCTCGGCCGTCACGGTTTCTCCGCATTTCCCACATCTCCCTCTTTCCCATTATTTCCCTCGCGTGTCTCTTTCCCCTCGCCTGTGTCTCTCTCCCCTCTTCCTTTCGGTCCCCATTTTCCCTATTTTCTCGCTCCTTCCCCCATTCCCTCTCACTCCTCCACTCTCTCTCTTCCCTCGGCTGTCACTGTTCTCCGGCTTTCCCACAAATCCCTCTTTTCCATCTGTTCCCTCGCCTTACTCTTTCCCCTCGCCTGTGTCTCTCTCCCCTCTTCCTTTCGGTCCCTATTTTCCCCATTTTCTCTCGCCTTCCCCCACTCCCTCTCACTCCTCCACTCTCTCTCTTCCCTCGGCTGTCACTGTTCTCTGGCTTTCCCACATCTCCCTCTTTCCCATCTTTTCCCCCTCGTGTCTCTTTCCCCTCGCCTGTGTCTCTCTCCTCTCTTCCTTCGGTCTCTATTTCCCCCAATTTCTCTCGCCTCCCCCCATTCCCTCTCACTCCTCCACTCTCTCTCTTCCCTTGGCCGTCACGGTTTCTCCGGCTTCCCCACATCTCCCTCTTTCCCATCTTTTCCCCCTCGTGTCTCTTTCCCCTCGCCTGTGTCTCTCTCCTCTCTTCCTTCGGTCTCTATTTCCCCCAATTTCTCTCGCCTCCCCCCATTCCCTCTCACTCCTCCACTCTCTCTCTTCCCTTGGCCGTCACTGTTTCTCCGGCTTCCCCACATCTCCCTCTTTCCCATCTTTTCCAACACGTGTCTCTTTCCCCTCGCCTGTGTCTCTCTCCTCTCTTCCTTCGGTCTCTATTTCCCCCACTTTCTCTCGCCTTCCCCCATTCCCTCTCACTCCTCCACTCTCTCTCTTCCCTCGGCCGTCACGGTTTCTCCGCATTTCCCACATCTCCCTCTTTCCCATTATTTCCCTCGCGTGTCTCTTTCCCCTCGCCTGTGTCTCTCTCCCCTCTTCCTTTCGGTCCCAATTTTCCCTATTTTCTCGCTCCTTCCCCCATTCCCTCTCACTCCTCCACTCTCTCTCTTCCCTCGGCTGTCACTGTTCTCCGGCTTTCCCACAAATCCCTCTTTTCCATCTGTTCCCTCGCGTGCCTCTTTCCCCTCGCCTGTGTCTCTCTCCTCTCTTCCTTCGGTCTCTATTTCCCCCACTTTCTCTCGCCTTCCCCCATTCCCTCTCACTCCTCCACTCTCTCTCTTCCCTCGGCCGTCACGGTTTCTCCGCATTTCCCACATCTCCCTCTTTCCCATTATTTCCCTCGCGTGTCTCTTTCCCCTCGCCTGTGTCTCTCTCAACTCTTCCTTTCGATCCCAATTTTCCCTATTTTCTCGCTCCTTCCCCCATTCCCTCTCACTCCTCCACTCTCTCTCTTCCCTCGGCTGTCACTGTTCTCCGGCTTTCCCACAAATCCCTCTTTTCCATCTGTTCCCTCGCCTTACTCTTTCCCCTCGCCTGTGTCTCTCTCCTCTCTTCCTTCGGTCTCTATTTCCCCCACTTTCTCTCGCCTTCCCCCATTCCCTCTCACTCCTCCACTCTCTCTCTTCCCTTGGCCATCACGGTTTCTCCGGCTTCCCCACATCTCCCTCTTTCCCATCTTTTCCCCCACGTGTCTCTTTCCCCTCGCCTGTGTCTCTCTCCTCTCTTCCTTCGGTCTCTATTTCCCCCAATTTCTCTCGCCTTCCCCCATTCCCTCTCACTCCTCCACTCTCTCTCTTCCCTTGCCGTCACGGTTTCTCTGGCTTTCCCACATTTCCCTCTTTTCCATCTTTTCCCTCGCGTGTCTCTTTCCCCTCGCCTGTGTCTCTCTCCCCTCTTCCTTTCGGTCCCAATGTTCCCTATTTTCTAGCTCCTTCCCCCATTCCCTCTCACTCCTCCACTCTCTCTCTTCCCTCGGCTGTCACTGTTCTCCGGCTTTCCCACAAATCCCTCTTTTCCATCTGTTTTCTCGCCTTACTCTTTCCCCTCGGCTGTGTCTCTCTCCCCTCTTCCTTTCGGTCCCTATTTTCCCCATTTTCTCTCGCCTTCCCCCATTCCCTCTCACTCCTCCACTCTCTCTCTTCCCTTGCCGTCACGGTTTGTCTGGCTTTCCCACATCTCCCTCTTTTCCATCGTTTCCCTCGCGTGTCTCTTTCCCCTCGCCTGTGTCTCTCTCCCCTCTTCCTTTCGGTGCCAATGTTCCCTATTTTCTCGCTCCTTTCCCCATTCCCTCTCACTCCTCCACTCTCTCTCTTCCCTCGGCTGCCACTGTTCTCCGGCTTTCCCACAAATCCCTCTTTTCCATCTGTTCCCTCGCCTTACTCTTTCCCCTCGCATGTGTCTCTCTCCTCTCTTCCTTCGGTCTCTATTTCCCCCAATTTCTCTCGCCTTCCCCCATTCCCTCGCACTCCTCCACTCTCTCTCTTCCCTCGGCCGTCACGGTTTCTCCGCATTTCCCACATCTCCCTCTTTCCCATTATTTCCCTCGCGTGTCTCTTTCCCCTCGCCTGTGTCTCTCTCAACTCTTCCTTTCGATCCCAATTTTCCCTATTTTCTCGCTCCTTCCCCCATTCCCTCTCACTCCTCCACTCTGTCTCTTCCCTCGGCTGTCACTGTTCTCCGGCTTTCCCACAAATCCCTCTTTTCCATCTGTTCCCTCGCCTTACTCTTTCCCCTCGCCTGTGTCTCTCTCCCCTCTTCCTTTCGGTCCCTATTTTCCCCATTTTCTCTCGCCTTCCCCCATTCCCTCTCACTCCTCCACTCTCTCTCTTCCCTTGCCGTCACGGTTTCTCTGGCTTTCCCACATCTCCCTCTTTTCCATCGTTTCCCTCGCGTGTCTCTTTCCCCTCGCCTGTGTCTCTCTCCCCTCTTCCTTTCGGTCCCAATGTTCCCTATTTTCTCGCTCCTTTCCCCATTCCCTCTCACTCCTCCACTCTCTCTCTTCCCTCGGCTGTCACTGTTCTCTGGCTTTCCCACATCTCCCTCTTTCCCATCTTTTCCCCCTCGTGTCTCTTTCCCCTCGCCTGTGTCTCTCTCCTCTCTTCCTTCGGTCTCTATTTCCCCCAATTTCTCTCGCCTCCCCCCATTCCCTCTCACTCCTCCACTCTCTCTCTTCCCTTGGCCATCACGGTTTCTCCGGCTTCCCCACATCTCCCTCTTTCCCATCTTTTCCCCCACGTGTCTCTTTCCCCTCGCCTGTGTCTCTCTCCTCTCTTCCTTCGGTCTCTATTTCCCCCAATTTCTCTCGCCTTCCCCCCTTCCCTCTCACTCCTCCACTCTCTCTCTCCCCTCGGCTGTCACTGTTCTCCGGCTTTCCCACAAATCCCTCTTTTCCATCTGTTCCCTCGCGTGCCTCTTTCCCCTCGCCTGTGTCTCTCTCCTCTCTTCCTTCGGTCTCTATTTCCCCCACTTTCTCTCGCCTTCCCCCATTCCCTCTCACTCCTCCACTCTCTCTCTTCCCTCGGCTGTCACTGTTCTCTGGCTTTCCCACATCTCCCTCTTTCCCATCTTTTCCCCCTCGTGTCTCTTTCCCCTCGCCTGTGTCTCTCTCCTCTCTTCCTTCGGTCTCTATTTCCCCCAATTTCTCTCGCCTCCCCCCATTCCCTCTCACTCCTCCACTCTCTCTCTTCCCTTGGCCGTCACGGTTTCTCCGGCTTCCCCACATCTCCCTCTTTTCCATCTGTTCCCTCGCGTGCCTCTTTCCCCTCGCCTCTGTCTCTCTCCTCTCTTCCTTCGGTCTCTATTTCCCCCACTTTCTCTCGCCTTCCCCCATTCCCTCTCACTCCTCCACTCTCTCTCTTCCCTCGGCCGTCACGGTTTCTCCGCATTTCCCACATCTCCCTCTTTCCCATTATTTCCCTCGCGTGTCTCTTTCCCCTCGCCTGTGTCTCTCTCCCCTCTTCCTTTCGGTCCCAATTTTCCCTATTTTCTCGCTCCTTCCCCCATTCCCTCTCACTCCTCCACTCTCTCTCTTCCCTCGGCTGTCACTGTTCTCCGGCTTTCCCACAAATCCCTCTTTTCCATCTGTTCCCTCGCGTGCCTCTTTCCCCTCGCCTGTGTCTCTCTCCTCTCTTCCTTCGGTCTCTATTTCCCCCACTTTCTCTCGCCTTCCCCCATTCCCTCTCACTCCTCCACTCTCTCTCTTCCCTCGGCCGTCACGGTTTCTCCGCATTTCCCACATCTCCCTCTTTCCCATTATTTCCCTCGCGTGTCTCTTTCCCCTCGCCTGTGTCTCTCTCAACTCTTCCTTTCGATCCCAATTTTCCCTATTTTCTCGCTCCTTCCCCCATTCCCTCTCACTCCTCCACTCTCTCTCTTCCCTCGGCTGTCACTGTTCTCCGGCTTTCCCACAAATCCCTCTTTTCCATCTGTTCCCTCGCCTTACTCTTTCCCCTCGCCTGTGTCTCTCTCCTCTCTTCCTTCGGTCTCTATTTCCCCCACTTTCTCTCGCCTTCCCCCATTCCCTCTCACTCCTCCACTCTCTCTCTTCCCTTGGCCATCACGGTTTCTCCGGCTTCCCCACATCTCCCTCTTTCCCATCTTTTCCCCCACGTGTCTCTTTCCCCTCGCCTGTGTCTCTCTCCTCTCTTCCTTCGGTCTCTATTTCCTCCAATTTCTCTCGCCTTCCCCCATTCCCTCTCACTCCTCCACTCTCTCTCTTCCCTTGCCGTCACGGTTTCTCTGGCTTTCCCACATTTCCCTCTTTTCCATCTTTTCCCTCGCGTGTCTCTTTCCCCTCGCCTGTGTCTCTCTCCCCTCTTCCTTTCGGTCCCAATGTTCCCTATTTTCTCGCTCCTTCCCCCATTCCCTCTCACTCCTCCACTCTCTCTCTTCCCTCGGCTGTCACTGTTCTCCGGCTTTCCCACAAATCCCTCTTTTCCATCTGTTCCCTCGCCTTACTCTTTCCCCTCGGCTGTGTCTCTCTCCCCTCTTCCTTTCGGTCCCTATTTTCCCCATTTTCTCTCGCCTTCCCCCATTCCCTCTCACTCCTCCACTCTCTCTCTTCCCTTGCCGTCACGGTTTGTCTGGCTTTCCCACATCTCCCTCTTTTCCATCGTTTCCCTCGCGTGTCTCTTTCCCCTCGCCTGTGTCTCTCTCCCCTCTTCCTTTCGGTCCCAATGTTCCCTATTTTCTCGCTCCTTTCCCCATTCCCTCTCACTCCTCCACTCTCTCTCTTCCCTCGGCTGTCACTGTTCTCCGGCTTTCCCACAAATCCCTCTTTTCCATCTGTTCGCTCGCCTTACTCTTTCCCCTCGCCTGTGTCTCTCTCCTCTCTTCCTTCGGTCTCTATTTCCCCCACTTTCTCTCGCCTTCCCCCATTCCCTCTCACTCCTCCACTCTCTCTCTTCCCTCGGCCGTCACGGTTTCTCCGCATTTCCCACATCTCCCTCTTTCCCATTATTTCCCTCGCGTGTCTCTTTCCCCTCGCCTGTGTCTCTCTCAACTCTTCCTTTCGATCCCAATTTTCCCTATTTTCTCGCTCCTTCCCCCATTCCCTCTCACTCCTCCACTCTCTCTCTTCCCTCGGCTGTCACTGTTCTCCGGCTTTCCCACAAATCCCTCTTTTCCATCTGTTCCCTCGCCTTACTCTTTCCCCTCGCCTGTGTCTCTCTCCTCTCTTCCTTCGGTCTCTATTTCCCCCACTTTCTCTCGCCTTCCCCCATTCCCTCTCACTCCTCCACTCTCTCTCTTCCCTTGGCCATCACGGTTTCTCCGGCTTCCCCACATCTCCCTCTTTCCCATCTTTTCCCCCACGTGTCTCTTTCCCCTCGCCTGTGTCTCTCTCCTCTCTTCCTTCGGTCTCTATTTCCTCCAATTTCTCTCGCCTTCCCCCATTCCCTCTCACTCCTCCACTCTCTCTCTTCCCTTGCCGTCACGGTTTCTCTGGCTTTCCCACATTTCCCTCTTTTCCATCTTTTCCCTCGCGTGTCTCTTTCCCCTCGCCTGTGTCTCTCTCCCCTCTTCCTTTCGGTCCCAATGTTCCCTATTTTCTCGCTCCTTCCCCCATTCCCTCTCACTCCTCCACTCTCTCTCTTCCCTCGGCTGTCACTGTTCTCCGGCTTTCCCACAAATCCCTCTTTTCCATCTGTTCCCTCGCCTTACTCTTTCCCCTCGGCTGTGTCTCTCTCCCCTCTTCCTTTCGGTCCCTATTTTCCCCATTTTCTCTCGCCTTCCCCCATTCCCTCTCACTCCTCCACTCTCTCTCTTCCCTTGCCGTCACGGTTTGTCTGGCTTTCCCACATCTCCCTCTTTTCCATCGTTTCCCTCGCGTGTCTCTTTCCCCTCGCCTGTGTCTCTCTCCCCTCTTCCTTTCGGTCCCAATGTTCCCTATTTTCTCGCTCCTTCCCCCATTCCCTCTCACTCCTCCACTCTCTCTCTTCCCTCGGCTGTCACTGTTCTCCGGCTTTCCCACAAATCCCTCTTTTCCATCTGTTCCCTCGCCTTACTCTTTCCCCTCGGCTGTGTCTCTCTCCCCTCTTCCTTTCGGTCCCTATTTTCCCCGTTTTCTCTCGCCTTCCCCCATTCCCTCTCACTCCTCCACTCTCTCTCTTCCCTTGCCGTCACGGTTTGTCTGGCTTTCCCACATCTCCCACTTTTCCATCGTTTCCCTCGCGTGTCTCTTTCCCCTCGCCTGTGTCTCTCTCCCCTCTTCCTTTCGGTCCCAATGTTCCCTATTTTCTCGCTCCTTTCCCCATTCCCTCTCACTCCTCCACTCTCTCTCTTCCCTCGGCTGTCACTGTTCTCCGGCTTTCCCACAAATCCCTCTTTTCCATCTGTTCCCTCGCCTTACTCTTTCCCCTCGCATGTGTCTCTCTCCTCTCTTCCTTCGGTCTCTATTTCCCCCAATTTCTCTCGCCTTCCCCCATTCCCTCGCACTCCTCCACTCTCTCTCTTCCCTCGGCCGTCACGGTTTCTCCGCATTTCCCACATCTCCCTCTTTCCCATTATTTCCCTCGCGTGTCTCTTTCCCCTCGCCTGTGTCTCTCTCAACTCTTCCTTTCGATCCCAATTTTCCCTATTTTCTCGCTCCTTCCCCCATTCCCTCTCACTCCTCCACTCTCTCTCTTCCCTCGGCTGTCACTGTTCTCCGGCTTTCCCACAAATCCCTCTTTTCCATCTGTTCCCTCGCCTTACTCTTTCCCCTCGCCTGTGTCTCTCTCCTCTCTTCCTTCGGTCTCTATTTCCCCCACTTTCTCTCGCCTTCCCCCATTCCCTCTCACTCCTCCACTCTCTCTCTTCCCTTGGCCATCACGGTTTCTCCGGCTTCCCCACATCTCCCTCTTTCCCATCTTTTCCCCCACGTGTCTCTTTCCCCTCGCCTGTGTCTCTCTCCTCTCTTCCTTCGGTCTCTATTTCCTCCAATTTCTCTCGCCTTCCCCCATTCCCTCTCACTCCTCCACTCTCTCTCTTCCCTTGCCGTCACGGTTTCTCTGGCTTTCCCACATTTCCCTCTTTTCCATCTTTTCCCTCGCGTGTCTCTTTCCCCTCGCCTGTGTCTCTCTCCCCTCTTCCTTTCGGTCCCAATGTTCCCTATTTTCTCGCTCCTTCCCCCATTCCCTCTCACTCCTCCACTCTCTCTCTTCCCTCGGCTGTCACTGTTCTCCGGCTTTCCCACAAATCCCTCTTTTCCATCTGTTCCCTCGCCTTACTCTTTCCCCTCGGCTGTGTCTCTCTCCCCTCTTCCTTTCGGTCCCTATTTTCCCCATTTTCTCTCGCCTTCCCCCATTCCCTCTCACTCCTCCACTCTCTCTCTTCCCTTGCCGTCACGGTTTGTCTGGCTTTCCCACATCTCCCTCTTTTCCATCGTTTCCCTCGCGTGTCTCTTTCCCCTCGCCTGTGTCTCTCTCCCCTCTTCCTTTCGGTCCCAATGTTCCCTATTTTCTCGCTCCTTCCCCCATTCCCTCTCACTCCTCCACTCTCTCTCTTCCCTCGGCTGTCACTGTTCTCCGGCTTTCCCACAAATCCCTCTTTTCCATCTGTTCCCTCGCCTTACTCTTTCCCCTCGGCTGTGTCTCTCTCCCCTCTTCCTTTCGGTCCCTATTTTCCCCATTTTCTCTCGCCTTCCCCCATTCCCTCTCACTCCTCCACTCTCTCTCTTCCCTTGCCGTCACGGTTTGTCTGGCTTTCCCACATCTCCCACTTTTCCATCGTTTCCCTCGCGTGTCTCTTTCCCCTCGCCTGTATCTCTCTCCCCTCTTCCTTTCGGTCCCAATGTTCCCTATTTTCTCGCTCCTTTCCCCATTCCCTCTCACTCCTCCACTCTCTCTCTTCCCTCGGCTGTCACTGTTCTTCGGCTTTCCCACAAATCCCTCTTTTCCATCTGTTCCCTCGCCTTACTCTTTCCCCTCGCATGTGTCTCTCTCCTCTCTTCCTTCGGTCTCTATTTCCCCCAATTTCTCTCGCCTTCCCCCATTCCCTCGCACTCCTCCACTCTCTCTCTTCCCTCGGCCGTCACGGTTTCTCCGCATTTCCCACATCTCCCTCTTTCCCATTATTTCCCTCGCGTGTCTCTTTCCCCTCGCCTGTGTCTCTCTCAACTCTTCCTTTCGATCCCAATTTTCCCTATTTTCTCGCTCCTTCCCCCATTCCCTCTCACTCCTCCACTCTCTCTCTTCCCTCGGCTGTCACTGTTCTCCGGCTTTCCCACAAATCCCTCTTTTCCATCTGTTCCCTCGCCTTACTCTTTCCCCTCGCCTGTGTCTCTCTCCCCTCTTCCTTTCGGTCCCTATTTTCCCCATTTTCTCTCGCCTTCCCCCATTCCCTCTCACTCCTCCACTCTCTCTCTTCCCTTGCCGTCACGGTTTCTCTGGCTTTCCCACATCTCCCTCTTTTCCATCGTTTCCCTCGCGTGTCTCTTTCCCCTCGCCTGTGTCTCTCTCCCCTCTTCCTTTCGGTCCCAATGTTCCCTATTTTCTCGCTCCTTTCCCCATTCCCTCTCACTCCTCCACTCTCTCTCTTCCCTCGGCTGTCACTGTTCTCTGGCTTTCCCACATCTCCCTCTTTCCCATCTTTTCCCCCTCGTGTCTCTTTCCCCTCGCCTGTGTCTCTCTCCTCTCTTCCTTCGGTCTCTATTTCCCCCAATTTCTCTCGCCTCCCCCCATTCCCTCTCACTCCTCCACTCTCTCTCTTCCCTTGGCCATCACGGTTTCTCCGGCTTCCCCACATCTCCCTCTTTCCCATCTTTTCCCCCACGTGTCTCTTTCCCCTCGCCTGTGTCTCTCTCCTCTCTTCCTTCGGTCTCTATTTCCCCCAATTTCTCTCGCCTTCCCCCCTTCCCTCTCACTCCTCCACTCTCTCTCTCCCCTCGGCTGTCACTGTTCTCCGGCTTTCCCACAAATCCCTCTTTTCCATCTGTTCGCTCGCCTTACTCTTTCCCCTCGCCTGTGTCTCTCTCCTCTCTTCCTTCGGTCTCTATTTCCCCCACTTTCTCTCGCCTTCCCCCATTCCCTCTCACTCCTCCACTCTCTCTCTTCCCTCGGCCGTCACGGTTTCTCCGCATTTCCCACATCTCCCTCTTTCCCATTATTTCCCTCGCGTGTCTCTTTCCCCTCGCCTGTGTCTCTCTCAACTCTTCCTTTCGATCCCAATTTTCCCTATTTTCTCGCTCCTTCCCCCATTCCCTCTCACTCCTCCACTCTCTCTCTTCCCTCGGCTGTCACTGTTCTCCGGCTTTCCCACAAATCCCTCTTTTCCATCTGTTCCCTCGCCTTACTCTTTCCCCTCGCCTGTGTCTCTCTCCTCTCTTCCTTCGGTCTCTATTTCCCCCACTTTCTCTCGCCTTCCCCCATTCCCTCTCACTCCTCCACTCTCTCTCTTCCCTTGGCCATCACGGTTTCTCCGGCTTCCCCACATCTCCCTCTTTCCCATCTTTTCCCCCACGTGTCTCTTTCCCCTCGCCTGTGTCTCTCTCCTCTCTTCCTTCGGTCTCTATTTCCCCCAATTTCTCTCGCCTTCCCCCATTCCCTCTCACTCCTCCACTCTCTCTCTTCCCTTGCCGTCACGGTTTCTCTGGCTTTCCCACATCTCCCTCTTTTCCATCGTTTCCCTCGCGTGTCTCTTTCCCCTCGCCTGTGTCTCTCTCCCCTCTTCCTTTCGGTCCCAATGTTCCCTATTTTCTCGCTCCTTTCCCCATTCGCTCTCACTCCTCCACTCTCTCTCTTCCCTCGGCTGTCACTGTTCTCTGGCTTTCCCACATCTCCCTCTTTCCCATCTTTTCCCCCTCGTGTCTCTTTCCCCTCGCCTGTGTCTCTCTCCTCTCTTCCTTCGGTCTCTATTTCCCCCAATTTCTCTCGCCTCCCCCCATTCCCTCTCACTCCTCCACTCTCTCTCTTCCCTTGGCCGCCACGGTTTCTCCGGCTTCCCCACATCTCCCTCTTTCCCATCTTTTCCCCCACGTGTCTCTTTCCCCTCGCCTGTGTCTCTCTCCTCTCTTCCTTCGGTCTCTATTTCCCCCAATTTCTCTCGCCTTCCCCCCTTCCCTCTCACTCCTCCACTCTCTCTCTTCCCTCGGCTGTCACTGTTCTCCGGCTTTCCCACAAATCCCTCTTTTCCATCTGTTCCCTCGCGTGCCTCTTTCCCCTCACCTGTGTCTCTCTCCTCTCTTCCTTCGGTCTCTATTTCCCCCACTTTCTCTCGCCTTCCCCCATTCCCTCTCACTCCTCCACTCTCTCTCTTCCCTCGGCCGTCACGGTTTCTCCGCATTTCCCACATCTCCCTCTTTCCCATTATTTCCCTCGCGTGTCTCTTTCCCCTCGCCTGTGTCTCTCTCAACTCTTCATTTCGATCCCAATTTTCCCTATTTTCTCGCTCCTTCCCCCATTCCCTCTCACTCCTCCACTCTCTCTCTTCCCTCGGCTGTCACTGTTCTCCGGCTTTCCCACAAATCCCTCTTTTCCATCTGTTCCCTCGCCTTACTCTTTCCCCTCGCCTGTGTCTCTCTCCCCTCTTCCTTTCGGTCCCTATTTTCCCCATTTTCTCTCGCCTTCCCCCATTCCCTCTCACTCCTCCACTCTCTCTCTTCCCTTGCCGTCACGGTTTCTCTGGCTTTCCCACATCTCCCTCTTTTCCATCGTTTCCCTCGCGTGTCTCTTTCCCCTCGCCTGTGTCTCTCTCCCCTCTTCCTTTCGGTCCCAATGTTCCCTATTTTCTCGCTCCTTTCCCCATTCCCTCTCACTCCTCCACTCTCTCTCTTCCCTCGGCTGTCACTGTTCTCTGGCTTTCCCACATCTCCCTCTTTCCCATCTTTTCCCCCACGTGTCTCTTTCCCCTCGCCTGTGTCTCTCTCCTCTCTTCCTTCGGTCTCTATTTCCCCCAATTTCTCTCGCCTTCCCCCCTTCCCTCTCACTCCTCCACTCTCTCTCTCCCCTCGGCTGTCACTGTTCTCCGGCTTTCCCACAAATCCCTCTTTTCCATCTGTTCGCTCGCCTTACTCTTTCCCCTCGCCTGTGTCTCTCTCCTCTCTTCCTTCGGTCTCTATTTCCCCCACTTTCTCTCGCCTTCCCCCATTCCCTCTCACTCCTCCACTCTCTCTCTTCCCTCGGCCGTCACGGTTTCTCCGCATTTCCCACATCTCCCTCTTTCCCATTATTTCCCTCGCGTGTCTCTTTCCCCTCGCCTGTGTCTCTCTCAACTCTTCCTTTCGATCCCAATTTTCCCTATTTTCTCGCTCCTTCCCCCATTCCCTCTCACTCCTCCACTCTCTCTCTTCCCTCGGCTGTCACTGTTCTCCGGCTTTCCCACAAATCCCTCTTTTCCATCTGTTCCCTCGCCTTACTCTTTCCCCTCGCCTGTGTCTCTCTCCTCTCTTCCTTCGGTCTCTATTTCCCCCACTTTCTCTCGCCTTCCCCCATTCCCTCTCACTCCTCCACTCTCTCTCTTCCCTTGGCCATCACGGTTTCTCCGGCTTCCCCACATCTCCCTCTTTCCCATCTTTTCCCCCACGTGTCTCTTTCCCCTCGCCTGTGTCTCTCTCCTCTCTTCCTTCGGTCTCTATTTCCCCCAATTTCTCTCGCCTTCCCCCATTCCCTCTCACTCCTCCACTCTCTCTCTTCCCTTGCCGTCACGGTTTCTCTGGCTTTCCCACATCTCCCTCTTTTCCATCGTTTCCCTCGCGTGTCTCTTTCCCCTCGCCTGTGTCTCTCTCCCCTCTTCCTTTCGGTCCCAATGTTCCCTATTTTCTCGCTCCTTTCCCCATTCGCTCTCACTCCTCCACTCTCTCTCTTCCCTCGGCTGTCACTGTTCTCTGGCTTTCCCACATCTCCCTCTTTCCCATCTTTTCCCCCTCGTGTCTCTTTCCCCTCGCCTGTGTCTCTCTCCTCTCTTCCTTCGGTCTCTATTTCCCCCAATTTCTCTCGCCTCCCCCCATTCCCTCTCACTCCTCCACTCTCTCTCTTCCCTTGGCCGTCACGGTTTCTCCGGCTTCCCCACATCTCCCTCTTTCCCATCTTTTCCCCCACGTGTCTCTTTCCCCTCGCCTGTGTCTCTCTCCTCTCTTCCTTCGGTCTCTATTTCCCCCAATTTCTCTCGCCTTCCCCCCTTCCCTCTCACTCCTCCACTCTCTCTCTTCCCTCGGCTGTCACTGTTCTCCGGCTTTCCCACAAATCCCTCTTTTCCATCTGTTCCCTCGCGTGCCTCTTTCCCCTCACCTGTGTCTCTCTCCTCTCTTCCTTCGGTCTCTATTTCCCCCACTTTCTCTCGCCTTCCCCCATTCCCTCTCACTCCTCCACTCTCTCTCTTCCCTCGGCCGTCACGGTTTCTCCGCATTTCCCACATCTCCCTCTTTCCCATTATTTCCCTCGCGTGTCTCTTTCCCCTCGCCTGTGTCTCTCTCAACTCTTCATTTCGATCCCAATTTTCCCTATTTTCTCGCTCCTTCCCCCATTCCCTCTCACTCCTCCACTCTCTCTCTTCCCTCGGCTGTCACTGTTCTCCGGCTTTCCCACAAATCCCTCTTTTCCATCTGTTCCCTCGCCTTACTCTTTCCCCTCGCCTGTGTCTCTCTCCTCTCTTCCTTCGGTCTCTATTTCCCCCACTTTCTCTCGCCTTCCCCCATTCCCTCTCACTCCTCCACTCTCTCTCTTCCCTTGCGGTCACGGTTTCTCTGGCTTTCCCACATCTCCCTCTTTTCCATCGTTTCCCTCGCGTGTCTCTTTCCCCTCGCCTGTGTCTCTCTCCCCTCTTCCTTTCGGTCCCAATTTTCCCTATTTTCTCGCTCCTTCCCCCATTCCCTCTCACTCCTCCACTCTCTCTCTTCCCTCGGCTGTCACTGTTCTCCGGCTTTCCCACATCTCCCTCTTTCCCATCTTTTCCCCCTCGCGTGCCTCTTTCCCCTTGCCTGTGTCTCTCTCCTCTCTTCCTTCGGTCTCTATTTCCCCCACTTTCTCTCGCCTTCCCCCATTCCCTCTCACTCCTCCACTCTCTCTCTTCCCTCGGCCGTCACGGTTTCTCCGCATTTCCCACATCTCCCTCTTTCCCATTATTTCCCTCGCGTGTCTCTTTCCCCTCGCCTGTGTCTCTCTCCCCTCTTCCTTTCGGTCCCAATTTTCCCTATTTTCTCGCTCCTTCCCCCATTCCCTCTCACTCCTCCACTCTCTCTCTTCCCTCGGCTGTCACTGTTCTCCGGCTTTCCCACAAATCCCTCTTTTCCATCAGTTCCCTCGCCTTACTCTTTCCCCTCGCCTGTGTCTCTCTCCTCTCTTCCTTCGGTCTCTATTTCCCCCACTTTCTCTCGCCTTCCCCCATTCCCTCTCACTCCTCCACTCTCTCTCTTCCCTTGCCGTCACGGTTTCTCTGGTTTTCCCACATTTCCCTCTTTCCCATCTTTTCCCTCGCGTGTGTCTTTCCCCTCGCTTGTGTCTCTCTCCCCTCTTCCTTTCGGTCCCAATGTTCCCTAATTTCTCACTCCTTCCCCCCTTCCCTCTCACTCCTCCACTCTCTCTCTTCCCTCGGCTGTCACTGTTCTCCGGCTTTCCCACAAATCCCTCTTTTCCATCGTTTCACTCCCGTGTCTCTTTCCCCTCGCTTGTGTCTCTCTCCCCTCTTCGTTTCGGTCCCAATTTTCCCTATTTTCTCGCTCCTTCCCCCATTCCCTCTCACTCCTCCACTCTCTCTCTTCCCTCGGCTGTCACTGTTCTCCGGCTTTCCCACAAATCCCTCTTTTCCATCAGTTCCCTCGCCTTACTCTTTCCCCTCGCCTGTGTCTCTCTCCTCTTTTCCTTCGGTCTCTATTTCCCCCACTTTCTCTCGCCTTCCCCCATTCCCTCTCACTCCTCCACTCTCTCTCTTCCCTTGCCGTCACGGTTTCTCTGGTTTTCCCACATTTCCCTCTTTCCCATCTTTTCCCTCGCGTGTGTCTTTCCCCTCGCTTGTGTCTCTCTCCCCTCTTCCTTTCGGTCCCAATGTTCCCTAATTTCTCACTCCTTCCCCCCTTCCCTCTCACTCCTCCACTCTCTCTCTTCCCTCGGCTGTCACTGTTCTCCGGCTTTCCCACAAATCCCTCTTTTCCATCTGTTCCCTCGCCTTACTCTTTCCCCTCGCCTGTGTCTCTCTCCTCTCTTCCTTCGGTCTCTATTTCCCCCACTTTCTCTCGCCTTCCCCCATTCCCTCTCACTCCTCCACTCTCTCTCTTCCCTTGCCGTCACGGTTTCTCTGGTTTTCCCACATTTTCCTCTTTCCCATCTTTTCCCTCGCGTGTGTCTTTCCCCTCGCTTGTGTCTCTCTCCCCTCTTCCTTTCGGTCCCAATGTTCCCTAATTTCTCGCTCCTTCCCCCCTTCCCTCTCACTCCTCCACTCTCTCTCTTCCCTCGGCTGTCACTGTTCTCCGGCTTTCCCACAAATCCCTCTTTTCCATCTGTTCCCTCGCCTTACTCTTTCCCCTCGCCTGTGTCTCTCTCCTCTCTTCCTTCGGTCTCTATTTCCCCCACTTTCTCTCGCCTTCCCCCATTCCCTCTCACTCCTCCACTCTCTCTCTTCCCTTGGCCGTCACGGTTTCTCCGGCTTCCCCACATCTCCCTCTTTCCCATCTGTTCCCTCGCGTGTCTCTTTCCCCTCGCCTGTGTCTTTCTCCTCTCTTCCTTTCTGTCTCTATTTCCCCAACTTTGTCTCGCCTTCCCCCATTCCCTCTCCCTCCTCCTCTCTCTCTCTTGCCTCGGCCGTCACGTTGTCTCTGGCTTTCAATCATCTCCCTCTTACCCATCTTTCCCCACGCGTGTCTCTTTCCCCTCGCCAGTGTCTCTCTCCCCTCTTCCTTTCGGTCCCAATGTTCCCCATTTTCTCTCGCCTTCCCCCATTCCCTCTCACTCCTCCACTCTCTCTCTTCCCTTGCCGTCACGGTTTCTCTGGTTTTCCCACATTTCCCTCTTTCCCATCTTTTCCCTCGCGTGTGTCTTTCCCCTCGCTTGTGTCTCTCTCCCCTCTTCCTTTCGGTCCCAATGTTCCCTAATTTCTCGCTCCTTCCCCCCTTCCCTCTCACTCCTCCACTCTCTCTCTTCCCTCGGCTGTCACTGTTCTCCGGCTTTCCCACAAATCCCTCTTTTCCATCTGTTCCCTCGCCTTACTCTTTCCCCTCGCCTGTGTCTCTCTCCTCTCTTCCTTCGGTCTCTATTTCCCCCACTTTCTCTCGCCTTCCCCCATTCCCTCTCACTCCTCCACTCTCTCTCTTCCCTTGGCCGTCACGGTTTCTCCGGCTTCCCCACATCTCCCTCTTTCCCATCTGTTCCCTCGCGTGTCTCTTTCCCCTCGCCTGTGTCTTTCTCCTCTCTTCCTTTCTGTCTCTATTTCCCCAACTTTGTCTCGCCTTCCCCCATTCCCTCTCCCTCCTCCTCTCTCTCTCTTGCCTCGGCCGTCACGTTGTCTCTGGCTTTCAATCATCTCCCTCTTACCCATCTTTTCCCACGCGTGTCTCTTTCCCCTCGCCAGTGTCTCTCTCCCCTCTTCCTTTCGGTCCCAATGTTCCCCATTTTCTCTCGCCTTCCCCCATTCCCTCTCACTCCTCCACTCTCTCTCTTCCCTCGGCTGTCACTGTTCTCCGGCTTTCCCACAAATCCCTCTTTTCCATCTGTTCCCTCGCCTTACTATTTCCCCTCGCCTGTGTCTCTCTCCTCTCTTCCTTCGGTCTCTATTTCCCCCACTTTCTCTCGCCTTCCCCCATTCCCTCTCACTCCTCCACTCTCTCTCTTCCCTCGGCCGTCACGGTTTCTCCGCATTTCCCACATCTCCCTCTTTCCCATTATTTCCCTCGCGTGTCACTTTCCCCTCGCCTGTGTCTCTCTCCCCTCTTCCTTTCGGTCCCCATTTTCCCTATTTTCTCGCTCCTTCCCCCCTTCCCTCTCACTCCTCCACTCTCTCTCTTCCCTCGGCTGTCACTGTTCTCCGGTTTTCCCACAAATCCCTCTTTTCCATCTGTTCCCTCGCGTGCCTCTTTCCCCTCGCCTGTGTCTCTCTCCTCTCTTCCTTCGGTCTCTATTTCCCCCACTTTCTCTCGCCTTCCCCCATTCCCTCTCACTCCTCCACTCTCTCTCTTCCCTCGGCCGTCACGGTTTCTCCGCATTTCCCACATCTCCCTCTTTCCCATTATTTCCCTCGCGTGTCTCTTTCCCCTCGCCTGTGTCTCTCTCCCCTCTTCCTTTCGGTCCCAATTTTCCCTATTTTCTCGCTCCTTCCCCCATTCCCTCTCACTCCTCCACTCTCTCTCTTCCCTCGGCTGTCACTGTTCTCCGGCTTTCCCACAAATCCCTCTTTTCCATCTGTTCCCTCGCCTTACTCTTTCCCCTCGCCTGTGTCTCTCTCCCCTCTTCCTTTCGGTCCCAATGTTCCCCATTTTCTCTCGCCTTCCCCCATTCCCTCTCACTCCTCCACTCTCTCTCTTCCCTTGCCGTCACGGTTTCTCTGGTTTTCCCACATTTCCCTCTTTCCCATCTTTTCCCTCGCGTGTGTCTTTCCCCTCGCTTGTGTCTCTCTCCCCTCTTCCTTTCGGTCCCAATGTTCCCTAATTTCTCGCTCCTTCCCCCCTTCCCTCTCACTCCTCCACTCTCTCTCTTCCCTCGGCTGTCACTGTTCTCCGGCTTTCCCACAAATCCCTCTTTTCCATCTGTTCCCTCGCCTTACTCTTTCCCCTCGCCTGTGTCTCTCTCCTCTCTTCCTTCGGTCTCTATTTCCCCCACTTTCTCTCGCCTTCCCCCATTCCCTCTCACTCCTCCACTCTCTCTCTTCCCTTGCCGTCACGGTTTCTCCGGCTTCCCCACATCTCCCTCTTTCCCATCTGTTCCCTCGCGTGTCTCTTTCCCCTCGCCTGTGTCTTTCTCCTCTCTTCCTTTCTGTCTCTATTTCCCCCACTTTCTCTCGCCTTCCCCCATTCCCTCTCCCTCCTCCTCTCTCTCTCTTGCCTCGGCCGTCACGTTGTCTCTGGCTTTCAATCATCTCCCTCTTACCCATCTTTTCCCACGCGTGTCTCTTTACCCTCGCCAGTGTCTCTCTCCCCTCTTCCTTTCGGTCCCAATGTTCCCCATTTTCTCTCGCCTTCCCCCATTCCCTCTCACTCCTCCACTCTCTCTCTTCCCTTGCCGTCACGGTTTCTCTGGCTTTCCCACATTTCCCTCTTTTCCATCGTTTCTCTCGCGTGTCTCTTTCCCCTCGCTTGTGTCTCTCTCCCCTCTTCCTTTCGGTCCCAATGTTCCCTATTTTCTCGCTCCTTCCCCCATTCCCTCTCACTCCTTCACTCTCTCTCTTCCCTAGGCCTTCACAGTTTTTCTGGTTTTCCCACATTTCCCTCTTTTCCATCTGTTTCCTCGCCTTACTCTTTCCCCTCGCCTGTGTCTCTCTCCCCTCTTCCTTTCGGTCCCAATTTTCCCCATTTTCTCGCTCCTTCCCCCATTCCCTCTCACTCCTCCACTCTCTCTCTTCCCTCGGCTGTCACTGTTCTCCTGCTTTCCCACATCTCCCTCTTTTCCATCGTTTCCCTCACGTGTCTCTTTCCCCTCGCTTGTGTCTCTCTCCCCTCTTCCTTTCGGTCCCAATGTTCCCTATTTTCTCGCTCCTTCCCCCATTCCCTCTCACTCCTTCACTCTCTCTCTTCCCTAGGCCTTCACAGTTTTTCTGGTTTTCCCACATTTCCCTCTTTTCCATCTGTTCCCTCGCGTGTCTCTTTCCCCTCGCCTGTGTCTCTCTCCTCTCTTCCTTTCGGTCTCTATTTCCCCCACTTTCTCTCGCCTTCCCCCATTCCCTCTCACTCCTCCACTCTCTCTCTTCCCTCGGCAGTCACGGTTTCTCCGCCTTTCCCACAGCTCCCTCTTTCCTATCTTTCCCCTGGCGTGTCTCATTCCCCTCGCCTGTGTCTCTCTCCCCTCTTCTTTTCGGTCCCTATTTCCCCAACTTTGTCTCGCCTTCCCCCATTCCCTCTCCCTCCTCCTCTCTCTCTCTTGCCTCGGCCGTCACGTTGTCTCTGGCTTTCAATCATTTCCCTCTTTCCCATCTTTTCCCTCGCGTGTGTCTTTCCCCTCGCTTGTGTCTCTCTCCCCTCTTCCTTTCGGTCCCAATGTTCCCTAATTTCTCGCTCATTCCCCCCTTCCCTCTCACTCCTCCACTCTCTCTCTTCCCTCGGCTGTCACTGTTCTCCGGCTTTCCCACAAATCCCTCTTTTCCATCTGTTCCCTCGCCTTACTCTTTCCCCTCGCCTGTGTCTCTCTCCTCTCTTCCTTCGGTCTCTATTTCCCCCACTTTCTCTCGCCTTCCCCCATTCCCTCTCACTCCTCCACTCTCTCTCTTCCCTTGCCGTCACGGTTTCTCCGGCTTCCCCACATCTCCCTCTTTCCCATCTGTTCCCTCGCGTGTCTCTTTCCCCTCGCCTGTGTCTTTCTCCTCTCTTCCTTTCTGTCTCTATTTCCCCAACTTTGTCTCGCCTTCCCCCATTCCCTCTCCCTCCTCCTCTCTCTCTCTTGCCTCGGCCGTCACGTTGTCTCTGGCTTTCAATCATCTCCCTCTTACCCATCTTTTCCCACGCGTGTCTCTTTCCCCTCGCCAGTGTCTCTCTCCCCTCTTCCTTTCGGTCCCAATGTTCCCCATTTTCTCTCGCCTTCCCCCCTTCCCTCTCACTCCTCCACTCTCTCTCTTCCCTTGCCGTCACGGTTTCTCTGGCTTTCCCACATTTCCCTCTTTTCCATCGTTTCCCTCGCGTGTCTCTTTCCCCTCGCTTGTGTCGCTCTCCCCTCTTCCTTTCGGTCCCAATGTTCCCTATTTTCTCGCTCCTTCCCCCATTCCCTCTCACTCCTCCACTCTCTCTCTTCCCTCGGCTGTCACTGTTCTCCGGCGTTCCCACAAATCCCTCTTTTCCATCTGTTCCCTCGCCTTACTCTTTCCCCTCGCCTGTGTCTCTCTCCCCTCTTCCTTTCGGTCCCAATTTTCCCCATTTTCTCGCTCCTTCCCCCATTCCCTCTCACTCCTCCACTGTCTCTCTTCCCTCGGCTGTCACTGTTCTCCTGCTTTCCCACATTTCCCTCTTTTCCATCGTTTCCCTCACGTGTCTCTTTCCCCTCGCTTGTGTCTCTCTCCCCTCTTCCTTTCGGTCCCAATGTTCCCTATTTTCTCGCTCCTTCCCCCATTCCCTCTCACTCCTTCACTCTCTCTCTTCCCTAGGCCTTCACAGTTTTTCTGGTTTTCCCACATTTCCCTCTTTTCCATCTGTTCCCTCGCGTGTCTCTTTCCCCTCGCCTGTGTCTCTCTCCTCTCTTCCTTTCGGTCTCTATTTCCCCCACTTTCTCTCGCCTTCCCCCATTCCCTCTCACTCCTCCACTCTCTCTCTTCCCTCGGCCGTCACGGTTTCTCCGCCTTTCCCACAGCTCCCTCTTTCCTATCTTTCCCCTCGCGTGTCTCTTTCCCCTCGCCTGTGTCTTTCTCCTCTCTTCCTTTCTGTCTCTATTTCCCCAACTTTCTCTCGCCTTCCCCCATTCCCTCTCCCTCCTCCTCTCTCTCTCTTGCCTCGGCCGTCACGTTGTCTCTGGCTTTCAATCATCTCCCTCTTACCCATCTTTTCCCACGCGTGTCTCTTTCCCCTCGCCAGTGTCTCTCTCCCCTCTTCCTTTCGGTCCCAATGTTCCCCATTTTCTCTCGCCTTCCCCCATTCCCTCTCACTCCTCCACTCTCTCTCTTCCCTCGGCTGTCACTGTTCTCCGGCTTTCCCACAAATCCCTCTTTTCCATCTGTTCCCTCGCCTTACTATTTCCCCTCGCCTGTGTCTCTCTCCTCTCTTCCTTCGGTCTCTATTTCCCCCACTTTCTCTCGCCTTCCCCCATTCCCTCTCACTCCTCCACTCTCTCTCTTCCCTCGGCCGTCACGGTTTCTCCGCATTTCCCACATCTCCCTCTTTCCCATTATTTCCCTCGCGTGTCACTTTCCCCTCGCCTGTGTCTCTCTCCCCTCTTCCTTTCGGTCCCCATTTTCCCTATTTTCTCGCTCCTTCCCCCCTTCCCTCTCACTCCTCCACTCTCTCTCTTCCCTCGGCTGTCACTGTTCTCCGGTTTTCCCACAAATCCCTCTTTTCCATCTGTTCCCTCGCGTGCCTCTTTCCCCTCGCCTGTGTCTCTCTCCTCTCTTCCTTCGGTCTCTATTTCCCCCACTTTCTCTCGCCTTCCCCCATTCCCTCTCACTCCTCCACTCTCTCTCTTCCCTCGGCCGTCACGGTTTCTCCGCATTTCCCACATCTCCCTCTTTCCCATTATTTCCCTCGCGTGTCTCTTTCCCCTCGCCTGTGTCTCTCTCCCCTCTTCCTTTCGGTCCCAATTTTCCCTATTTTCTCGCTCCTTCCCCCATTCCCTCTCACTCCTCCACTCTCTCTCTTCCCTCGGCTGTCACTGTTCTCCGGCTTTCCCACAAATCCCTCTTTTCCATCTGTTCCCTCGCCTTACTCTTTCCCCTCGCCTGTGTCTCTCTCCCCTCTTCCTTTCGGTCCCAATGTTCCCCATTTTCTCTCGCCTTCCCCCATTCCCTCTCACTCCTCCACTCTCTCTCTTCCCTTGCCGTCACGGTTTCTCTGGTTTTCCCACATTTCCCTCTTTCCCATCTTTTCCCTCGCGTGTGTCTTTCCCCTCGCTTGTGTCTCTCTCCCCTCTTCCTTTCGGTCCCAATGTTCCCTAATTTCTCGCTCCTTCCCCCCTTCCCTCTCACTCCTCCACTCTCTCTCTTCCCTCGGCTGTCACTGTTCTCCGGCTTTCCCACAAATCCCTCTTTTCCATCTGTTCCCTCGCCTTACTCTTTCCCCTCGCCTGTGTCTCTCTCCTCTCTTCCTTCGGTCTCTATTTCCCCCACTTTCTCTCGCCTTCCCCCATTCCCTCTCACTCCTCCACTCTCTCTCTTCCCTTGCCGTCACGGTTTCTCCGGCTTCCCCACATCTCCCTCTTTCCCATCTGTTCCCTCGCGTGTCTCTTTCCCCTCGCCTGTGTCTTTCTCCTCTCTTCCTTTCTGTCTCTATTTCCCCCACTTTCTCTCGCCTTCCCCCATTCCCTCTCCCTCCTCCTCTCTCTCTCTTGCCTCGGCCGTCACGTTGTCTCTGGCTTTCAATCATCTCCCTCTTACCCATCTTTTCCCACGCGTGTCTCTTTACCCTCGCCAGTGTCTCTCTCCCCTCTTCCTTTCGGTCCCAATGTTCCCCATTTTCTCTCGCCTTCCCCCATTCCCTCTCACTCCTCCACTCTCTCTCTTCCCTTGCCGTCACGGTTTCTCTGGCTTTCCCACATTTCCCTCTTTTCCATCGTTTCTCTCGCGTGTCTCTTTCCCCTCGCTTGTGTCTCTCTCCCCTCTTCCTTTCGGTCCCAATGTTCCCTATTTTCTCGCTCCTTCCCCCATTCCCTCTCACTCCTTCACTCTCTCTCTTCCCTAGGCCTTCACAGTTTTTCTGGTTTTCCCACATTTCCCTCTTTTCCATCTGTTCCCTCGCCTTACTCTTTCCCCTCGCCTGTGTCTCTCTCCCCTCTTCCTTTCGGTCCCAATTTTCCCCATTTTCTCGCTCCTTCCCCCATTCCCTCTCACTCCTCCACTGTCTCTCTTCCCTCGGCTGTCACTGTTCTCCTGCTTTCCCACATCTCCCTCTTTTCCATCGTTTCCCTCACGTGTCTCTTTCCCCTCGCTTGTGTCTCTCTCCCCTCTTCCTTTCGGTCCCAATGTTCCCTATTTTCTCGCTCCTTCCCCCATTCCCTCTCACTCCTTCACTCTCTCTCTTCCCTAGGCCTTCACAGTTTTTCTGGTTTTCCCACATTTCCCTCTTTTCCATCTGTTCCCTCGCGTGTCTCTTTCCCCTCGCCTGTGTCTCTCTCCTCTCTTCCTTTCGGTCTCTATTTCCCCCACTTTCTCTCGCCTTCCCCCATTCCCTCTCACTCCTCCACTCTCTCTCTTCCCTCGGCAGTCACGGTTTCTCCGCCTTTCCCACAGCTCCCTCTTTCCTATCTTTCCCCTGGCGTGTCTCATTCCCCTCGCCTGTGTCTCTCTCCCCTCTTCTTTTCGGTCCCTATTTCCCCAACTTTGTCTCGCCTTCCCCCATTCCCTCTCCCTCCTCCTCTCTCTCTCTTGCCTCGGCCGTCACGTTGTCTCTGGCTTTCAATCATTTCCCTCTTTCCCATCTTTTCCCTCGCGTGTCTCTTTCCCCTCGCTTGTGTCTCTCTCCCCTCTTCCTTTCGGTCCCAATGTTCCCTAATTTCTCGCTCATTCCCCCCTTCCCTCTCACTCCTCCACTCTCTCTCTTCCCTCGGCTGTCACTGTTCTCCGGCTTTCCCACAAATCCCTCTTTTCCATCTGTTCCCTCGCCTTACTCTTTCCCCTCGCCTGTGTCTCTCTCCTCTCTTCCTTCGGTCTCTATTTCCCCCACTTTCTCTCGCCTTCCCCCATTCCCTCTCACTCCTCCACTCTCTCTCTTCCCTTGCCGTCACGGTTTCTCCGGCTTCCCCACATCTCCCTCTTTCCCATCTGTTCCCTCGCGTGTCTCTTTCCCCTCGCCTGTGTCTTTCTCCTCTCTTCCTTTCTGTCTCTATTTCCCCAACTTTGTCTCGCCTTCCCCCATTCCCTCTCCCTCCTCCTCTCTCTCTCTTGCCTCGGCCGTCACGTTGTCTCTGGCTTTCAATCATCTCCCTCTTACCCATCTTTTCCCACGCGTGTCTCTTTCCCCTCGCCTGTGTCTCTCTCCCCTCTTCCTTTCGGTCCCAATGTTCCCCATTTTCTCTCGCCTTCCCCCCTTCCCTCTCACTCCTCCACTCTCTCTCTTCCCTTGCCGTCACGGTTTCTCTGGCTTTCCCACATTTCCCTCTTTTCCATCGTTTCCCTCGCGTGTCTCTTTCCCCTCGCTTGTGTCGCTCTCCCCTCTTCCTTTCGGTCCCAATGTTCCCTATTTTCTCGCTCCTTCCCCCATTCCCTCTCACTCCTCCACTGTCTCTCTTCCCTCGGCTGTCACTGTTCTCCGGCGTTCCCACAAATCCCTCTTTTCCATCTGTTCCCTCGCCTTACTCTTTCCCCTCGCCTGTGTCTCTCTCCCCTCTTCCTTTCGGTCCCAATTTTCCCCATTTTCTCGCTCCTTCCCCCATTCCCTCTCACTCCTCCACTGTCTCTCTTCCCTCGGCTGTCACTGTTCTCCTGCTTTCCCACATTTCCCTCTTTTCCATCGTTTCCCTCACGTGTCTCTTTCCCCTCGCTTGTGTCTCTCTCCCCTCTTCCTTTCGGTCCCAATGTTCCCTATTTTCTCGCTCCTTCCCCCATTCCCTCTCACTCCTTCACTCTCTCTCTTCCCTAGGCCTTCACAGTTTTTCTGGTTTTCCCACATTTCCCTCTTTTCCATCTGTTCCCTCGCGTGTCTCTTTCCCCTCGCCTGTGTCTCTCTCCTCTCTTCCTTTCGGTCTCTATTTCCCCCACTTTCTCTCGCCTTCCCCCATTCCCTCTCACTCCTCCACTCTCTCTCTTCCCTCGGCCGTCACGGTTTCTCCGCCTTTCCCACAGCTCCCTCTTTCCTATCTTTCCCCTGGCGTGTCTCTTTCCCCTCGCCTGTGTCTCTCTCCCCTCTTCTTTTCGGTCCCTATTTCCCCAACTTTGTCTCGCCTTCCCCCATTCCCTCTCCCTCCTCCTCTCTCTCTCTTGCCTCGGCCGTCACGTTGTCTCTGGCTTTCAATCATTTCCCTCTTTCCCATCTTTTCCCTCGCGTGTGTCTTTCCCCTCGCTTGTGTCTCTCTCCCCTCTTCCTTTCGGTCCCAATGTTCCCTAATTTCTCGCTCATTCCCCCCTTCCCTCTCACTCCTCCACTCTCTCTCTTCCCTCGGCTGTCACTGTTCTCCGGCTTTCCCACAAATCCCTCTTTTCCATCTGTTCCCTCGCCTTACTCTTTCCCCTCGCCTGTGTCTCTCTCCTCTCTTCCTTCGGTCTCTATTTCCCCCACTTTCTCTCGCCTTCCCCCATTCCCTCTCACTCCTCCACTCTCTCTCTTCCCTTGCCGTCACGGTTTCTCCGGCTTCCCCACATCTCCCTCTTTCCCATCTGTTCCCTCGCGTGTCTCTTTCCCCTCGCCTGTGTCTTTCTCCTCTCTTCCTTTCTGTCTCTATTTCCCCAACTTTGTCTCGCCTTCCCCCATTCCCTCTCCCTCCTCCTCTCTCTCTCTTGCCTCGGCCGTCACGTTGTCTCTGGCTTTCAATCATCTCCCTCTTACCCATCTTTTCCCACGCGTGTCTCTTTCCCCTCGCCAGTGTCTCTCTCCCCTCTTCCTTTCGGTCCCAATGTTCCCCATTTTCTCTCGCCTTCCCCCATTCCCTCTCACTCCTCCACTCTCTCTCTTCCCTTGCCGTCACGGTTTCTCTGGCTTTCCCACATTTCCCTCTTTTCCATCTGTTCCCTCGCGTGTCTCTTTCCCCTCGCCTGTGTCTCTCTCCCCTCTTCTTTTCGGTCCCTATTTCCCCAACTTTGTCTCGCCTTCCCCCATTCCCTCTCCCTCCTCCTCTCTCTCTCTTGCCTCGGCCGTCACGTTGTCTCTGGCTTTCAATCATTTCCCTCTTTCCCATCTTTTCCCTCGCGTGTGTCTTTCCCCTCGCTTGTGTCTCTCTCCCCTCTTCCTTTCGGTCCCAATGTTCCCTAATTTCTCGCTCCTTCCCCCCTTCCCTCTCACTCCTCCACTCTCTCTCTTCCCTCGGCTGTCACTGTTCTCCGGCTTTCCCACAAATCCCTCTTTTCCATCTGTTCCCTCGCCTTACTCTTTCCCCTCGCCTGTGTCTCTCTCCTCTCTTCCTTCGGTCTCTATTTCCCCCACTTTCTCTCGCCTTCCCCCATTCCCTCTCACTCCTCCACTCTCTCTCTTCCCTCGGCCGTCACGGTTTCTCCGGCTTCCCCACATCTCCCTCTTTCCCATCGTTTCCCTCGCGTGTCTCTTTCCCCTCGCCTGTGTCTCTCTCCTCTCTTCCTTCTGTCTCTATTTCCCCCAATTTCTCTCGCCTTCCCCCCTTCCCTCTCACTCCTCCACTCTCTCTCTTCCCTCGGCTGTCACTGTTCTCCGGCTTTCCCACAAATCCCTCTTTTCCATCTGTTCGCTCGCCTTACTCTTTCCCCTCGCCTGTGTCTCTCTCCTCTCTTGCTTCGGTCTCTATTTCCCCCACTTTCTCTCGCCTTCCCCCATTCCCTCTCACTCCTCCACTCTCTCTCTTCCCTCGGCCGTCACGGTTTCTCCGCATTTCCCACATCTCCCTCTTTCCCATCTGTTCCCTCGCGTGTCTCTTTCCCCTCGCCTGTGTCTCTCTCCCCTCTTCCTTTCGGTCCCAATGTTCCCTATTTTCTCGCTCCTTCCCCCCTTCCCTCTCACTCCTCCACTCTCTCTCTTCCCTCGGCTGCCACTGTTCTCCGGCTTTCCCACAAATCCCTCTTTTCCATCTGTTCCCTCGCCTTACTCTTTCCCCTCGCCTGTGTCTCTCTCCTCTCTTCCTTCGGTCTCTATTTCCCCCAATTTCTCTCGCCTTCCCCCATTCCCTCTCACTCCTCCACTCTCTCTCTTCCTTCGGCTGTCACTGTTCTCCGGCTTTCCCACAAATCCCTCTTTTCCATCTGTTCCCTCGCGTGCCTCTTTCCCCTCGCCTGTGTCTCTCTCCTCTCTTCCTTCGGTCTCTATTTCCCCCACTTTCTCTCGCCTTCCCCCATTCCCTCTCACTCCTCCACTCTCTCTCTTCCCTCGGCCGTCACGGTTTCTCCGCATTTCCCACATCTCCCTCTTTCCCATTATTTCCCTCGCGTGTCTCTTTCCCCTCGCCTGTGTCTCTCTCCCCTCTTCCTTTCGGTCCCCATTTTCCCTATTTTCTCGCTCCTTCCCCCATTCCCTCTCACTCCTCCACTCTCTCTCTTCCCTCGGCTGTCACTGTTCTCCGGCTTTCCCACAAATCCCTCTTTTCCATCTGTTCCCTCGCCTTACTCTTTCCCCTCGGCTGTGTCTCTCTCCCCTCTTCCTTTCGGTCCCTATTTTCCCCATTTTCTCTCGCCTTCCCCCATTCCCTCTCACTCCTCCACTCTCTCTCTTCCCTTGCCGTCACGGTTTCTCTGGCTTTCCCACATCTCCCTCTTTTCCATCGTTTCCCTCGCGTGTCTCTTTCCCCTCGCCTGTGTCTCTCTCCCCTCTTCCTTTCGGTCCCAATTTTCCCTATTTTCTCGCTCCTTCCCCCATTCCCTCTCACTCCTCCACTCTCTCTCTTCCCTCGGCTGTCACTGTTCTCTGGCTTTCCCACATCTCCCTCTTTCCCATCTTTTCCCTCGCGTGTCTCTTTCCCCTCGCCTGTGTCTCTCTCCTCTCTTCCTTCGGTCTCTATTTCCCCCAATTTCTCTCGCCTCCCCCCATTCCCTCTCACTCCTCCACTCTCTCTCTTCCCTTGGCCGTCACGGTTTCTCCGGCTTCCCCACATCTCCCTCTTTCCCATCTTTTCCCCCACGTGTCTCTTTCCCCTCGCCTGTGTCTCTCTCCTCTCTTCCTTCGGTCTCTATTTCCCCCAATTTCTCTCGCCTTCCCCCCTTCCCTCTCACTCCTCCACTCTCTCTCTTCCCTTGCCGTCACGGTTTCTCTGGCTTTCCCACATTTCCCTCTTTTCCATCGTTTCCCTCGCGTGTCTCTTTCCCCTCGCTTGTGTCGCTCTCCCCTCTTCCTTTCGGTCCCAATGTTCCCTATTTTCTCGCTCCTTCCCCCATTCCCTCTCACTCCTCCACTGTCTCTCTTCCCTCGGCTGTCACTGTTCTCCTGCTTTCCCACATTTCCCTCTTTTCCATCGTTTCCCTCACGTGTCTCTTTCCCCTCGCTTGTGTCTCTCTCCCCTCTTCCTTTCGGTCCCAATGTTCCCTATTTTCTCGCTCCTTCCCCCATTCCCTCTCACTCCTTCACTCTCTCTCTTCCCTAGGCCTTCACAGTTTTTCTGGTTTTCCCACATTTCCCTCTTTTCCATCTGTTCCCTCGCGTGTCTCTTTCCCCTCGCCTGTGTCTCTCTCCCCTCTTCTTTTCGGTCCCTATTTCCCCAACTTTGTCTCGCCTTCCCCCATTCCCTCTCCCTCCTCCTCTCTCTCTCTTGCCTCGGCCGTCACGTTGTCTCTGGCTTTCAATCATTTCCCTCTTTCCCATCTTTTCCCTCGCGTGTGTCTTTCCCCTCGCTTGTGTCTCTCTCCCCTCTTCCTTTCGGTCCCAATGTTCCCTATTTTCTCGCTCCTTCCCCCCTTCCCTCTCACTCCTCCACTCTCTCTCTTCCCTCGGCTGTCACTGTTCTCCGGCTTTCCCACAAATCCCTCTTTTCCATCTGTTCCCTCGCCTTACTCTTTCCCCTCGCCTGTGTCTCTCTCCTCTCTTCCTTCGGTCTCTATTTCCCCCACTTTCTCTCGCCTTCCCCCATTCCCTCTCACTCCTCCACTCTCTCTCTTCCCTCGGCCGTCACGGTTTCTCCGGCTTCCCCACATCTCCCTCTTTCCCATCTTTTCCCCCACGTGTCTCTTTCCCCTCGCCTGTGTCTCTCTCCTCTCTTCCTTCGGTCTCTATTTCCCCCACTTTCTCTCGCCTTCCCCCCTTCCCTCTCACTCCTCCACTCTCTCTCTTCCCTCGGCTGTCACTGTTCTCCGGCTTTCCCACAAATCCCTCTTTTCCATCTGTTCCCTCGCCTTACTCTTTCCCCTCGCCTGTGTCTCTCTCCTCTCTTGCTTCGGTCTCTATTTCCCCCACTTTCTCTCGCCTTCCCCCATTCCCTCTCACTCCTCCACTCTCTCTCTTCCCTCGGCCGTCACGGTTTCTCCGCATTTCCCACATCTCCCTCTTTCCCATCTGTTCCCTCGCGTGTCTCTTTCCCCTCGCCTGTGTCTCTCTCCCCTCTTCCTTTCGGTCCCAATGTTCCCTATTTTCTCGCTCCTTCCCCCCTTCCCTCTCACTCCTCCACTCTCTCTCTTCCCTCGGCCGTCACGGTTTCTCCGCATTTCCCACATCTCCCTCTTTCCCATCTTTTCCCCCACGTGTCTCTTTCCCCTCGCCTGTGTCTCTCTCCTCTCTTCCTTCGGTCTCTATTTCCCCCAATTTCTCTCGCCTTCCCCCCTTCCCTCTCACTCCTCCACTCTCTCTCTTCCCTCGGCTGTCACTGTTCTCCGGCTTTCCCACAAATCCCTCTTTTCCATCTGTTCCCTCGCCTTACTCTTTCCCCTCGCCTGTGTCTCTCTCCTCTCTTGCTTCGGTCTCTATTTCCCCCACTTTCTCTCGCCTTCCCCCATTCCCTCTCACTCCTCCACTCTCTCTCTTCCCTCGGCCGTCACGGTTTCTCCGGCTTCCCCACATCTCCCTCTTTCCCATCTTTTCCCCCACGTGTCTCTTTCCCCTCGCCTGTGTCTCTCTCCTCTCTTCCTTCGGTCTCTATTTCCCCCAATTTCTCTCGCCTTCCCCCCTTCCCTCTCACTCCTCCACTCTCTCTCTTCCCTCGGCTGTCACTGTTCTCCGGCTTTCCCACAAATCCCTCTTTTCCATCTGTTCCCTCGCCTTACTCTTTCCCCTCGCCTGTGTCTCTCTCCTCTCTTGCTTCGGTCTCTATTTCCCCCACTTTCTCTCGCCTTCCCCCATTCCCTCTCACTCCTCCACTCTCTCTCTTCCCTCGGCCGTCACGGTTTCTCCGCATTTCCCACATCTCCCTCTTTCCCATCTGTTCCCTCGCGTGTCTCTTTCCCCTCGCCTGTGTCTCTCTCCCCTCTTCCTTTCGGTCCCAATGTTCCCTATTTTCTCGCTCCTTCCCCCCTTCCCTCTCACTCCTCCACTCTCTCTCTTCCCTCGGCTGCCACTGTTCTCCGGCTTTCCCACAAATCCCTCTTTTCCATCTGTTCCCTCGCCTTACTCTTTCCCCTCGCCTGTGTCTCTCTCCTCTCTTCCTTCGGTCTCTATTTCCCCCAATTTCTCTCGCCTTCCCCCATTCCCTCTCACTCCTCCACTCTCTCTCTTCCTTCGGCTGTCACTGTTCTCCGGCTTTCCCACAAATCCCTCTTTTCCATCTGTTCCCTCGCGTGCCTCTTTCCCCTCGCCTGTGTCTCTCTCCTCTCTTCCTTCGGTCTCTATTTCCCCCACTTTCTCTCGCCTTCCCCCATTCCCTCTCACTCCTCCACTCTCTCTCTTCCCTCGGCCGTCACGGTTTCTCCGCATTTCCCACATCTCCCTCTTTCCCATTATTTCCCTCGCGTGTCTCTTTCCCCTCGCCTGTGTCTCTCTCCCCTCTTCCTTTCGGTCCCCATTTTCCCTATTTTCTCGCTCCTTCCCCCATTCCCTCTCACTCCTCCACTCTCTCTCTTCCCTCGGCTGTCACTGTTCTCCGGCTTTCCCACAAATCCCTCTTTTCCATCTGTTCCCTCGCCTTACTCTTTCCCCTCGGCTGTGTCTCTCTCCCCTCTTCCTTTCGGTCCCTATTTTCCCCATTTTCTCTCGCCTTCCCCCCTTCCCTCTCACTCCTCCACTCTCTCTCTTCCCTTGCCGTCACGGTTTCTCTGGCTTTCCCACATTTCCCTCTTTTCCATCGTTTCCCTCGCGTGTCTCTTTCCCCTCGCTTGTGTCGCTCTCCCCTCTTCCTTTCGGTCCCAATGTTCCCTATTTTCTCGCTCCTTCCCCCATTCCCTCTCACTCCTCCACTGTCTCTCTTCCCTCGGCTGTCACTGTTCTCCTGCTTTCCCACATTTCCCTCTTTTCCATCGTTTCCCTCACGTGTCTCTTTCCCCTCGCTTGTGTCTCTCTCCCCTCTTCCTTTCGGTCCCAATGTTCCCTATTTTCTCGCTCCTTCCCCCATTCCCTCTCACTCCTTCACTCTCTCTCTTCCCTAGGCCTTCACAGTTTTTCTGGTTTTCCCACATTTCCCTCTTTTCCATCTGTTCCCTCGCGTGTCTCTTTCCCCTCGCCTGTGTCTCTCTCCCCTCTTCCTTTCGGTCCCTATTTCCCCAACTTTGTCTCGCCTTCCCCCATTCCCTCTCCCTCCTCCTCTCTCTCTCTTGCCTCGGCCGTCACGTTGTCTCTGGCTTTCAATCATTTCCCTCTTTCCCATCTTTTCCCTCGCGTGTGTCTTTCCCCTCGCTTGTGTCTCTCTCCCCTCTTCCTTTCGGTCCCAATGTTCCCTAATTTCTCGCTCCTTCCCCCCTTCCCTCTCACTCCTCCACTCTCTCTCTTCCCTCGGCTGTCACTGTTCTCCGGCTTTCCCACAAATCCCTCTTTTCCATCTGTTCCCTCGCCTTACTCTTTCCCCTCGCCTGTGTCTCTCTCCTCTCTTCCTTCGGTCTCTATTTCCCCCACTTTCTCTCGCCTTCCCCCATTCCCTCTCACTCCTCCACTCTCTCTCTTCCCTCGGCCGTCACGGTTTCTCCGGCTTCCCCACATCTCCCTCTTTCCCATCTTTTCCCCCACGTGTCTCTTTCCCCTCGCCTGTGTCTCTCTCCTCTCTTCCTTCGGTCTCTATTTCCCCCAATTTCTCTCGCCTTCCCCCCTTCCCTCTCACTCCTCCACTCTCTCTCTTCCCTCGGCTGTCACTGTTCTCCGGCTTTCCCACAAATCCCTCTTTTCCATCTGTTCCCTCGCCTTACTCTTTCCCCTCGCCTGTGTCTCTCTCCTCTCTTGCTTCGGTCTCTATTTCCCCCACTTTCTCTCGCCTTCCCCCATTCCCTCTCACTCCTCCACTCTCTCTCTTCCCTCGGCCGTCACGGTTTCTCCGCATTTCCCACATCTCCCTCTTTCCCATCTGTTCCCTCGCGTGTCTCTTTCCCCTCGCCTGTGTCTCTCTCCCCTCTTCCTTTCGGTCCCAATGTTCCCTATTTTCTCGCTCCTTCCCCCCTTCCCTCTCACTCCTCCACTCTCTCTCTTCCCTCGGCTGCCACTGTTCTCCGGCTTTCCCACAAATCCCTCTTTTCCATCTGTTCCCTCGCCTTACTCTTTCCCCTCGCCTGTGTCTCTCTCCTCTCTTCCTTCGGTCTCTATTTCCCCCAATTTCTCTCGCCTTCCCCCATTCCCTCTCACTCCTCCACTCTCTCTCTTCCTTCGGCTGTCACTGTTCTCCGGCTTTCCCACAAATCCCTCTTTTCCATCTGTTCCCTCGCGTGCCTCTTTCCCCTCGCCTGTGTCTCTCTCCTCTCTTCCTTCGGTCTCTATTTCCCCCACTTTCTCTCGCCTTCCCCCATTCCCTCTCACTCCTCCACTCTCTCTCTTCCCTCGGCCGTCACGGTTTCTCCGCATTTCCCACATCTCCCTCTTTCCCATTATTTCCCTCGCGTGTCTCTTTCCCCTCGCCTGTGTCTCTCTCCCCTCTTCCTTTCGGTCCCCATTTTCCCTATTTTCTCGCTCCTTCCCCCATTCCCTCTCACTCCTCCACTCTCTCTCTTCCCTCGGCTGTCACTGTTCTCCGGCTTTCCCACAAATCCCTCTTTTCCATCTGTTCCCTCGCCTTACTCTTTCCCCTCGGCTGTGTCTCTCTCCCCTCTTCCTTTCGGTCCCTATTTTCCCCATTTTCTCTCGCCTTCCCCCATTCCCTCTCACTCCTCCACTCTCTCTCTTCCCTTGCCGTCACGGTTTCTCTGGCTTTCCCACATCTCCCTCTTTTCCATCGTTTCCCTCGCGTGTCTCTTTCCCCTCGCCTGTGTCTCTCTCCCCTCTTCCTTTCGGTCCCAATTTTCCCTATTTTCTCGCTCCTTCCCCCATTCCCTCTCACTCCTCCACTCTCTCTCTTCCCTCGGCTGTCACTGTTCTCTGGCTTTCCCACATCTCCCTCTTTCCCATCTTTTCCCCCTCGTGTCTCTTTCCCCTCGCCTGTGTCTCTCTCCTCTCTTCCTTCGGTCTCTATTTCCCCCAATTTCTCTCGCCTCCCCCCATTCCCTCTCACTCCTCCACTCTCTCTCTTCCCTTGGCCGTCACAGTTTCTCCGGCTTCCCCACATCTCCCTCTTTCCCATCTTTTCCCCCACGTGTCTCTTTCCCCTCGCCTGTGTCTCTCTCCTCTCTTCCTTCGGTCTCTATTTCCCCCAATTTCTCTCGCCTTCCCCCCTTCCCTCTCACTCCTCCACTCTCTCTCTTCCCTCGGCTGTCACTGTTCTCCGGCTTTCCCACAAATCCCTCTTTTCCATCTGTTCCCTCGCGTGCCTCTTTCCCCTCGCCTGTGTCTCTCTCCTCTCTTCCTTCGGTCTCTATTTCCCCCAATTTCTCTCGCCTCCCCCCATTCCCTCTCACTCCTCCACTCTCTCTCTTCCCTCGGCCGTCACGGTTTCTCTGGTTTTCCCACATTTCCCTCTTTCCCATCTTTTCCCTCGCGTGTCACTTTCCCCTCACCTGTGTCTCTCTCCCCTCTTCCTTTCGGTCCCAATGTTCCCTATTTTCTCGCTCCTTCCCCCCTTCCCTCTCACTCCTCCAGTCTCTCTCTTCCTTCGGCTGTCACTGTTCTCCGGCTTTCCCACAAATCCCTCTTTTCCATCTGTTCCCTCGCGTGCCTCTTTCCCCTCGCCTGTGTCTCTCTCCTCTCTTCCTTCGGTCTCTATTTCCCCCACTTTCTCTCGCCTTCCCCCATTCCCTCTCACTCCTCCACTCTCTCTCTTCCCTCGGCCGTCACGGTTTCTCCGCATTTCCCACATCTCCCTCTTTCCCATTATTTCCCTCGCGTGTCTCTTTCCCCTCGCCTGTGTCTCTCTCCCCTCTTCCTTTCGGTCCCCATTTTCCCTATTTTCTCGCTCCTTCCCCCATTCCCTCTCACTCCTCCACTCTCTCTCTTCCCTCGGCTGTCACTGTTCTCCGGCTTTCCCACAAATCCCTCTTTTCCATCTGTTCCCTCGCCTTACTCTTTCCCCTCGGCTGTGTCTCTCTCCCCTCTTCCTTTCGGTCCCTATTTTCCCCATTTTCTCTCGCCTTCCCCCATTCCCTCTCACTCCTCCACTCTCTCTCTTCCCTTGCCGTCACGGTTTCTCTGGCTTTCCCACATCTCCCTCTTTTCCATCGTTTCCCTCGCGTGTCTCTTTCCCCTCGCCTGTGTCTCTCTCCCCTCTTCCTTTCGGTCCCAATTTTCCCTATTTTCTCGCTCCTTCCCCCATTCCCTCTCACTCCTCCACTCTCTCTCTTCCCTCGGCTGTCACTGTTCTCTGGCTTTCTCACATCTCCCTCTTTCCCATCTTTTCCCCCTCGTGTCTCTTTCCCCTCGCCTGTGTCTCTCTCCTCTCTTCCTTCGGTCTCTATTTCCCCCAATTTCTCTCGCCTCCCCCCATTCCCTCTCACTCCTCCACTCTCTCTCTTCCCTTGGCCGTCACGGTTTCTCCGGCTTCCCCACATCTCCCTCTTTCCCATCTTTTCCCCCACGTGTCTCTTTCCCCTCGCCTGTGTCTCTCTCCTCTCTTCCTTCGGTCTCTATTTCCCCCAATTTCTCTCGCCTTCCCCCCTTCCCTCTCACTCCTCCACTCTCTCTCTTCCCTCGGCTGTCACTGTTCTCCGGCTTTCCCACAAATCCCTCTTTTCCATCTGTTCCCTCGCGTGCCTCTTTCCCCTCGCCTGTGTCTCTCTCCTCTCTTCCTTCGGTCTCTATTTCCCCCACTTTCTCTCGCCTTCCCCATTCCCTCTCACTCCTCCACTCTCTCTCTTCCCTCGGCCGTCACGGTTTCTCCGCATTTTCCACATCTCCCTCTTTCCCATTATTTCCCTCGAGTGTCTCTTTCCCCTCGCCTGTGTCTCTCTCCCCTCTTCCTTTCGGTCCCAATTTTCCCTATTTTCTCGCTCCTTCCCCCATTCCCTCTCACTCCTCCACTCTCTCTCTTCCCTCGGCTGTCACTGTTCTCCGGCTTTCCCACAAATCCCTCTTTTCCATCTGTTCCCTCGCCTTACTCTTTCCCCTCGCCTGTGTCTCTCTCCTCTTTTCCTTCGATCTCTATTTCCCCCACTTTCTCTCGCCTTCCCCCATTCCCTCTCACTCCTCCACTCTCTCTCTTCCCTTGCCGTCACGGTTTCTCTGGTTTTCCCACATTTCCCTCTTTCCCATCTTTTCCCTCGCGTGTGTCTTTCCCCTCGCTTGTGTCTCTCTCCCCTCTTCCTTTCGGTCCCAATGTTCCCTAATTTCTCGCTCCTTCCCCCCTTCCCTCTCACTCCTCCACTCTCTCTCTTCCCTCGGCTGTCACTGTTCTCCGGCTTTCCCACAAATCCCTCTTTTCCATCTGTTCCCTCGCCTTACTCTTTCCCCTCGCCTGTGTCTCTCTCCTCTCTTCCTTCGGTCTCTATTTCCCCCACTTTCTCTCGCCTTCCCCCATTCCCTCTCACTCCTCCACTCTCTCTCTTCCCTTGCCGTCACGGTTTCTCTGGTTTTCCCACATTTCCCTCTTTCCCATCTTTTCCCTCGCGTGTCTCTTTCCCCTCGCTTGTGTCTCTCTCCCCTCTTCCTTTCGGTCCCAATGTTCCCTAATTTCTCGCTCCTTCCCCCCTTCCCTCTCACTCCTCCACTCTCTCTCTTCCCTCGGCTGTCACTGTTCTCCGGCTTTCCCACAAATCCCTCTTTTCCATCTGTTCCCTCGCCTTACTCTTTCCCCTCGCCTGTGTCTCTCTCCTCTCTTCCTTCGGTCTCTATTTCCCCCACTTTCTCTCGCCTTCCCCCATTCCCTCTCACTCCTCCACTCTCTCTCTTCCCTTGCCGTCACGGTTTCTCTGGTTTTCCCACATTTCCCTCTTTCCCATCTTTTCCCTCGCGTGTGTCTTTCCCCTCGCTTGTGTCTCTCTCCCCTCTTCCTTTCGGTCCCAATGTTCCCTAATTTCTCGCTCCTTCCCCCCTTCCCTCTCACTCCTCCACTCTCTCTCTTCCCTCGGCTGTCACTGTTCTCCGGCTTTCCCACAAATCCCTCTTTTCCATCTGTTCCCTCGCCTTACTCTTTCCCCTCGCCTGTGTCTCTCTCCTCTCTTCCTTCGGTCTCTATTTCCCCCACTTTCTCTCGCCTTCCCCCATTCCCTCTCACTCCTCCACTCTCTCTCTTCCCTTGCCGTCACGGTTTCTCCGGCTTCCCCACATCTCCCTCTTTCCCATCTGTTCCCTCGCGTGTCTCTTTCCCCTCGCCTGTGTCTCTCTCCCCTCTTCTTTTCGGTCCCTATTTCCCCAACTTTGTCTCGCCTTCCCCCATTCCCTCTCCCTCCTCCTCTCTCTCTCTTGCCTCGGCCGTCACGTTGTCTCTGGCTTTCAATCATTTCCCTCTTTCCCATCTTTTCCCTCGCGTGTGTCTTTCCCCTCGCTTGTGTCTCTCTCCCCTCTTCCTTTCGGTCCCAATGTTCCCTAATTTCTCGCTCCTTCCCCCCTTCCCTCTCACTCCTCCACTCTCTCTCTTCCCTCGGCTGTCACTGTTCTCCGGCTTTCCCACAAATCCCTCTTTTCCATCTGTTCCCTCGCCTTACTCTTTCCCCTCGCCTGTGTCTCTCTCCTCTCTTCCTTCGGTCTCTATTTCCCCCACTTTCTCTCGCCTTCCCCCATTCCCTCTCACTCCTCCACTCTCTCTCTTCCCTCGGCCGTCACGGTTTCTCCGCCTTTCCCACAGCTCCCTCTTTCCTATCTTTCCCCTGGCGTGTCTCTTTCCCCTCGCCTGTGTCTCTCTCCCCTCTTCTTTTCGGTCCCTATTTCCCCAACTTTGTCTCGCCTTCCCCCATTCCCTCTCCCTCCTCCTCTCTCTCTCTTGCCTCGGCCGTCACGTTGTCTCTGGCTTTCAATCATTTCCCTCTTTCCCATCTTTTCCCTCGCGTGTGTCTTTCCCCTCGCTTGTGTCTCTCTCCCCTCTTCCTTTCGGTCCCAATGTTCCCTAATTTCTCGCTCATTCCCCCCTTCCCTCTCACTCCTCCACTCTCTCTCTTCCCTCGGCTGTCACTGTTCTCCGGCTTTCCCACAAATCCCTCTTTTCCATCTGTTCCCTCGCCTTACTCTTTCCCCTCGCCTGTGTCTCTCTCCTCTCTTCCTTCGGTCTCTATTTCCCCCACTTTCTCTCGCCTTCCCCCATTCCCTCTCACTCCTCCACTCTCTCTCTTCCCTTGCCGTCACGGTTTCTCCGGCTTCCCCACATCTCCCTCTTTCCCATCTGTTCCCTCGCGTGTCTCTTTCCCCTCGCCTGTGTCTTTCTCCTCTCTTCCTTTCTGTCTCTATTTCCCCAACTTTGTCTCGCCTTCCCCCATTCCCTCTCCCTCCTCCTCTCTCTCTCTTGCCTCGGCCGTCACGTTGTCTCTGGCTTTCAATCGTCTCCCTCTTACCCATCTTTTCCCACGCGTGTCTCTTTCCCCTCGCCAGTGTCTCTCTCCCCTCTTCCTTTCGGTCCCAATGTTCCCCATTTTCTCTCGCCTTCCCCCATTCCCTCTCACTCCTCCACTCTCTCTCTTCCCTTGCCGTCACGGTTTCTCTGGCTTTCCCACATTTCCCTCTTTTCCATCGTTTCCCTCGCGTGTCTCTTTCCCCTCGCTTGTGTCGCTCTCCCCTCTTCCTTTCGGTCCCAATGTTCCCTATTTTCTCGCTCCTTCCCCCATTCCCTCTCACTCCTCCACTGTCTCTCTTCCCTCGGCTGTCACTGTTCTCCGGCTTTCCCACAAATCCCTCTTTTCCATCTGTTCCCTCGCCTTACTCTTTCCCCTCGCCTGTGTCTCTCTCCCCTCTTCCTTTCGGTCCCAATTTTCCCCATTTTCTCGCTCCTTCCCCCATTCCCTCTCACTCCTCCACTGTCTCTCTTCCCTCGGCTGTCACTGTTCTCCTGCTTTCCCACATTTCCCTCTTTTCCATCGTTTCCCTCACGTGTCTCTTTCCCCTCGCTTGTGTCTCTCTCCCCTCTTCCTTTCGGTCCCAATGTTCCCTATTTTCTCGCGCCTTCCCCCATTCCCTCTCACTCCTTCACTCTCTCTCTTCCCTAGGCCTTCACAGTTTTTCTGGTTTTCCCACATTTCCCTCTTTTCCATCTGTTCCCTCGCGTGTCTCTTTCCCCTCGCCTGTGTCTCTCTCCCCTCTTCTTTTCGGTCCCTATTTCCCCAACTTTGTCTCGCCTTCCCCCATTCCCTCTCCCTCCTCCTCTCTCTCTCTTGCCTCGGCCGTCACGTTGTCTCTGGCTTTCAATCATTTCCCTCTTTCCCATCTTTTCCCTCGCGTGTCTCTTTCCCCTCGCTTGTGTCTCTCTCCCCTCTTCCTTTCGGTCCCAATGTTCCCTAATTTCTCGCTCCTTCCCCCCTTCCCTCTCACTCCTCCACTCTCTCTCTTCCCTCGGCTGTCACTGTTCTCCGGCTTTCCCACAAATCCCTCTTTTCCATCTGTTCCCTCGCCTTACTCTTTCCCCTCGCCTGTGTCTCTCTCCTCTCTTCCTTCGGTCTCTATTTCCCCCACTTTCTCTCGCCTTCCCCCATTCCCTCTCACTCCTCCACTCTCTCTCTTCCCTCGGCCGTCACGGTTTCTCCGGCTTCCCCACATCTCCCTCTTTCCCATCTTTTCCCCCACGTGTCTCTTTCCCCTCGCCTGTGTCTCTCTCCTCTCTTCCTTCGGTCTCTATTTCCCCCAATTTCTCTCGCCTTCCCCCCTTCCCTCTCACTCCTCCACTCTCTCTCTTCCCTCGGCTGTCACTGTTCTCCGGCTTTCCCACAAATCCCTCTTTTCCATCTGTTCGCTCGCCTTACTCTTTCCCCTCGCCTGTGTCTCTCTCCTCTCTTGCTTCGGTCTCTATTTCCCCCACTTTCTCTCGCCTTCCCCCGTTCCCTCTCACTCCTCCACTCTCTCTCTTCCCTCGGCCGTCACGGTTTCTCCGCATTTCCCACATCTCCCTCTTTCCCATCTGTTCCCTCGCGTGTCTCTTTCCCCTCGCCTGTGTCTCTCTCCCCTCTTCCTTTCGGTCCCAATGTTCCCTATTTTCTCGCTCCTTCCCCCCTTCCCTCTCACTCCTCCACTCTCTCTCTTCCCTCGGCTGCCACTGTTCTCCGGCTTTCCCACAAATCCCTCTTTTCCATCTGTTCCCTCGCCTTACTCTTTCCCCTCGCCTGTGTCTCTCTCCTCTCTTCCTTCGGTCTCTATTTCCCCCAATTTCTCTCGCCTTCCCCCATTCCCTCTCACTCCTCCACTCTCTCTCTTCCTTCGGCTGTCACTGTTCTCCGGCTTTCCCACAAATCCCTCTTTTCCATCTGTTCCCTCGCGTGCCTCTTTCCCCTCGCCTGTGTCTCTCTCCTCTCTTCCTTCGGTCTCTATTTCCCCCACTTTCTCTCGCCTTCCCCCATTCCCTCTCACTCCTCCACTCTCTCTCTTCCCTCGGCCGTCACGGTTTCTCCGCATTTCCCACATCTCCCTCTTTCCCATTATTTCCCTCGCGTGTCTCTTTCCCCTCGCCTGTGTCTCTCTCCCCTCTTCCTTTCGGTCCCCATTTTCCCTATTTTCTCGCTCCTTCCCCCATTCCCTCTCACTCCTCCACTCTCTCTCTTCCCTCGGCTGTCACTGTTCTCCGGCTTTCCCACAAATCCCTCTTTTCCATCTGTTCCCTCGCCTTACTCTTTCCCCTCGCCTGTGTCTCTCGCCTCTCTTCCTTCGGTCTCTATTTCCCCCACTTTCTCTCGCCTTCCCCCATTCCCTCTCACTCCTCCACTCTCTCTCTTCCCTTGCCGTCACGGTTTCTCCGGCTTCCCCACATCTCCCTCTTTCCCATCTGTTCCCTCGCGTGTCTCTTTCCCCTCGCCTGTGTCTTTCTCCTGTCTTCTTTTCTGTCTCTATTTCCCCAACTTTGTCTCGCCTTCCCCCATTCCCTCTCACTCCTCCACTCTCTCTCTTCCCTTGCCGTCACGGTTTCTCTGGCTTTCCCACATTTCCCTCTTTTCCATCTTTTCCCTCGCGTGTCTCTTTCCCCTCGCTTGTGTCTCTCTCCCCTCTTCCTTTCGTTCCCAATGTTCCCTATTTTCTCGCTCCTTCCCCCATTCCCTCTCACTCCTCCACTCTCTCTCTTCCCTCGGCTGTCACTGTTCTCCGGCTTTCCCACAAATCCCTCTTTTCCATCTGTTCCCTCGCATTACTCTTTCCCCTCGCCTGTGTCTCTCTCCCCTCTTCCTTTCGGTCCCTATTTTCCCCATTTTCCCTCGCCTTCCCCCATTCCCTCTCACTCCTCCACTCTCTCTCTTCCCTTGCCGTCACGGTTTCTCTGGCTTTCCCACCTTTCCCTCTTTTCCATCTTTTCCCTCGCGTGTCTCTTTCCCCTCGCTTGTGTCTCTCTCCCCTCTTCCTTTCGGTCCCAATGTTCCCTATTTTCTCGCTCCTTCCCCCATTCCCTCTCACTCCTCCACTCTCTCTCTTCCCTCGGCTGTCACTGTTCTCCGGCTTTCCCACAAATCCCTCTTTTCCATCTGTTCCCTCGCCTTACTCTTTCCCCTCGCCTGTGTCTCTCTCCCCTCTTTCTTTCGGTCCCTATTTTCCCCATTTTCTCTCACCTTCCCCCATTCCCTCTCACTCCTCCACTCTCTCTCTTCCCTTGCCGTCACGGTTTCTCTGGTTTTCCCACATCTCCCTCTTTTCCATCGTTTCCCTCACGTGTCTCTTTCCCCTCGCTTGTGTCTCTCTCCCCTCTTCCTTTCGGTCCCAATGTTCCCTATTTTCTCGCTCCTTCCCCCATTCCCTCTCACTCCTTCACTCTCTCTCTTCCCTAGGCCTTCACAGTTTTTCTGGTTTTCCCACATTTCCCTCTTTTCCATCTGTTCCCTCGCGTGTCTCTTTCCCCTCGCCTGTGTCTCTCTCCCCTCTTCCTTTCGGTCCCTATTTCCCCAACTTTGTCTCGCCTTCCCCCATTCCCTCTCCCTCCTCCTCTCTCTCTCTTGCCTCGGCCGTCACGTTGTCTCTGGCTTTCAATCATTTCCCTCTTTCCCATCTTTTCCCTCGCGTGTGTCTTTCCCCTCGCTTGTGTCTCTCTCCCCTCTTCCTTTCGGTCCCAATGTTCCCTAATTTCTCGCTCCTTCCCCCCTTCCCTCTCACTCCTCCACTCTCTCTCTTCCCTCGGCTGTCACTGTTCTCCGGCTTTCCCACAAATCCCTCTTTTCCATCTGTTCCCTCGCCTTACTCTTTCCCCTCGCCTGTGTCTCTCTCCTCTCTTCCTTCGGTCTCTATTTCCCCCACTTTCTCTCGCCTTCCCCCATTCCCTCTCACTCCTCCACTCTCTCTCTTCCCTCGGCCGTCACGGTTTCTCCGGCTTCCCCACATCTCCCTCTTTCCCATCTTTTCCCCCACGTGTCTCTTTCCCCTCGCCTGTGTCTCTCTCCTCTCTTCCTTCGGTCTCTATTTCCCCCAATTTCTCTCGCCTTCCCCCCTTCCCTCTCACTCCTCCACTCTCTCTCTTCCCTCGGCCGTCACGGTTTCTCCGCATTTCCCACATCTCCCTCTTTCCCATCTGTTGCCTCGCGTGTCTCTTTCCCCTCGCCTGTGTCTCTCTCCCCTCTTCCTTTCGGTCCCAATGTTCCCTATTTTCTCGCTCCTTCCCCCCTTCCCTCTCACTCCTCCACTCTCTCTCTTCCCTCGGCTGCCACTGTTCTCCGGCTTTCCCACAAATCCCTCTTTTCCATCTGTTCCCTCGCCTTACTCTTTCCCCTCGCCTGTGTCTCTCTCCTCTCTTCCTTCGGTCTCTATTTCCCCCAATTTCTCTCGCCTTCCCCCATTCCCTCTCACTCCTCCACTCTCTCTCTTCCTTCGGCTGTCACTGTTCTCCGGCTTTCCCACAAATCCCTCTTTTCCATCTGTTCCCTCGCGTGCCTCTTTCCCCTCGCCTGTGTCTCTCTCCTCTCTTCCTTCGGTCTCTATTTCCCCCACTTTCTCTCGCCTTCCCCCATTCCCTCTCACTCCTCCACTCTCTCTCTTCCCTCGGCCGTCACGGTTTCTCCGCATTTCCCACATCTCCCTCTTTCCCATTATTTCCCTCGCGTGTCTCTTTCCCCTCGCCTGTGTCTCTCTCCCCTCTTCCTTTCGGTCCCCATTTTCCCTATTTTCTCGCTCCTTCCCCCATTCCCTCTCACTCCTCCACTCTCTCTCTTCCCTCGGCTGTCACTGTTCTCCGGCTTTCCCACAAATCCCTCTTTTCCATCTGTTCCCTCGCCTTACTCTTTCCCCTCGCCTGTGTCTCTCGCCTCTCTTCCTTCGGTCTCTATTTCCCCCACTTTCTCTCGCCTTCCCCCATTCCCTCTCACTCCTCCACTCTCTCTCTTCCCTTGCCGTCACGGTTTCTCCGGCTTCCCCACATCTCCCTCTTTCCCATCTGTTCCCTCGCGTGTCTCTTTCCCCTCGCCTGTGTCTTTCTCCTGTCTTCCTTTCTGTCTCTATTTCCCCAACTTTGTCTCGCCTTCCCCCATTCCCTCTCACTCCTCCACTCTCTCTCTTCCCTTGCCGTCACGGTTTCTCTGGCTTTCCCACATTTCCCTCTTTTCCATCTTTTCCCTCGCGTGTCTCTTTCCCCTCGCTTGTGTCTCTCTCCCCTCTTCCTTTCGTTCCCAATGTTCCCTATTTTCTCGCTCCTTCCCCCATTCCCTCTCACTCCTCCACTCTCTCTCTTCCCTCGGCTGTCACTGTTCTCCGGCTTTCCCACAAATCCCTCTTTTCCATCTGTTCCCTCGCATTACTCTTTCCCCTCGCCTGTGTCTCTCTCCCCTCTTCCTTTCGGTCCCTATTTTCCCCATTTTCCCTCGCCTTCCCCCATTCCCTCTCACTCCTCCACTCTCTCTCTTCCCTTGCCGTCACGGTTTCTCTGGCTTTCCCACCTTTCCCTCTTTTCCATCTTTTCCCTCGCGTGTCTCTTTCCCCTCGCTTGTGTCTCTCTCCCCTCTTCCTTTCGGTCCCAATGTTCCCTATTTTCTCGCTCCTTCCCCCATTCCCTCTCACTCCTCCACTCTCTCTCTTCCCTCGGCTGTCACTGTTCTCCGGCTTTCCCACAAATCCCTCTTTTCCATCTGTTCCCTCGCCTTACTCTTTCCCCTCGCCTGTGTCTCTCTCCCCTCTTTCTTTCGGTCCCTATTTTCCCCATTTTCTCTCACCTTCCCCCATTCGCTCTCACTCCTCCACTCTCTCTCTTCCCTTGCCGTCACGGTTTCTCTGGTTTTCCCACATCTCCCTCTTTCCCATCTTTTCCCTCTCGTGTCTCTTTCCCCTCGCCTGTGTCTCTCTCCCCTCTTCCTTTCGGTCCCAATTTTCCCTATTTTCTCGCTCCTTCCCCCCTTCCCTCTCACTCCTCCACTCTCTCTCTTCCCTCGGCTGTCACTGTTCTCCGGCTTTCCCACAAATCCCTCTTTTCCATCTGTTCCCTCGCGTGCCTCTTTCCCCTCGCCTGTGTCTCTCTCCTCTCTTCCTTCGGTCTCTATTTCCCCCACTTTCTCTCGCCTTCCCCCATTCCCTCTCACTCCTCCACTCTCTCTCTTCCCTCGGCTGTCACTGTTCTCCGGCTTTCCCACAAATCCCTCTTTTCCATCTGTTCCCTCGCGTGCCTCTTTCCCCTCGCCTGTGTCTCTCTCCTCTCTTCCTTCGGTCTCTATTTCCCCCACTTTCTCTCGCCTTCCCCCATTCCCTCTCACTCCTCCACTCTCTCTCTTCCCTCGGCCGTCACGGTTTCTCCGCATTTCCCACATCTCCCTCTTTCCCATTATTTCCCTCGCGTGTCTCTTTCCCCTCGCCTGTGTCTCTCTCCCCTCTTCCTTTCGGTCCCAATTTTCCCTATTTTCTCGCTCCTTCCCCCATTCCCTCTCACTCCTCCACTCTCTCTCTTCACTCGGCTGTCACTGTTCTCCGGCTATCCCACATCTCCCTCTTTCCCATCTGTTCCCTCGCGTGTCTCTTTCCCCTCCCTTGTGTCTCTCTCCCCTCTTCCTTTCGGTCCCTATTTTCCCCATTTTCTCTCGCCTTCCCCGATTCCCTCTCACCCCTCTACTCTCTCTCTTCCCTTGGCCGTCACGGTTTCTCCGGCTTCCCCACATCTCCCTCTTTTCCATCTTTTCCCCCACGTGTCTCTTTCCCCTCGCCTGTGTCTCTCTCCTCTCTTCCTTCGGTCTCTATTTCCCCCAATTTCTCTCGCCTTCCCCCATTCCCTCTCACTCCTCCACTCTCTCTCTTCCCTCGGCTGTCACTGTTCTCCGGCTTTCCCACAAATCCCTCTTTTCCATCTGTTCCCTCGCGTGCCTCTTTCCCCTCGCCTGTGTCTCTCTCCTCTCTTCCTTCGGTCTCTATTTCCCCCACTTTCTCTCGCCTTCCCCCATTCCCTCTCACTCCTCCACTCTCTCTCTTCCCTCGGCCGTCACGGTTTCTCCGCATTTCCCACATCTCCCTCTTTCCCATTATTTCCCTCGCGTGTCTCTTTCCCCTCGCCTGTGTCTCTCTCCTCTCTTCCTTTCGGTCCCAATGTTCCCTATTTTCTCGCTCCTTCCCCCCTTCCCTCTCACTCCTCCACTCTCTCTCTTCCCTTGGCCGTCACGGTTTCTCCGGCTTTCCCACAAATCCCTCTTTTCCATCTGTTCCCTCGCGTGCCTCTTTCCCCTCGCCTGTGTCTCTCTCCTCTCTTCCTTCGGTCTCTATTTCCCCCACTTTCTCTCGCCTTCCCCCATTCCCTCTCACTCCTCCACTCTCTCTCTTCCCTCGGCCGTCACGGTTTCTCCGCATTTCCCACATCTCCCTCTTTCCCATTATTTCCCTCGCGTGTCTCTTTCCCCTCGCCTGTGTCTCTCTCAACTCTTCCTTTCGAACCCAATTTTCCCTATTTTCTCGCTCCTTCCCCCATTCCCTCTCACTCCTCCACTCTCTCTCTTCCCTCGGCTGTCACTGTTCTCCGGCTTTCCCACATCTCCCTCTTTCCCATCTGTTCCCTCGCGTGTCTCTTTCCCCTCGCTTGTGTCTCTCTCCCCTCTTCCTTTCGGTCCCTATTTTCCCCATTTTCTCTCGCCTTCCCCCATTCCCTCTCACTCCTCCACTCTCTCTCTTCCCTCGGCCGTCACGGTTTCTCCGCATTTCCCACATCTCCCTCTTTCCCATTATTTCCCTCGCGTGTCTCTTTCCCCTCGCCTGTGTCTCTCTCCCCTCTTCCTTTCGGTCCCAATTTTCCCTATTTTCTCGCTCCTTCCCCCATTCCCTCTCACTCCTCCACTCTCTCTCTTCCCTCGGCTGTCACTGTTCTCCGGCTATCCCACATCTCCCTCTTTCCCATCTGTTCCCTCGCGTGTCTCTTTCCCCTCGCTTGTGTCTCTCTCCCCTCTTCCTTTCGGTCCCTATTTTCCCCATTTTCTCTCGCCTTCCCCCATTCCCTCTCACCCCTCTACTCTCTCTCTTCCCTTGGCCGTCACGGTTTCTCCGCATTTCCCACATCTCCCTCTTTTCCATCTTTTCCCCCACGTGTCTCTTTCCCCTCGCCTGTGTCTCTCTCCTCTCTTCCTTCGGTCTCTATTTCCCCCAATTTCTCTCGCCTTCCCCCCTTCCCTCTCACTCCTCCACTCTCTCTCTTCCCTCGGCTGTCACTGTTCTCCGGCTTTCCCACAAATCCCTCTTTTCCATCTGTTCCCTCGCCTTACTCTTTCCCCTCGCCTGTGTCTCTCTCCCCTCTTCCTTTCGGTCCCAATTTTCCCTATTTTCTCGCTCCTTCCCCCATTCCCTCTCACTCCTCCACTCTCTCTCTTCCCTCGGCTGTCACTGTTCTCTGGCTTTCCCACATCTCCCTCTTTCCCATCTTTTCCCCCTCGTGTCTCTTTCCCCTCGCCTGTGTCTCTCTCCTCTCTTCCTTCGGTCTCTATTTCCCCCACTTTCTCTCGCCTTCCCCCATTCCCTCTCACTCCTCCACTCTCTCTCTTCCCTTGCCGTCACGGTTTCTCCGGCTTCCCCACATCTCCCTCTTTCCCATCTGTTCCCTCGCGTGTCTCTTTCCCCTCGCCTGTGTCTTTCTCCTCTCTTCCTTTCTGTCTCTATTTCCCCAACTTTGTCTCGCCTTCCCCCATTCCCTCTCCCTCCTCCTCTCTCTCTCTTGCCTCGGCCGTCACGTTGTCTCTGGCTTTCAATCATCTCCCTCTTACCCATCTTTTCCCTCGCGTGTCTCTTTCCCCTCGCTTGTGTCTCTCTCCCCTCTTCCTTTCGGTCCCAATGTTCCCTATTTTCTCGCTCCTTCCCCCATTCCCTCTCACTCCTCCACTCTCTCTCTTCCCTTGCCGTCACGGTTTCTCCGGCTTTCCCACATCTCCCTCTTTCCCATTATTTCCCTCGCGTGTCTTTTTCCCCTCGCCTGTGTCTCTCTCCCCTCTTCCTTTCGGTCCCAATGTTCCCTATTTTCTCGCTCCTTCCCCCCTTCCCTCTCACTCCTCCACTCTCTCTCTTCCCTTGGCCGTCACGGTTTCTCCGGCTTCCCCACATCTCCCTCTTTTCCATCTTTTCCCCCACGTGTCTCTTTCCCCTCGCCTGTGTCTCTCTCCTCTCTTCCTTCGGTCTCTATTTCCCCCAATTTCTCTCGCCTTCCCCCATTGCCTCTCACTCCTCCACTCTCTCTCTTCCCTCGGCTGTCACTGTTCTCCGGCTTTCCCACAAATCCCTCTTTTCCATCTGTTCCCTCGCGTGCCTCTTTCCCCTCGCCTGTGTCTCTCTCCTCTCTTCCTTCGGTCTCTATTTCCCCCACTTTCTCTCGCCTTCCCCCATTCCCTCTCACTCCTCCACTCTCTCTCTTCCCTCGGCCGTCACGGGTTCTCCGCATTTCCCACATCTCCCTCTTTCCCATTATTTCCCTCGCGTGTCTCTTTCCCCTCGCCTGTGTCTCTCTCCCCTCTTCCTTTCGGTCCCCATTTTCCCTATTTTCTCGCTCCTTCCCCCATTCCCTCTCACTCCTCCACTCTCTCTCTTCCCTCGGCTGTCACTGTTCTCCGGCTTTCCCACAAATCCCTCTTTTCCATCTGTTCCCTCGCCTTACTCTTTCCCCTCGGCTGTGTCTCTCTCCCCTCTTCCTTTCGGTCCCTATTTTCCCCATTTTCTCTCGCCTTCCCCCATTCCCTCTCACTCCTCCACTCTCTCTCTTCCCTTGCCGTCACGGTTTCTCCGGCTTCCCCACATCTCCCTCTTTCCCATCTGTTCCCTCGCGTGTCTCTTTCCCCTCGCCTGTGTCTTTCTCCTCTCTTCCTTTCTGTCTCGATTTCCCCAACTTTGTCTCGCCTTCCCCCATTCCCTCTCACTCCTCCACTCTCTCTCTTCCCTTGCCGTCACGGTTTCTCTGGCTTTCCCACATCTCCCTCTTTTCCATCGTTTCCCTCGCGTGTCTCTTTCCCCTCGCCTGTGTCTCTCTCCCCTCTTCCTTTCGGTCCCAATTTTCCCTATTTTCTCGCTCCTTCCCCCATTCCCTCTCACTCCTCCACTCTCTCTCTTCCCTCGGCTGTCACTGTTCTCTGGCTTTCCCACATCTCCCTCTTTCCCATCTTTTCCCCCTCGTGTGTCTTTCCCCTCGCCTGTGTCTCTCTCCTCTCTTCCTTCGGTCTCTATTTCCCCCACTTTCTCTCGCCTTCCCCCATTCCCTCTCACTCCTCCACTCTCTCTCTTCCCTCGGCCGTCACGGTTTCTCCGCATTTCCCACATCTCCCTCTTTCCCATTATTTCCCTCGCGTGTCTCTTTCCCCTCGCCTGTGTCTCTCTCAACTCTTCCTTTCGATCCCAATTTTCCCTATTTTCTCGCTCCTTCCCCCATTCCCTCTCACTCCTCCACTCTCTCTCTTCCCTCGGCTGTCACTGTTCTCCGGCTTTCCCACATCTCCCTCTTTCCCATCTGTTCCCTCGCGTGCCTCTTTCCCCTCGCCTGTGTCTCTCTCCTCTCTTCCTTCGGTCTCTATTTCCCCCACTTTCTCTCGCCTTCCCCCATTCCCTCTCACTCCTCCACTCTCTCTCTTCCCTCGGCCGTCACGGTTTCTCCGCATTTCCCACATCTCCCTCTTTCCCATTATTTCCCTCGCGTGTCTCTTTCCCCTCGCCTGTGTCTCTCTCAACTCTTCCTTTCCATCCCATTTTTCCCTATTTTCTCGCTCCTTCCCCCATTCCCTCTCACTCCTCCACTCTCTCTCTTCCCTCGGCTGTCACTGTTCTCCGGCTTTCCCACAAATCCCTCTTTTCCATCTGTTCCCTCGCATTACTCTTTCCCCTCGCCTGTGTCTCTCTCCCCTCTTCCTTTCGGTCCCTATTTTCCCCATTTTCTCTCGCCTTCCCCCATTCCCTCTCACTCCTCCACTCTCTCTCTTCCCTTGCCGTCACGGTTTCTCTGGCTTTCCCACCTTTCCATCTTTTCCATCTTTTCCCTCGCGTGTCTCTTTCCCCTCGCTTGTGTCTCTCTCCCCTCTTCCTTTCGGTCCCAATGTTCCCTATTTTCTCGCTCCTTCCCCCATTCCCTCTCACTCCTCCACTCTCTCTCTTCCCTTGCCGTCACGGTTTCTCCGGCTTTCCCACATCTCCCTCTTTCCCATTATTTCCCTCGCGTGTCTCTTTCCCCTCGCCTGTGTCTCTCTCCCCTCTTCCTTTCGGTCCCAATGTTCCCTATTTTCTCGCTCCTTCCCCCCTTCCCTCTCACTCCTCCACTCTCTCTCTTCCCTTGGCCGTCACGGTTTCTCCGGCTTTCCCACAAATCCCTCTTTTCCATCTGTTCCCTCGCGTGCCTCTTTCCCCTCGCCTGTGTCTCTCTCCTCTCTTCCTTCGGTCTCTATTTCCCCCACTTTCTCTCGCCTTCCCCCATTCCCTCTCACTCCTCCACTCTCTCTCTTCCCTCGGCCGTCACGGTTTCTCCGCATTTCCCACATCTCCCTCTTTCCCATTATTTCCCTCGCGTGTCTCTTTCCCCTCGCCTGTGTCTCTCTCAACTCTTCCTTTCGATCCCAATTTTCCCTATTTTCTCGCTCCTTCCCCCATTCCCTCTCACTCCTCCACTCTCTCTCTTCCCTCGGCTGTCACTGTTCTCCGGCTTTCCCACATCTCCCTCTTTCCCATCTGTTCCCTCGCGTGTCTCTTTCCCCTCGCCTGTGTCTCTCTCCTCTCTTCCTTCGGTCTCTATTTCCCCCACTTTCTCTCGCCTTCCCCCATTCCCTCTCACTCCTCCACTCTCTCTCTTCCCTCGGCCGTCACGGTTTCTCCGCATTTCCCACATCTCCCTCTTTCCCATTATTTCCCTCGCGTGTCTCTTTCCCCTCGCCTGTGTCTCTCTCAACTCTTCCTTTCGATCCCAATTTTCCCTATTTTCTCGCTCCTTCCCCCATTCCCTCTCACTCCTCCACTCTCTCTCTTCCCTCGGCTGTCACTGTTCTCCGGCTTTCCCACATCTCCCTCTTTCCCATCTGTTCCCTCGCGTGTCTCTTTCCCCTCGCTTGTGTCTCTCTCCCCTCTTCCTTTCGGTCCCTATTTTCCCCATTTTCTCTCGCCTTCCCCCATTCCCTCTCACTCCTCCACTCTCTCTCTTCCCTCGGCCGTCACGGTTTCTCCGCATTTCCCACATCTCCCTCTTTCCCATTATTTCCCTCGCGTGTCTCTTTCCCCTCGCCTGTGTCTCTCTCCCCTCTTCCTTTCGGTCCCAATTTTCCCTATTTTCTCGCTCCTTCCCCCATTCCCTCTCACTCCTCCACTCTCTCTCTTCCCTCGGCTATCACTGTTCTCCGGCTATCCCACATCTCCCTCTTTCCCATCTGTTCCCTCGCGTGTCTCTTTCCCCTCGCTTGTGTCTCTCTCCCCTCTTCCTTTCGGTCCCTATTTTCCCCATTTTCTCTCGCCTTCCCCCATTCCCTCTCACCCCTCTACTCTCTCTCTTCCCTTGGCCGTCACGGTTTCTCCGGCTTCACCACATCTCCCTCTTTTCCATCTTTTCCCCCACGTGTCTCTTTCCCCTCGCCTGTGTCTCTCTCCTCTCTTCCTTCGGTCTCTATTTCCCCCAATTTCTCTCGCCTTCCCCCCTTCCCTCTCACTCCTCCACTCTCTCTCTTCCCTCGGCTGTCACTGTTCTCCGGCTTTCCCACAAATCCCTCTTTTCCATCTGTTCCCTCGCGTGCCTCTTTCCCCTCGCCTGTGTCTCTCTCCTCTCTTCCTTCGGTCTCTATTTCCCCCACTTTCTCTCGCCTTCCCCCATTCCCTCTCACTCCTCCACTCTCTCTCTTCCCTCGGCCGTCACGGTTTCTCCGCATTTCCCACATCTCCCTCTTTCCCATTATTTCCCTCGCGTGTCTCTTTCCCCTCGCCTGTGTCTCTCTCCTCTCTTCCTTTCGGTCCCAATGTTCCCTATTTTCTCGCTCCTTCCCCCCTTCCCTCTCACTCCTCCACTCTCTCTCTTCCCTTGGCCGTCACGGTTTCTCCGGCTTTCCCACAAATCCCTCTTTTCCATCTGTTCCCTCGCGTGCCTCTTTCCCCTCGCCTGTGTCTCTCTCCTCTCTTCCTTCGGTCTCTATTTCCCCCACTTTCTCTCGCCTTCCCCCATTCCCTCTCACTCCTCCACTCTCTCTCTTCCCTCGGCCGTCACGGTTTCTCCGCATTTCCCACATCTCCCTCTTTCCCATTATTTCCCTCGCGTGTCTCTTTCCCCTCGCCTGTGTCTCTCTCAACTCTTCCTTTCGATCCCAATTTTCCCTATTTTCTCGCTCCTTCCCCCATTCCCTCTCACTCCTCCACTCTCTCTCTTCCCTCGGCTGTCACTGTTCTCCGGCTTTCCCACATCTCCCTCTTTCCCATCTGTTCCCTCGCGTGTCTCTTTCCCCTCGCTTGTGTCTCTCTCCCCTCTTCCTTTCGGTCCCTATTTTCCCCATTTTCTCTCGCCTTCCCCCATTCCCTCTCACTCCTCCACTCTCTCTCTTCCCTCGGCCGTCACGGTTTCTCCGCATTTCCCACATCTCCCTCTTTCCCATTATTTCCCTCGCGTGTCTCTTTCCCCTCGCCTGTGTCTCTCTCCCCTCTTCCTTTCGGTCCCAATTTTCCCTATTTTCTCGCTCCTTCCCCCATTCCCTCTCACTCCTCCACTCTCTCTCTTCCCTCGGCTGTCACTGTTCTCCGGCTATCCCACATCTCCCTCTTTCCCATCTGTTCCCTCGCGTGTCTCTTTCCCCTCCCTTGTGTCTCTCTCCCCTCTTCCTTTCGGTCCCTATTTTCCCCATTTTCTCTCGCCTTCCCCCATTCCCTCTCACCCCTCTACTCTCTCTCTTCCCTTGGCCGTCACATTTCTCCGGCTTCCCCACATCTCCCTCTTTTCCATCTTTTCCCCCACGTGTCTCTTTCCCCTCGCCTGTGTCTCTCTCCTCTCTTCCTTCGGTCTCTATTTCCCCCAATTTCTCTCGCCTTCCCCCATTCCCTCTCACTCCTCCACTCTCTCTCTTCCCTCGGCTGTCACTGTTCTCCGGCTTTCCCACAAATCCCTCTTTTCCATCTGTTCCCTCGCGTGCCTCTTTCCCCTCGCCTGTGTCTCTCTCCTCTCTTCCTTCGGTCTCTATTTCCCCCACTTTCTCTCGCCTTCCCCCATTCCCTCTCACTCCTCCACTCTCTCTCTTCCCTCGGCCGTCACGGTTTCTCCGCATTTCCCACATCTCCCTCTTTCCCATTATTTCCCTCGCGTGTCTCTTTCCCCTCGCCTGTGTCTCTCTCCCCTCTTCCTTTCGGTCCCAATGTTCCCTATTTTCTCGCTCCTTCCCCCCTTCCCTCTCACTCCTCCACTCTCTCTCTTCCCTTGGCCGTCACGGTTTCTCCGGCTTTCCCACAAATCCCTCTTTTCCATCTGTTCCCTCGCGTGCCTCTTTCCCCTCGCCTGTGTCTCTCTCCTCTCTTCCTTCGGTCTCTATTTCCCCCACTTTCTCTCGCCTTCCCCCATTCCCTCTCACTCCTCCACTCTCTCTCTTCCCTCGGCCGTCACGGTTTCTCCGCATTTCCCACATCTCCCTCTTTCCCATTATTTCCCTCGCGTGTCTCTTTCCCCTCGCCTGTGTCTCTCTCAACTCTTCCTTTCGATCCCAATTTTCCCTATTTTCTCGCTCCTTCCCCCATTCCCTCTCACTCCTCCACTCTCTCTCTTCCCTCGGCTGTCACTGTTCTCCGGCTTTCCCACATCTCCCTCTTTTCCATCTGTTCCCTCGCGTGCCTCTTTCCCCTCGCCTGTGTCTCTCTCCTCTCTTCCTTCGGTCTCTATTTCCCCCACTTTCTCTCGCCTTCCCCCATTCCCTCTCACTCCTCCACTCTCTCTCTTCCCTCGGCCGTCACGGTTTCTCCGCATTTCCCACATCTCCCTCTTTCCCATTATTTCCCTCGCGTGTCTCTTTCCCCTCGCCTGTGTCTCTCTCCCCTCTTCCTTTCGGTCCCAATGTTCCCTATTTTCTCGCTCCTTCCCCCCTTCCCTCTCACTCCTCCACTCTCTCTCTTCCCTTGGCCGTCACGGTTTCTCCGGCTTTCCCACAAATCCCTCTTTTCCATCTGTTCCCTCGCGTGCCTCTTTCCCCTCGCCTGTGTCTCTCTCCTCTCTTCCTTCGGTCTCTATTTCCCCCACTTTCTCTCGCCTTCCCCCATTCCCTCTCACTCCTCCACTCTCTCTCTTCCCTCGGCCGTCACGGTTTCTCCGCATTTCCCACATCTCCCTCTTTCCCATTATTTCCCTCGCGTGTCTCTTTCCCCTCGCCTGTGTCTCTCTCAACTCTTCCTTTCGATCCCAATTTTCCCTATTTTCTCGCTCCTTCCCCCATTCCCTCTCACTCCTCCACTCTCTCTCTTCCCTCGGCTGTCACTGTTCTCCGGCTTTCCCACATCTCCCTCTTTTCCATCTGTTCCCTCGCGTGCCTCTTTCCCCTCGCCTGTGTCTCTCTCCTCTCTTCCTTCGGTCTCTATTTCCCCCACTTTCTCTCGCCTTCCCCCATTCCCTCTCACTCCTCCACTCTCTCTCTTCCCTCGGCCGTCACGGTTTCTCCGCATTTCCCACATCTCCCTCTTTCCCATTATTTCCCTCGCGTGTCTCTTTCCCCTCGCCTGTGTCTCTCTCCTCTCTTCCTTTCGGTCCCAATGTTCCCTATTTTCTCGCTCCTTCCCCCCTTCCCTCTCACTCCTCCACTCTCTCTCTTCCCTTGGCCGTCACGGTTTCTCCGGCTTTCCCACAAATCCCTCTTTTCCATCTGTTCCCCGGCGTGTCTCTTTCCCCTCGCTTGTGTCTCTCTCCCCTCTTCCTTTCGGTCCCAATGTTCCCTATTTTCTCGCTCCTTCCCCCATTCCCTCTCACTCCTCCACTCTCTCTCTTCCCTCGGCTGTCACTGTTCTCCGGCTTTCCCACATCTCCCTCTTTTCCATCTGTTCCCTCGCGTGCCTCTTTCCCCTCGCCTGTGTCTCTCTCCTCTCTTCCTTCGGTCTCTATTTCCCCCACTTTCTCTCGCCTTCCCCCATTCCCTCTCACTCCTCCACTCTCTCTCTTCCCTCGGCCGTCACGGTTTCTCCGCATTTCCCACATCTCCCTCTTTCCCATTATTTCCCTCGCGTGTCTCTTTCCCCTCGCCTGTGTCTCTCTCCTCTCTTCCTTTCGGTCCCAATGTTCCCTATTTTCTCGCTCCTTCCCCCCTTCCCTCTCACTCCTCCACTCTCTCTCTTCCCTTGGCCGTCACGGTTTCTCCGGCTTTCCCACAAATCCCTCTTTTCCATCTGTTCCCTCGCGTGCCTCTTTCCCCTCGCCTGTGTCTCTCTCCTCTCTTCCTTCGGTCTCTATTTCCCCCACTTTCTCTCGCCTTCCCCCATTCCCTCTCACTCCTCCACTCTCTCTCTTCCCTCGGCCGTCACGGTTTCTCCGCATTTCCCACATCTCCCTCTTTCCCATTATTTCCCTCGCGTGTCTCTTTCCCCTCGCCTGTGTCTCTCTCCCCTCTTCCTTTCGGTCCCAATTTTCCCTATTTTCTCGCTCCTTCCCCCATTCCCTCTCACTCCTCCACTCTCTCTCTTCCCTCGGCTGTCACTGTTCTCCGGCTTTCCCACATCTCCCTCTTTCCCATCTGTTCCCTCGCGTGTCTCTTTCCCCTCGCTTGTGTCTCTCTCCCCTCTTCCTTTCGGTCCCTATTTTCCCCATTTTCTCTCGCCTTCCCCCATTCCCTCTCACTCCTCCACTCTCTCTCTTCCCTCGGCCGTCACGGTTTCTCCGCATTTCCCACATCTCCCTCTTTCCCATTATTTCCCTCGCGTGTCTCTTTCCCCTCGCCTGTGTCTCTCTCCCCTCTTCCTTTCGGTCCCAATTTTCCCTATTTTCTCGCTCCTTCCCCCATTCCCTCTCACTCCTCCACTCTCTCTCTTCTCTCGGCTGTCACTGTTCTCCGGCTATCCCACATCTCCCTCTTTCCCATCTGTTCCCTCGCGTGTCTCTTTCCCCTCCCTTGTGTCTCTCTCCCCTCTTCCTTTCGGTCCCTATTTTCCCCATTTTCTCTCGCCTTCCCCCATTCCCTCTCACCCCTCTACTCTCTCTCTTCCCTTGGCCGTCACGGTTTCTCCGGCTTCCCCACATCTCCCTCTTTTCCATCTTTTCCCCCACGTGTCTCTTTCCCCTCGCCTGTGTCTCTCTCCTCTCTTCCTTCGGTCTCTATTTCCCCCAATTTCTCTCGCCTTCCCCCATTCCCTCTCACTCCTCCACTCTCTCTCTTCCCTCGGCTGTCACTGTTCTCCGGCTTTCCCACAAATCCCTCTTTTCCATCTGTTCCCTCGCGTGCCTCTTTCCCCTCGCCTGTGTCTCTCTCCTCTCTTCCTTCGGTCTCTATTTCCCCCACTTTCTCTCGCCTTCCCCCATTCCCTCTCACTCCTCCACTCTCTCTCTTCCCTCGGCCGTCACGGTTTCTCCGCATTTCACACATCTCCCTCTTTCCCATTATTTCCCTCGCGTGTCTCTTTCCCCTCGCCTGTGTCTCTCTCCCCTCTTCCTTTCGGTCCCAATTTTCCCTATTTTCTCGCTCCTTCCCCCATTCCCTCTCACTCCTCCACTCTCTCTCTTCCCTCGGCTGTCACTGTTCTCCGGCTTTCCCACATCTCCCTCTTTCCCATCTGTTCCCTCGCGTGTCTCTTTCCCCTCGCTTGTGTCTCTCTCCCCTCTTCCTTTCGGTCCCTATTTTCCCCATTTTCTCTCGCCTTCCCCCATTCCCTCTCACTCCTCCACTCTCTCTCTTCCCTCGGCCGTCACGGTTTCTCCGCATTTCCCACATCTCCCTCTTTCCCATTATTTCCCTCGCGTGTCTCTTTCCCCTCGCCTGTGTCTCTCTCCCCTCTTCCTTTCGGTCCCAATTTTCCCTATTTTCTCGCTCCTTCCCCCATTCCCTCTCACTCCTCCACTCTCTCTCTTCCCTCGGCTGTCACTGTTCTCCGGCTTTCCCACAAATCCCTCTTTTCCATCTGTTCCCTCGCCTTACTCTTTCCCCTCGGCTGTGTCTCTCTCCCCTCTTCCTTTCGGTCCCTATTTTCCCCATTTTCTCTCGCCTTCCCCCATTCCCTCTCACTCCTCCACTCTCTCTCCTCCCTTGCCGTCACGGTTTCTCTGGCTTTCCCACATCTCCCTCTTTCCCATCGTTTCCCTCGCGTATCTCTTTCCCCTCGCTAGTGTCTCTCTCCCCTCTTCCTTTCGGTCCCAATGTTCCCTAATTTCTCGCTCCTTCCCCCATTCCCTCTCACTCCTCCACTCTCTTTCTCCCCTCGGCTGTCACTGTTCTCCGGCTTTCCCACAAATCCCTCTTTTCCATCTGTTCCCTCGCCTTACTCTTTCCCCTCGCCTGTGTCTCTCTCCCCTCTTCTTTTCGGTCCCTATTTTCCCCATTTTCTCTCGCCTTCCCCCATTCCCTCTCACTCCTCCACTCTCTCTCTTCCCTTGCCGTCACGGTTTCTCTGGTTTTCCCACATCTCCCTCTTTCCCATCTTTTCCCTCTCGTGTCTCTTTCCCCTCGCCTGTGTCTCTCTCCCCTCTTCCTTTCGGTCCCAATTTTCCCTATTTTCTCGCTCCTTCCCCCCTTCCCTCTCACTCCTCCACTCTCTCTCTTCCCTCGGCTGTCACTGTTCTCCGGCTTTCCCACAAATCCCTCTTTTCCATCTGTTCCCTCGCCTTACTCTTTCCCCTCGGCTGTGTCTCTCTCTCCTCTTCCTTTCGGTCCCTATTTTCCCCATTTTCTCTCGCCTTCCCCCATTCCCTCTCACTCCTCCACTCTCTCTCTTCCCTCGGCCGTCACGGTTTCTCCGCATTTCCCACATCTCCCTCTTTCCCATTATTTCCCTCGCGTGTCTCTTTCCCCTCGCCTGTGTCTCTCTCCTCTCTTCCTTCGGTCTCTATTTCCCCCACTTTCTCTCGCCTTCCCCCATTCCCTCTCACTCCTCCACTCTCTCTCTTCCCTCGGCCGTCACGGTTTCTCCGCATTTCCCACATCTCCCTCTTTCCCATTATTTCCCTCGCGTGTCTCTTTCCCCTCGCCTGTGTCTCTCTCCTCTCTTCCTTTCGGTCCCAATGTTCCCTATTTTCTCGCTCCTTCCCCCCTTCCCTCTCACTCCTCCACTCTCTCTCTTCCCTTGGCCGTCACGGTTTCTCCGGCTTTCCCACAAATCCCTCTTTTCCATCTGTTCCCTCGCGTGCCTCTTTCCCCTCGCCTGTGTCTCTCTCCTCTCTTCCTTCGGTCTCTATTTCCCCCACTTTCTCTCGCCTTCCCCCATTCCCTCTCACTCCTCCACTCTCTCTCTTCCCTCGGCCGTCACGGTTTCTCCGCATTTCCCACATCTCCCTCTTTCCCATTATTTCCCTCGCGTGTCTCTTTCCCCTCGCCTGTGTCTCTCTCCTCTCTTCCTTTCGGTCCCAATTTTCCCTATTTTCTCGCTCCTTCCCCCATTCCCTCTCACTCCTCCACTCTCTCTCTTCCCTCGGCTGTCACTGTTCTCCGGCTTTCCCACATCTCCCTCTTTCCCATCTGTTCCCTCGCGTGTCTCTTTCCCCTCGCTTGTGTCTCTCTCCCCTCTTCCTTTCGGTCCCTATTTTCCCCATTTTCTCTCGCCTTCCCCCATTCCCTCTCACTCCTCCACTCTCTCTCTTCCCTCGGCCATCACGGTTTCTCCGCATTTCCCACATCTCCCTCTTTCCCATTATTTCCCTCGCGTGTCTCTTTCCCCTCGCCTGTGTCTCTCTCCCCTCTTCCTTTCGGTCCCTATTTTCCCCATTTTCTCTCGCCTTCCCCCATTCCCTCTCACTCCTCCACTCTCTCTCTTCCCTTGCCGTCACGGTTTCTCTGGCTTTCCCACATTTCCCTCTTTTCCATCCTTTCCCTCGCGTGTCTCTTTCCCCTCCCTTGTGTCTCTCTCCCCTCTTCCTTTCGGTCCCTATTTTCCCCATTTTCTCTCGCCTTCCCCCATTCCCTCTCACCCCTCCACTCTCTCTCTTCCCTTGGCCGTCACGGTTTCTCCGGCTTCCCCACATCTCCCTCTTTTCCATCTTTTCCCCCACGTGTCTCTTTCCCCTCGCCTGTGTCTCTCTCCTCTCTTCCTTCGGTCTCTATTTCCCCCAATTTCTCTCGCCTTCCCCCATTCCCTCTCACTCCTCCACTCTCTCTCTTCCCTCGGCTGTCACTGTTCTCCGGCTTTCCCACAAATCCCTCTTTTCCATCTGTTCCCTCGCCTTACTCTTTCCCCTCGCCTGTGTCTCTCTCCTCTCTTCCTTCGGTCTCTATTTCCCCCACTTTCTCTCGCCTTCCCCCATTCCCTCTCACTCCTCCACTCTCTCTCTTCCCTCGGCCGTCACGGTTTCTCCGCATTTCCCACATCTCCCTCTTTCCCATTATTTCCCTCGCGTGTCTCTTTCCCCTCGCCTGTGTCTCTCTCCCCTCTTCCTTTCGGTCCCAATTTTCCCTATTTTCTCGCTCCTTCCCCCATTCCCTCTCACTCCTCCACTCTCTCTCTTCCCTCGGCTGTCACTGTTCTCCGGCTTTCCCACATCTCCCTCTTTCCCATCTGTTCCCTCGCGTGTCTCTTTCCCCTCGCTTGTGTCTCTCTCCCCTCTTCCTTTCGGTCCCTATTTTCCCCATTTTCTCTCGCCTTCCCCCATTCCCTCTCACTCCTCCACTCTCTCTCTTCCCTCGGCCGTCACGGTTTCTCCGCATTTCCCACATCTCCCTCTTTCCCATTATTTCCCTCGCGTGTCTCTTTCCCCTCGCCTGTGTCTCTCTCCCCTCTTCCTTTCGGTCCCAATTTTCCCTATTTTCTCGCTCCTTCCCCCATTCCCTCTCACTCCTCCACTCTCTCTCTTCCCTCGGCTGTCACTGTTCTCCGGCTTTCCCACAAATCCCTCTTTTCCATCTGTTCCCTCGCCTTACTCTTTCCCCTCGGCTGTGTCTCTCTCCCCTCTTCCTTTCGGTCCCTATTTTCCCCATTTTCTCTCGCCTTCCCCCATTCCCTCTCACTCCTCCACTCTCTCTCCTCCCTTGCCGTCACGGTTTCTCTGGCTTTCCCACATCTCCCTCTTTTCCATCGTTTCCCTCGCGTATCTCTTTCCCCTCGCTAGTGTCTCTCTCCCCTCTTCCTTTCGGTCCCAATGTTCCCTAATTTCTCGCTCCTTCCCCCATTCCCTCTCACTCCTCCACTCTCTTTCTCCCCTCGGCTGTCACTGTTCTCCGGCTTTCCCACAAATCCCTCTTTTCCATCTGTTCCCTCGCCTTACTCTTTCCCCTCGCCTGTGTCTCTCTCCCCTCTTCTTTTCGGTCCCTATTTTCCCCATTTTCTCTCGCCTTCCCCCATTCCCTCTCACTCCTCCACTCTCTCTCTTCCCTCGGCTGTCACTGTTCTCCGGCTTTCCCACAAATCCCTCTTTTCCATCTGTTCCCTCGCGTGCCTCTTTCCCCTCGCCTGTGTCTCTCTCCTCTCTTCCTTCGGTCTCTATTTCCCCCACTTTCTCTCGCCTTCCCCCATTCCCTCTCACTCCTCCACTCTCTCTCTTCCCTCGGCCGTCACGGTTTCTCCGCATTTCCCACATCTCCCTCTTTCCCATTATTTCCCTCGCGTGTCTCTTTCCCCTCGCCTGTGTCTCTCTCCTCTCTTCCTTTCGGTCCCAATGTTCCCTATTTTCTCGCTCCTTCCCCCCTTCCCTCTCACTCCTCCACTCTCTCTCTTCCCTTGGCCGTCACGGTTTCTCCGGCTTTCCCACAAATCCCTCTTTTCCATCTGTTCCCTCGCGTGCCTCTTTCCCCTCGCCTGTGTCTCTCTCCTCTCTTCCTTCGGTCTCTATTTCCCCCACTTTCTCTCGCCTTCCCCCATTCCCTCTCACTCCTCCACTCTCTCTCTTCCCTCGGCCGTCACGGTTTCTCCGCATTTCCCACATCTCCCTCTTTCCCATTATTTCCCTCGCGTGTCTCTTTCCCCTCGCCTGTGTCTCTCTCCCCTCTTCCTTTCGGTCCCAATTTTCCCTATTTTCTCGCTCCTTCCCCCATTCCCTCTCACTCCTCCACTCTCTCTCTTCCCTCGGCTGTCACTGTTCTCCGGCTTTCCCACATCTCCCTCTTTCCCATCTGTTCCCTCGCGTGTCTCTTTCCCCTCGCTTGTGTCTCTCTCCCCTCTTCCTTTCGGTCCCTATTTTCCCCATTTTCTCTCGCCTTCCCCCATTCCCTCTCACTCCTCCACTCTCTCTCTTCCCTCGGCCGTCACGGTTTCTCCGCATTTCCCACATCTCCCTCTTTCCCATTATTTCCCTCGCGTGTCTCTTTCCCCTCGCCTGTGTCTCTCTCCCCTCTTCCTTTCGGTCCCAATTTTCCCTATTTTCTCGCTCCTTCCCCCATTCCCTCTCACTCCTCCACTCTCTCTCTTCTCTCGGCTGTCACTGTTCTCCGGCTATCCCACATCTCCCTCTTTCCCATCTGTTCCCTCGCGTGTCTCTTTCCCCTCCCTTGTGTCTCTCTCCCCTCTTCCTTTCGGTCCCTATTTTCCCCATTTTCTCTCGCCTTCCCCCATTCCCTCTCACCCCTCTACTCTCTCTCTTCCCTTGGCCGTCACGGTTTCTCCGGCTTCCCCACATCTCCCTCTTTTCCATCTTTTCCCCCACGTGTCTCTTTCCCCTCGCCTGTGTCTCTCTCCTCTCTTCCTTCGGTCTCTATTTCCCCCAATTTCTCTCGCCTTCCCCCATTCCCTCTCACTCCTCCACTCTCTCTCTTCCCTCGGCTGTCACTGTTCTCCGGCTTTCCCACAAATCCCTCTTTTCCATCTGTTCCCTCGCGTGCCTCTTTCCCCTCGCCTGTGTCTCTCTCCTCTCTTCCTTCGGTCTCTATTTCCCCCACTTTCTCTCGCCTTCCCCCATTCCCTCTCACTCCTCCACTCTCTCTCTTCCCTCGGCCGTCACGGTTTCTCCGCATTTCCCACATCTCCCTCTTTCCCATTATTTCCCTCGCGTGTCTCTTTCCCCTCGCCTGTGTCTCTCTCCCCTCTTCCTTTCGGTCCCAATTTTCCCTATTTTCTCGCTCCTTCCCCCATTCCCTCTCACTCCTCCACTCTCTCTCTTCCCTCGGCTGTCACTGTTCTCCGGCTTTCCCACATCTCCCTCTTTCCCATCTGTTCCCTCGCGTGTCTCTTTCCCCTCGCTTGTGTCTCTCTCCCCTCTTCCTTTCGGTCCCTATTTTCCCCATTTTCTCTCGCCTTCCCCCATTCCCTCTCACTCCTCCACTCTCTCTCTTCCCTCGGCCGTCACGGTTTCTCCGCATTTCCCACATCTCCCTCTTTCCCATTATTTCCCTCGCGTGTCTCTTTCCCCTCGCCTGTGTCTCTCTCCCCTCTTCCTTTCGGTCCCAATTTTCCCTATTTTCTCGCTCCTTCCCCCATTCCCTCTCACTCCTCCACTCTCTCTCTTCCCTCGGCTGTCACTGTTCTCCGGCTTTCCCACAAATCCCTCTTTTCCATCTGTTCCCTCGCCTTACTCTTTCCCCTCGGCTGTGTCTCTCTCCCCTCTTCCTTTCGGTCCCTATTTTCCCCATTTTCTCTCGCCTTCCCCCATTCCCTCTCACTCCTCCACTCTCTCTCCTCCCTTGCCGTCACGGTTTCTCTGGCTTTCCCACATCTCCCTCTTTTCCATCGTTTCCCTCGCGTATCTCTTTCCCCTCGCTAGTGTCTCTCTCCCCTCTTCCTTTCGGTCCCAATGTTCCCTAATTTCTCGCTCCTTCCCCCATTCCCTCTCACTCCTCCACTCTCTTTCTCCCCTCGGCTGTCACTGTTCTCCGGCTTTCCCACAAATCCCTCTTTTCCATCTGTTCCCTCGCCTTACTCTTTCCCCTCGCCTGTGTCTCTCTCCCCTCTTCTTTTCGGTCCCTATTTTCCCCATTTTCTCTCGCCTTCCCCCATTCCCTCTCACTCCTCCACTCTCTCTCTTCCCTTGCCGTCACGGTTTCTCTGGTTTTCCCACATCTCCCTCTTTCCCATCTTTTCCCTCTCGTGTCTCTTTCCCCTCGCCTGTGTCTCTCTCCCCTCTTCCTTTCGGTCCCAATTTTCCCTATTTTCTCGCTCCTTCCCCCCTTCCCTCTCACTCCTCCACTCTCTCTCTTCCCTCGGCTGTCACTGTTCTCCGGCTTTCCCACAAATCCCTCTTTTCCATCTGTTCCCTCGCCTTACTCTTTCCCCTCGGCTGTGTCTCTCTCTCCTCTTCCTTTCGGTCCCTATTTTCCCCATTTTCTCTCGCCTTCCCCCATTCCCTCTCACTCCTCCACTCTCTCTCTTCCCTCGGCCGTCACGGTTTCTCCGCATTTCCCACATCTCCCTCTTTCCCATTATTTCCCTCGCGTGTCTCTTTCCCCTCGCCTGTGTCTCTCTCCTCTCTTCCTTCGGTCTCTATTTCCCCCACTTTCTCTCGCCTTCCCCCATTCCCTCTCACTCCTCCACTCTCTCTCTTCCCTCGGCCGTCACGGTTTCTCCGCATTTCCCACATCTCCCTCTTTCCCATTATTTCCCTCGCGTGTCTCTTTCCCCTCGCCTGTGTCTCTCTCCTCTCTTCCTTTCGGTCCCAATGTTCCCTATTTTCTCGCTCCTTCCCCCCTTCCCTCTCACTCCTCCACTCTCTCTCTTCCCTTGGCCGTCACGGTTTCTCCGGCTTTCCCACAAATCCCTCTTTTCCATCTGTTCCCTCGCGTGCCTCTTTCCCCTCGCCTGTGTCTCTCTCCTCTCTTCCTTCGGTCTCTATTTCCCCCACTTTCTCTCGCCTTCCCCCATTCCCTCTCACTCCTCCACTCTCTCTCTTCCCTCGGCCGTCACGGTTTCTCCGCATTTCCCACATCTCCCTCTTTCCCATTATTTCCCTCGCGTGTCTCTTTCCCCTCGCCTGTGTCTCTCTCCTCTCTTCCTTTCGGTCCCAATTTTCCCTATTTTCTCGCTCCTTCCCCCATTCCCTCTCACTCCTCCACTCTCTCTCTTCCCTCGGCTGTCACTGTTCTCCGGCTTTCCCACATCTCCCTCTTTCCCATCTGTTCCCTCGCGTGTCTCTTTCCCCTCGCTTGTGTCTCTCTCCCCTCTTCCTTTCGGTCCCTATTTTCCCCATTTTCTCTCGCCTTCCCCCATTCCCTCTCACTCCTCCACTCTCTCTCTTCCCTCGGCCATCACGGTTTCTCCGCATTTCCCACATCTCCCTCTTTCCCATTATTTCCCTCGCGTGTCTCTTTCCCCTCGCCTGTGTCTCTCTCCCCTCTTCCTTTCGGTCCCTATTTTCCCCATTTTCTCTCGCCTTCCCCCATTCCCTCTCACTCCTCCACTCTCTCTCTTCCCTTGCCGTCACGGTTTCTCTGGCTTTCCCACATTTCCCTCTTTTCCATCCTTTCCCTCGCGTGTCTCTTTCCCCTCCCTTGTGTCTCTCTCCCCTCTTCCTTTCGGTCCCTATTTTCCCCATTTTCTCTCGCCTTCCCCCATTCCCTCTCACCCCTCTACTCTCTCTCTTCCCTTGGCCGTCACGGTTTCTCCGGCTTCCCCACATCTCCCTCTTTTCCATCTTTTCCCCCACGTGTCTCTTTCCCCTCGCCTGTGTCTCTCTCCTCTCTTCCTTCGGTCTCTATTTCCCCCAATTTCTCTCGGCTTCCCCCCTTCCCTCTCACTCCTCCACTCTCTCTCTTCCCTCGGCTGTCACTGTTCTCCGGCTTTCCCACAAATCCCTCTTTTCCATCTGTTCCCTCGCCTTACTCTTTCCCCTCGCCTGTGTCTCTCTCCTCTCTTCCTTCGGTCTCTATTTCCCCCACTTTCTCTCGCCTTCCCCCATTCCCTCTCACTCCTCCACTCTCTCTCTTCCCTCGGCCGTCACGGTTTCTCCGCATTTCCCACATCTCCCTCTTTCCCATTATTTCCCTCGCGTGTCTCTTTCCCCTCGCCTGTGTCTCTCTCCCCTCTTCCTTTCGGTCCCAATTTTCCCTATTTTCTCGCTCCTTCCCCCATTCCCTCTCACTCCTCCACTCTCTCTCTTCCCTCGGCTGTCACTGTTCTCCGGCTTTCCCACATCTCCCTCTTTCCCATCTGTTCCCTCGCGTGTCTCTTTCCCCTCGCTTGTGTCTCTCTCCCCTCTTCCTTTCGGTCCCTATTTTCCCCATTTTCTCTCGCCTTCCCCCATTCCCTCTCACTCCTCCACTCTCTCTCTTCCCTCGGCCGTCACGGTTTCTCCGCATTTCCCACATCTCCCTCTTTCCCATTATTTCCCTCGCGTGTCTCTTTCCCCTCGCCTGTGTCTCTCTCCCCTCTTCCTTTCGGTCCCAATTTTCCCTATTTTCTCGCTCCTTCCCCCATTCCCTCTCACTCCTCCACTCTCTCTCTTCCCTCGGCTGTCACTGTTCTCCGGCTTTCCCACAAATCCCTCTTTTCCATCTGTTCCCTCGCCTTACTCTTTCCCCTCGGCTGTGTCTCTCTCCCCTCTTCCTTTCGGTCCCTATTTTCCCCATTTTCTCTCGCCTTCCCCCATTCCCTCTCACTCCTCCACTCTCTCTCCTCCCTTGCCGTCACGGTTTCTCTGGCTTTCCCACATCTCCCTCTTTTCCATCGTTTCCCTCGCGTATCTCTTTCCCCTCGCTAGTGTCTCTCTCCCCTCTTCCTTTCGGTCCCAATGTTCCCTAATTTCTCGCTCCTTCCCCCATTCCCTCTCACTCCTCCACTCTCTTTCTCCCCTCGGCTGTCACTGTTCTCCGGCTTTCCCACAAATCCCTCTTTTCCATCTGTTCCCTCGCCTTACTCTTTCCCCTCGCCTGTGTCTCTCTCCCCTCTTCTTTTCGGTCCCTATTTTCCCCATTTTCTCTCGCCTTCCCCCATTCCCTCTCACTCCTCCACTCTCTCTCTTCCCTTGCCGTCACGGTTTCTCTGGTTTTCCCACATCTCCCTCTTTCCCATCTTTTCCCTCTCGTGTCTCTTTCCCCTCGCCTGTGTCTCTCTCCCCTCTTCCTTTCGGTCCCAATTTTCCCTATTTTCTCGCTCCTTCCCCCCTTCCCTCTCACTCCTCCACTCTCTCTCTTCCCTCGGCTGTCACTGTTCTCCGGCTTTCCCACAAATCCCTCTTTTCCATCTGTTCCCTCGCCTTACTCTTTCCCCTCGGCTGTGTCTCTCTCCCCTCTTCCTTTCGGTCCCTATTTTCCCCATTTTCTCTCGCCTTCCCCCATTCCCTCTCACTCCTCCACTCTCTCTCTTCCCTCGGCCGTCACGGTTTCTCCGCATTTCCCACATCTCCCTCTTTCCCATTATTTCCCTCGCGTGTCTCTTTCCCCTCGCCTGTGTCTCTCTCCCCTCTTCCTTTCGGTCCCAATGTTCCCTATTTTCTCGCTCCTTCCCCCCTTCCCTCTCACTCCTCCACTCTCTCTCTTCCCTCGGCTGTCACTGTTCTCCGGCTTTCCCACAAATCCCTCTTTTCCATCTGTTCCCTCGCGTGCCTCTTTCCCCTCGCCTGTGTCTCTCTCCTCTCTTCCTTCGGTCTCTATTTCCCCCACTTTCTCTCGCCTTCCCCCATTCCCTCTCACTCCTCCAATCTCTCTCTTCCCTCGGCCGTCACGGTTTCTCCGCATTTCCCACATCTCCCTCTTTTCCATCGTTTCCCTCGCGTGTCTCTTTCCCCTCGCTAGTGTCTCTCTCCCCTCTTCCTTTCGGTCCCAATGTTCCCTAAATTCTCGCTCCTTCCCCCATTCCCTCTCACTCCTCCACTCTCTTTCTCCCCTCGGCTGTCACTGTTCTCCGGCTTTCCCACAAATCCCTCTTTTCCATCTGTTCCCTCGCCTTACTCTTTCCCCTCGCCTGTGTCTCTCTCCCCTCTTCTTTTCGGTCCCTATTTTCCCCATTTTCTCTCGCCTTCCCCCATTCCCTCTCACTCCTCCACTCTCTCTCTTCCCTCGGCCGTCACGGTTTCTCCGCATTTCCCACATCTCCCTCTTTCCCATTATTTCCCTCGCGTGTCTCTTTCCCCTTGCCTGTGTCTCTCTCCCCTCTTCCTTTCGGTCCCAATTTTCCCTATTTTCTCGCTCCTTCCCCCATTCCCTCTCACTCCTCCACTCTCTCTCTTCCCTCGGCTGTCACTGTTCTCCGGCTATCCCACAAATCCCTCTTTCCCATCTGTTCCCTCGCGTGTCTCTTTCCCCTCCCTTGTGTCTCTCTCCCCTCTTCCTTTCGGTCCCTATTTTCCCCATTTTCTCTCGCCTTCCCCCATTCCCTCTCACCCCTCTACTCTCTCTCTTCCCTTGGCCGTCACGGTTTCTCCGGCTTCCCCACATCTCCCTCTTTTCCATCTTTTCCCCCACGTGTCTCTTTCCCCTCGCCTGTGTCTCTCTCCTCTCTTCCTTCGGTCTCTATTTCCCCCAATTTCTCTCGCCTTCCCCCATTCCCTCTCACTCCTCCACTCTCTCTCTTCCCTCGGCTGTCACTGTTCTCCGGCTTTCCCACAAATCCCTCTTTTCCATCTGTTCCCTCGCGTGCCTCTTTCCCCTCGCCTGTGTCTCTCTCCTCTCTTCCTTCGGTCTCTATTTCCCCCACTTTCTCTCGCCTTCCCCCATTCCCTCTCACTCCTCCACTCTCTCTCTTCCCTCGGCCGTCACGGTTTCTCCGCATTTCCCACATCTCCCTCTTTCCCATCTGTTCCCTCGCGTGTCTCTTTCCCCTCGCCTGTGTCTCTCTCCCCTCTTCCTTTCGGTCCCAATTTTCCCTATTTTCTCGCTCCTTCCCCCCTTCCCTCTCACTCCTCCACTCTCTCTCTTCCCTCGGCTGTCACTGTTCTCCGGCTTTCCCACAAATCCCTCTTTTCCATCTGTTCCCTCGCCTTACTCTTTCCCCTCGCCTGTGTCTCTCTCCTCTCTTCCTTCGGTCTCTATTTCCCCCACTTTCTCTCGCCTTCCCCCATTCCCTCTCACTCCTCCACTCTCTCTCTTCCCTCGGCCGTCACGGTTTCTCCGCATTTCCCACATCTCCCTCTTTCCCATTATTTCCCTCGCGTGTCTCTTTCCCCTCGCCTGTGTCTCTCTCCCCTCTTCCTTTCGGTCCCAATTTTCCCTATTTTCTCGCTCCTTCCCCCATTCCCTCTCACTCCTCCACTCTCTCTCTTCCCTCGGCTGTCACTGTTCTCCGGCTTTCCCACAAATCCCTCTTTTCCATCTGTTCCCTCGCCTTACTCTTTCCCCTCGGCTGTGTCTCTCTCCCCTCTTCCTTTCGGTCCCTATTTTCCCCATTTTCTCTCGCCTTCCCCCATTCCCTCTCACTCCTCCACTCTCTCTCCTCCCTTGCCGTCACGGTTTCTCTGGCTTTCCCACATCTCCCTCTTTTCCATCGTTTCCCTCGCGTATCTCTTTCCCCTCGCTAGTGTCTCTCTCCCCTCTTCCTTTCGGTCCCAATGTTCCCTAATTTCTCGCTCCTTCCCCCATTCCCTCTCACTCCTCCACTCTCTTTCTCCCCTCGGCTGTCACTGTTCTCCGGCTTTCCCACAAATCCCTCTTTTCCATCTGTTCCCTCGCCTTACTCTTTCCCCTCGCCTGTGTCTCTCTCCCCTCTTCTTTTCGGTCCCTATTTTCCCCATTTTCTCTCGCCTTCCCCCATTCCCTCTCACTCCTCCACTCTCTCTCTTCCCTCGGCCGTCACGGTTTCTCCGCATTTCCCACATCTCCCTCTTTCCCATCTTTTCCCTCGCGTGTCTCTTTCCCCTCGCCTGTGTCTCTCTCCCCTCTTCCTTTCGGTCCCAATTTTCCCCATTTTCTCGCTCCTTCCCCCCTTCCCTCTCACTCCTCCACTCTCTCTCTTCCCTCGGCTGTCACTGTTCTCCGGCTTTCCCACAAATCCCTCTTTTCCATCTGTTCCCTCACGTGTCTCTTTCCCCTCGCCTGTGTCTTTCTCCTCTCTTCCTTTCTGTCTCTATTTCCCCAACTTTGTCTCGCCTTCCCCCATCCCCTCTCCCTCTTCCTCTCTCTCTCTTGCCTCGGCTGTCACGTTGTCTCTGGCTTTCAATCATCTCCCTCTTTCCCATCTTTTCCCACGCGTGTCTCTTTCCCCTCGCCAGTGTCTCTCTCCCCTCTTCCTTTCGGTCCCAATGTTCCCCATTTTCTCTCGCCTTCCCCCATTCCCTCTCACTCCTCCACTCTCTCTCTTCCCTTGCCGTCACGGTTTCTCTGGCTTTCCCACATCTCCCTCTTTTCCATCATTTCCCTCGCGTGTCTCTTTCCCCTCGCTTGTGTCGCTCTCCCCTCTTCCTTTCGGTCCCAATGTTCCCTATTTTCTCGCTCATTCCCCCATTCCCTCTCACTCCTCCACTCTCTCTCTTCCCTCGGCTGTCACTGTTCTCCGGCTTTCCCACAAATCCCTCTTTTCCATCTGTTCCCTCGCCTTACTATTTCCCCTCGCCTGTGTCTCTCTCCTCTCTTCCTTCGGTCTCTATTTCCCCCACTTTCTCTCGCCTTCCCCCATTCCCTCTCACTCCTCCACTCTCTCTCTTCCCTCGGCCGTCACGGTTTCTCCGCATTTCCCACATCTCCCTCTTTCCCATTATTTCCCTCGCGTGTCACTTTCCCCTCGCCTGTGTCTCTCTCCCCTCTTCCTTTCGGTCCCCATTTTCCCTATTTTCTCGCTCCTTCCCCCCTTCCCTCTCACTCCTCCACTCTTTCTCTTCCCTCGGCTGTCACTGTTCTCCGGCTTTCCCACAAATCCCTCTTTTCCATCTGTTCCCTCGCGTGCCTCTTTCCCCTCGCCTGTGTCTCTCTCCTCTCTTCCTTCGGTCTCTATTTCCCCCACTTTCTCTCGCCTTCCCCCATTCCCTCTCACTCCTCCACTCTCTCTCTTCCCTTGGCCGTCACGGTTTCTCCGGCTTCCCCACATCTCCCTCTTTCCCATCTTTTCCCCCACGTGTCTCTTTCCCCTCGCTTGTGTCTCTCTCCTCTCTTCCTTCGGTCTCTATTTCCCCCAATTTCTCTCGGCTTCCCCCCTTCCCTCTCACTCCTCCACTCTCTCTCTTCCCTCGGCTGTCACTGTTCTCCGGCTTTCCCACAAATCCCTCTTTTCCATCGTTTCCCTCGCGTATCTCTTTCCCCTCGCTAGTGTCTCTCTCCCCTCTTCCTTTCGGTCCCAATGTTCCCTAATTTCTCGCTCCTTCCCCCATTCCCTCTCACTCCTCCACTCTCTTTCTCCCCTCGGCTGTCACTGTTCTCCGGCTTTCCCACAAATCCCTCTTTTCCATCTGTTCCCTCGCCTTACTCTTTCCCCTCGCCTGTGTCTCTCTCCCCTCTTCTTTTCGGTCCCTATTTTCCCCATTTTCTCTCGCCTTCCCCCATTCCCTCTCACTCCTCCACTCTCTCTCTTCCCTTGCCGTCACGGTTTCTCTGGTTTTCCCACATCTCCCTCTTTCCCATCTTTTCCCTCTCGTGTCTCTTTCCCCTCGCCTGTGTCTCTCTCCCCTCTTCCTTTCGGTCCCAATTTTCCCTATTTTCTCGCTCCTTCCCCCCTTCCCTCTCACTCCTCCACTCTCTCTCTTCCCTCGGCTGTCACTGTTCTCCGGCTTTCCCACAAATCCCTCTTTTCCATCTGTTCCCTCGCCTTACTCTTTCCCCTCGGCTGTGTCTCTCTCCCCTCTTCCTTTCGGTCCCTATTTTCCCCATTTTCTCTCGCCTTCCCCCATTCCCTCTCACTCCTCCACTCTCTCTCTTCCCTCGGCCGTCACGGTTTCTCCGCATTTCCCACATCTCCCTCTTTCCCATTATTTCCCTCGCGTGTCTCTTTCCCCTCGCCTGTGTCTCTCTCCCCTCTTCCTTTCGGTCCCAATGTTCCCTATTTTCTCGCTCCTTCCCCCCTTCCCTCTCACTCCTCCACTCTCTCTCTTCCCTCGGCTGTCACTGTTCTCCGGCTTTCCCACAAATCCCTCTTTTCCATCTGTTCCCTCGCGTGCCTCTTTCCCCTCGCCTGTGTCTCTCTCCTCTCTTCCTTCGGTCTCTATTTCCCCCACTTTCTCTCGCCTTCCCCCATTCCCTCTCACTCCTCCAATCTCTCTCTTCCCTCGGCCGTCACGGTTTCTCCGCATTTCCCACATCTCCCTCTTTCCCATTATTTCCCTCGCGTGTCTCTTTCCCCTCGCCTGTGTCTCTCTCCCCTCTTCCTTTCGGTCCCAATGTTCCCTATTTTCTCGCTCCTTCCCCCATTCCCTCTCACTCCTCCACTCTCTCTCTTCCCTTGGCCGTCACGGTTTCTCCGGCTTCCCCACATCTCCCTCTTTCCCATCTTTTCCCCCACGTGTCTCTTTCCCCTCGCCTGTGTCTCTCTCCTCTCTTCCTTCGGTCTCTATTTCCCCCAATTTCTCTCGGCTTCCCCCCTTCCCTCTCACTCCTCCACTCTCTCTCTTCCCTCGGCTGTCACTGTTCTCCGGCTTTCCCACAAACCCCTCTTTTCCATCTGTTCCCTCGCGTGTCTCTTTCCCCTCGCTTGTGTCTCTCTCCTCTCTTCCTTCGGTCTCTATTTCCCCCACTTTCTCTCGCCTTCCCCCATTCCCTCTCACTCCTCCACTCTCTCTCTTCCCTTGGCCGTCACGGTTTCTCCGGCTTCCCCACATCTCCCTCTTTCCCATCTTTTCCCCCACGTGTCTCTTTCCCCTCGCTTGTGTCTCTCTCCTCTCTTCCTTCGGTCTCTATTTCCCCCAATTTCTCTCGGCTTCCCCCCTTCCCTCTCACTCCTCCACTCTCTCTCTTCCCTCGGCTGTCACTGTTCTCCGGCTTTCCCACAAATCCCTCTTTTCCATCGTTTCCCTCGCGTATCTCTTTCCCCTCGCTAGTGTCTCTCTCCCCTCTTCCTTTCGGTCCCAATGTTCCCTAATTTCTCGCTCCTTCCCCCATTCCCTCTCACTCCTCCACTCTCTTTCTCCCCTCGGCTGTCACTGTTCTCCGGCTTTCCCACAAATCCCTCTTTTCCATCTGTTCCCTCGCCTTACTCTTTCCCCTCGCCTGTGTCTCTCTCCCCTCTTCTTTTCGGTCCCTATTTTCCCCATTTTCTCTCGCCTTCCCCCATTCCCTCTCACTCCTCCACTCTCTCTCTTCCCTTGCCGTCACGGTTTCTCTGGTTTTCCCACATCTCCCTCTTTCCCATCTTTTCCCTCTCGTGTCTCTTTCCCCTCGCCTGTGTCTCTCTCCCCTCTTCCTTTCGGTCCCAATTTTCCCTATTTTCTCGCTCCTTCCCCCCTTCCCTCTCACTCCTCCACTCTCTCTCTTCCCTCGGCTGTCACTGTTCTCCGGCTTTCCCACAAATCCCTCTTTTCCATCTGTTCCCTCGCCTTACTCTTTCCCCTCGGCTGTGTCTCTCTCCCCTCTTCCTTTCAGTCCCTATTTTCCCCATTTTCTCTCGCCTTCCCCCATTCCCTCTCACTCCTCCACTCTCTCTCTTCCCTCGGCCGTCACGGTTTCTCCGCATTTCCCACATCTCCCTCTTTCCCATTATTTCCCTCGCGTGTCTCTTTCCCCTCGCCTGTGTCTCTCTCCCCTCTTCCTTTCGGTCCCAATGTTCCCTATTTTCTCGCTCCTTCCCCCCTTCCCTCTCACTCCTCCACTCTCTCTCTTCCCTCGGCTGTCACTGTTCTCCGGCTTTCCCACAAATCCCTCTTTTCCATCTGTTCCCTCGCGTGCCTCTTTCCCCTCGCCTGTGTCTCTCTCCTCTCTTCCTTCGGTCTCTATTTCCCCCACTTTCTCTCGCCTTCCCCCATTCCCTCTCACTCCTCCAATCTCTCTCTTCCCTCGGCCGTCACGGTTTCTCCGCATTTCCCACATCTCCCTCTTTCCCATTATTTCCCTCGCGTGTCTCTTTCCCCTCGCCTGTGTCTCTCTCCCCTCTTCCTTTCGGTCCCAATGTTCCCTATTTTCTCGCTCCTTCCCCCATTCCCTCTCACTCCTCCACTCTCTCTCTTCCCTTGGCCGTCACGGTTTCTCCGGCTTCCCCACATCTCCCTCTTTCCCATCTTTTCCCCCACGTGTCTCTTTCCCCTCGCCTGTGTCTCTCTCCTCTCTTCCTTCGGTCTCTATTTCCCCCAATTTCTCTCGGCTTCCCCCCTTCCCTCTCACTCCTCCACTCTCTCTCTTCCCTCGGCTGTCACTGTTCTCCGGCTTTCCCACAAACCCCTCTTTTCCATCTGTTCCCTCGCGTGTCTCTTTCCCCTCGCTTGTGTCTCTCTCCTCTCTTCCTTCGGTCTCTATTTCCCCCACTTTCTCTCGCCTTCCCCCATTCCCTCTCACTCCTCCACTCTCTCTCTTCCCTTGCCGTCACGGTTTCTCTGGCTTTCCCACATCTCCCTCTTTTCCATCGTTTCCCTCGCGTGTCTCTTTCCCCTCGCTAGTGTCTCTCTCCCCTCTTCCTTTCGGTCCCAATGTTCCCTAAATTCTCGCTCCTTCCCCCATTCCCTCTCACTCCTCCACTCTCTTTCTCCCCTCGGCTGTCACTGTTCTCCGGCTTTCCCACAAATCCCTCTTTTCCATCTGTTCCCTCGCCTTACTCTTTCCCCTCGCCTGTGTCTCTCTCCCCTCTTCTTTTCGGTCCCTATTTTCCCCATTTTCTCTCGCCTTCCCCATTCCCTCTCACTCCTCCACTCTCTCTCTTCCCTCGGCCGTCACGGTTTCTCCGCATTTCCCACATCTCCCTCTTTCCCATTATTTCCCTCGCGTGTCTCTTTCCCCTCGCCTGTGTCTCTCTCCCCTCTTCCTTTCGGTCCCAATTTTCCCCATTTTCTCGCTCCTTCCCCCATTCCCTCTCACTCCTCCACTCTCTCTCTTCCCTCGGCTGTCACTGTTCTCCGGCTTTCCCACAAATCCCTCTTTTCCATCTGTTCCCTCACGTGTCTCTTTCCCCTCGCCTGTGTCTCTCTCCTCTCTTCCTTTCTGTCTCTATTTCCCCAACTTTGTCTCGCCTTCCCCCATCCCCTCTCCCTCTTCCTCTCTCTCTCTTGCCTCGGCTGTCACGTTGTCTCTGGCTTTCAATCATCTCCCTCTTTCCCATCTTTTCCCACGCGTGTCTCTTTCCCCTCGCCAGTGTCTCTCTCCCCTCTTCCTTTCGGTCCCAATGTTCCCCATTTTCTCTCGCCTTCCCCCATTCCCTCTCACTCCTCCACTCTCTCTCTTCCCTTGCCGTCACGGTTTCTCTGGCTTTCCCACATCTCCCTCTTTTCCATCATTTCCCTCGCGTGTCTCTTTCCCCTCGCTTGTGTCGCTCTCCCCTCTTCCTTTCGGTCCCAATGTTCCCTATTTTCTCGCTCATTCCCCCATTCCCTCTCACTCCTCCACTCTCTCTCTTCCCTCGGCTGTCACTGTTCTCCGGCTTTCCCACAAATCCCTCTTTTCCATCTGTTCCCTCGCCTTACTATTTCCCCTCGCCTGTGTCTCTCTCCTCTCTTCCTTCGGTCTCTATTTCCCCCACTTTCTCTCGCCTTCCCCCATTCCCTCTCACTCCTCCACTCTCTCTCTTCCCTCGGCCGTCACGGTTTCTCCGCATTTCCCACATCTCCCTCTTTCCCATTATTTCCCTCGCGTGTCACTTTCCCCTCGCCTGTGTCTCTCTCCCCTCTTCCTTTCGGTCCCCATTTTCCCTATTTTCTCGCTCCTTCCCCCCTTCCCTCTCACTCCTCCACTCTTTCTCTTCCCTCGGCTGTCACTGTTCTCCGGCTTTCCCACAAATCCCTCTTTTCCATCTGTTCCCTCGCGTGCCTCTTTCCCCTCGCCTGTGTCTCTCTCCTCTCTTCCTTCGGTCTCTATTTCCCCCACTTTCTCTCGCCTTCCCCCATTCCCTCTCACTCCTCCACTCTCTCTCTTCCCTTGGCCGTCACGGTTTCTCCGGCTTCCCCACATCTCCCTCTTTCCCATCTTTTCCCCCACGTGTCTCTTTCCCCTCGCTTGTGTCTCTCTCCTCTCTTCCTTCGGTCTCTATTTCCCCCAATTTCTCTCGGCTTCCCCCCTTCCCTCTCACTCCTCCACTCTCTCTCTTCCCTCGGCTGTCACTGTTCTCCGGCTTTCCCACAAATCCCTCTTTTCCATCGTTTCCCTCGCGTGTCTCTTTCCCCTCGCTAGTGTCTCTCTCCCCTCTTCCTTTCGGTCCCAATGTTCCCTAAATTCTCGCTCCTTCCCCCATTCCCTCTCACTCCTCCACTCTCTTTCTCCCCTCGGCTGTCACTGTTCTCCGGCTTTCCCACAAATCCCTCTTTTCCATCTGTTCCCTCGCCTTACTCTTTCCCCTCGCCTGTGTCTCTCTCCCCTCTTCTTTTCGGTCCCTATTTTCCCCATTTTCTCTCGCCTTCCCCCATTCCCTCTCACTCCTCCACTCTCTCTCTTCCCTCGGCCGTCACGGTTTCTCCGCATTTCCCACATCTCCCTCTTTCCCATTATTTCCCTCGCGTGTCTCTTTCCCCTCGCCTGTGTCTCTCTCCCCTCTTCCTTTCGGTCCCAATTTTCCCCATTTTCTCGCTCCTTCCCCCATTCCCTCTCACTCCTCCACTCTCTCTCTTCCCTCGGCTGTCACTGTTCTCCGGCTTTCCCACAAATCCCTCTTTTCCATCTGTTCCCTCACGTGTCTCTTTCCCCTCGCCTGTGTCTCTCTCCTCTCTTCCTTTCTGTCTCTATTTCCCCAACTTTGTCTCGCCTTCCCCCATCCCCTCTCCCTCTTCCTCTCTCTCTCTTGCCTCGGCTGTCACGTTGTCTCTGGCTTTCAATCATCTCCCTCTTTCCCATCTTTTCCCACGCGTGTCTCTTTCCCCTCGCCAGTGTCTCTCTCCCCTCTTCCTTTCGGTCCCAATGTTCCCCATTTTCTCTCGCCTTCCCCCATTCCCTCTCACTCCTCCACTCTCTCTCTTCCCTTGCCGTCACGGTTTCTCCGCATTTCCCACATCTCCCTCTTTCCCATTATTTCCCTCGCGTGTCACTTTCCCCTCGCCTGTGTCTCTCTCCCCTCTTCCTTTCGGTCCCCATTTTCCCTATTTTCTCGCTCCTTCCCCCCTTCCCTCTCACTCCTCCACTCTCTCTCTTCCCTCGGCTGTCACTGTTCTCCGGCTTTCCCACAAATCCCTCTTTTCCATCTGTTCCCTCGCGTGCCTCTTTCCCCTCGCCTGTGTCTCTCTCCTCTCTTCCTTCGGTCTCTATTTCCCCCACTTTCTCTCGCCTTCCCCCATTCCCTCTCACTCCTCCACTCTCTCTCTTCCCTCGGCCGTCACGGTTTCTCCGCATTTCCCACATCTCCCTCTTTCCCATTATTTCCCTCGCGTGTCTCTTTCCCCTCGCCTGTGTCTCTCTCCCCTCTTCCTTTCGGTCCCAATTTTCCCTATTTTCTCGCTCCTTCCCCCATTCCCTCTCACTCCTCCACTCTCTCTCTTCCCTCGGCTGTCACTGTTCTCCGGCTTTCCCACAAATCCCTCTTTTCCATCTGTTCCCTCGCCTTACTCTTTCCCCTCGCCTGTGTCTCTCTCCTCTTTTCCTTCGGTCTCTATTTCCCCCACTTTCTCTCGCCTTCCCCCATTCCCTCTCACACCTCCACTCTCTCTCTTCCCTTGCCGTCACGGTTTCTCTGGTTTTCCCACATTTCCCTCTTTCCCATCTTTTCCCTCGCGTGTGTCTTTCCCCTCGCTTGTGTCTCTCTCCCCTCTTCCTTTCGGTCCCAATGTTCCCTAATTTCTCGCTCCTTCCCCCCTTCCCTCTCACTCCTCCACTCTCTCTCTTCCCTCGGCTGTCACTGTTCTCCGGCTTTCCCACAAAACCCTCTTTTCCATCTGTTCCCTCGCCTTACTCTTTCCCCTCGCCTGTGTCTCTCTCCTCTCTTCCTTCGGTCTCTATTTCCCCCACTTTCTCTCGCCTTCCCCCATTCCCTCTCACTCCTCCACTCTCTCTCTTCCCTTGGCCGTCACGGTTTCTCCGGCTTCCCCACATCTCCCTCTTTCCCATCTGTTCCCTCGCGTGTCTCTTTCCCCTCGCCTGTGTCTTTCTCCTCTCTTCCTTTCTGTCTCTATTTCCCCAACTTTGTCTCGCCTTCCCCCATTCCCTCTCCCTCCTCCTCTCTCTCTCTTGCCTCGGCCGTCACGTTGTCTCTGGCTTTCAATCATCTCCCTCTTACCCATCTTTTCCCACGCGTGTCTCTTTCCCCTCGCCAGTGTCTCTCTCCCCTCTTCCTTTCGGTCCCAATGTTCCCCATTTTCTCTCGCCTTCCCCCATTCCCTCTCACTCCTCCACTCTCTCTCTTCCCTTGCCGTCACGGTTTCTCTGGTTTTCCCACATTTCCCTCTTTCCCATCTTTTCCCTCGCGTGTGTCTTTCCCCTCGCTTGTGTCTCTCTCCCCTCTTCCTTTCGGTCCCAATGTTCCCTAATTTCTCTGCTCCTTCCCCCCTTCCCTCTCACTCCTCCACTCTCTCTCTTCCCTCGGCTGTCACTGTTCTCCGGCTTTCCCACAAATCCCTCTTTTCCATCTGTTCCCTCGCCTTACTCTTTCCCCTCGCCTGTGTCTCTCTCCTCTCTTCCTTCGGTCTCTATTTCCCCCACTTTCTCTCGCCTTCCCCCATTCCCTCTCACTCCTCCACTCTCTCTCTTCCCTTGGCCGTCACGGTTTCTCCGGCTTCCCCACATCTCCCTCTTTCCCATCTGTTCCCTCGCGTGTCTCTTTCCCCTCGCCTGTGTCTTTCTCCTCTCTTCCTTTCTGTCTCTATTTCCCCAACTTTGTCTCGCCTTCCCCCATTCCCTCTCCCTCCTCCTCTCTCTCTCTTCCCTCGGCCGTCACGTTGTCTCTGGCTTTCAATCATCTCCCTCTTTCCCATCTTTTCCCACGCGTGTCTCTTTCCCCTCGCCAGTGTCTCTCTCCCCTCTTCCTTTCGGTCCCAATGTTCCCCATTTTCTCTCGCCTTCCCCCATTCCCTCTCACTCCTCCACTCTCTCTCTTCCCTCGGCTGTCACTGTTCTCCGGCTTTCCCACAAATCCCTCTTTTCCATCTGTTCCCTCGCCTTACTATTTCCCCTCGCCTGTGTCTCTCTCATCTCTTCCTTCGGTCTCTATTTCCCCCACTTTCTCTCGCCTTCCCCCATTCCCTCTCACTCCTCCACTCTCTCTCTTCCCTCGGCCGTCACGGTTTCTCCGCATTTCCCACATCTCCCTCTTTCCCATTATTTCCCTCGCGTGTCACTTTCCCCTCGCCTGTGTCTCTCTCCCCTCTTCCTTTCGGTCCCCATTTTCCCTATTTTCTCGCTCCTTCCCCCCTTCCCTCTCACTCCTCCACTCTCTCTCTTCCCTCGGCTGTCACTGTTCTCCGGCTTTCCCACAAATCCCTCTTTTCCATCTGTTCCCTCGCGTGCCTCTTTCCCCTCGCCTGTGTCTCTCTCCTCTCTTCCTTCGGTCTCTATTTCCCCCACTTTCTCTCGCCTTCCCCCATTCCCTCTCACTCCTCCACTCTCTCTCTTCCCTCGGCCGTCACGGTTTCTCCGCATTTCCCACATCTCCCTCTTTCCCATTATTTCCCTCGCGTGTCTCTTTCCCCTCGCCTGTGTCTCTCTCCCCTCTTCCTTTCGGTCCCAATTTTCCCTATTTTCTCGCTCCTTCCCCCATTCCCTCTCACTCCTCCACTCTCTCTCTTCCCTCGGCTGTCACTGTTCTCCGGCTTTCCCACAAATCCCTCTTTTCCATCTGTTCCCTCGCCTTACTCTTTCCCCTCGCCTGTGTCTCTCTCCTCTTTTCCTTCGGTCTCTATTTCCCCCACTTTCTCTCGCCTTCCCCCATTCCCTCTCACACCTCCACTCTCTCTCTTCCCTTGCCGTCACGGTTTCTCTGGTTTTCCCACATTTCCCTCTTTCCCATCTTTTCCCTCGCGTGTGTCTTCCCCCTCGCTTGTGTCTCTCTCCCCTCTTCCTTTCGGTCCCAATGTTCCCTAATTTCTCGCTCCTTCCCCCCTTCCCTCTCACTCCTCCACTCTCTCTCTTCCCTCGGCTGTCACTGTTCTCCGGCTTTCCCACAAATCCCTCTTTTCCATCTGTTCCCTCGCCTTACTCTTTCCCCTCGCCTGTGTCTCTCTCCTCTCTTCCTTCGGTCTCTATTTCCCCCACTTTCTCTCGCCTTCCCCCATTCCCTCTCACTCCTCCACTCTCTCTCTTCCCTTGGCCGTCACGGTTTCTCCGGCTTCCCCACATCTCCCTCTTTCCCATCTGTTCCCTCGCGTGTCTCTTTCCCCTCGCCTGTGTCTTTCTCCTCTCTTCCTTTCTGTCTCTATTTCCCCAACTTTGTCTCGCCTTCCCCCATTCCCTCTCCCTCCTCCTCTCTCTCTCTTGCCTCGGCCGTCACGTTGTCTCTGGCTTTCAATCATCTCCCTCTTACCCATCTTTTCCCACGCGTGTCTCTTTCCCCTCGCCAGTGTCTCTCTCCCCTCTTCCTTTCGGTCCCAATGTTCCCCATTTTCTCTCGCCTTCCCCCATTCCCTCTCACTCCTCCACTCTCTCTCTTCCCTCGGCTGTCACTGTTCTCCGGCTTTCCCACAAATCCCTCTTTTCCATCTGTTCCCTCGCCTTACTATTTCCCCTCGTCTGTGTCTCTCTCCTCTCTTCCTTCGGTCTCTATTTCCCCCACTTTCTCTCGCCTTCCCCCATTCCCTCTCACTCCTCCACTCTCTCTCTTCCCTCGGCCGTCACCTTTTCTCCGCATTTCCCACATCTCCCTCTTTCCCATTATTTCCCTCGCGTGTCACTTTCCCCTCGCCTGTGTCTCTCTCCCCTCTTCGTTTCGGTCCCCATTTTCCCTATTTTCTCGCTCCTTCCCCCCTTCCCTCTCACTCCTCCACTCTCTCTCTTCCCTCGGCTGTCACTGTTCTCCGGCTTTCCCACAAATCCCTCTTTTCCATCTGTTCCCTCGCCTTACTCTTTCCCCTCGCCTGTGTCTCTCTCCTCTTTTCCTTCGGTCTCTATTTCCCCCACTTTCTCTCGCCTTCCCCCATTCCCTCTCACTCCTCCACTCTCTCTCTTCCCTTGCCGTCACGGTTTCCCTGGTTTTCCCACATTTCCCTCTTTCCCATCTTTTCCCTCGCGTGTGTCTTTCCCCTCGCTTGTGTCTCTCTCCCCTCTTCCTTTCGGTCCCAATGTTCCCTAATTTCTCGCTCCTTCCCCCCTTCCCTCTCACTCCTCCACTCTCTCTCTTCCCTCGGCTGTCACTGTTCTCCGGCTTTCCCACAAATCCCTCTTTTCCATCTGTTCCCTCGCCTTACTCTTTCCCCTCGCCTGTGTCTCTCTCCTCTCTTCCTTCGGTCTCTATTTCCCCCACTTTCTCTCGCCTTCCCCCATTCCCTCTCACTCCTCCACTCTCTCTCTTCCCTTGCCGTCACGGTTTCTCTGGTTTTCCCACATTTCCCTCTTTTCCATCTTTTCCCTCGCGTGTGTCTTTCCCCTCGCTTGTGTCTCTCTCCCCTCTTCCTTTCGGTCCCAATGTTCCCTAATTTCTCGCTCCTTCCCCCCTTCCCTCTCACTCCTCCACTCTCTCTCTTCCCTCGGCTGTCACTGTTCTCCGGCTTTCCCACAAATCCCTCTTTTCCATCTGTTCCCTCGCCTTACTCTTTCCCCTCGCCTGTGTCTCTCTCCTCTCTTCCTTCGGTCTCTATTTCCCCCACTTTCTCTCGCCTTCCCCCATTCCCTCTCACTCCTCCACTCTCTCTCTTCCCTTGGCCGTCACGGTTTCTCCGGCTTCCCCACATCTCCCTCTTTCCCATCTGTTCCCTCGCGTGTCTCTTTCCCCTCGCCTGTGTCTCTCTCCTCTCTTCCTTTCTGTCTCTATTTCCCCAACTTTGTCTCGCCTTCCCCCATTCCCTCTCCCTCCTCCTCTCTCTCTCTTGCCTCGGCCGTCACGTTGTCTCTGGCTTTCAATCATCTCCCTCTTTCCCATCTTTTCCCACGCGTGTCTCTTTCCCCTCGCCAGTGTCTCTCTCCCCTCTTCCTTTCGGTCCAAATGTTCCCCATTTTCTCTCGCCTTCCCCCATTCCCTCTCACTCCTCCACTCTCTCTCTTCCCTCGGCTGTCACTGTTCTCCGGCTTTCCCACAAATCCCTCTTTTCCATCTGTTCCCTCGCCTTACTATTTCCCCTCGCCTGTGTCTCTCTCATCTCTTCCTTCGGTCTCTATTTCCCCCACTTTCTCTCGCCTTCCCCCATTCCCTCTCACTCCTCCACTCTCTCTCTTCCCTCGGCCGTCACGGTTTCTCCGCATTTCCCACATCTCCCTCTTTCCCATTATTTCCCTCGCGTGTCACTTTCCCCTCGCCTGTGTCTCTCTCCCCTCTTCCTTTCGGTCCCCATTTTCCCTATTTTCTCGCTCCTTCCCCCCTTCCCTCTCACTCCTCCACTCTCTCTCTTCCCTCGGCTGTCACTGTTCTCCGGCTTTCCCACAAATCCCTCTTTTCCATCTGTTCCCTCGCCTTACTATTTCCCCTCGCCTGTGTCTCTCTCCTCTCTTCCTTCGGTCTCTATTTCCCCCACTTTCTCTCGCCTTCCCCCATTCCCTCTCACTCCTCCACTCTCTCTCTTCCCTCGGCCGTCACGGTTTCTCCGCATTTCCCACATCTCCGTCTTTCCCATTATTTCCCTCGCGTGTCTCTTTCCCCTCGCCTGTGTCTCTCTCCCCTCTTCCTTTCGGTCCCAATTTTCCCTATTTTCTCGCTCCTTCCCCCATTCCCTCTCACTCCTCCACTCTCTCTCTTCCCTCGGCTGTCACTGTTCTCCGGCTTTCCCACAAATCCCTCTTTTCCATCTGTTCCCTCGCCTTACTCTTTCCCCTCGCCTGTGTCTCTCTCCTCTTTTCCTTCGGTCTCTATTTCCCCCACTTTCTCTCGCCTTCCCCCATTCCCTCTCACTCCTCCACTCTCTCTCTTCCCTTGCCGTCACGGTTTCTCTGGTTTTCCCACATTTCCCTCTTTCCCATCTTTTCCCTCGCGTGTGTCTTTCCCCTCGCTTGTGTCTCTCTCCCCTCTTCCTTTCGGTCCCAATGTTCCCTAATTTCTCGCTCCTTCCCCCCTTCCCTCTCACTCCTCCACTCTCTCTCTTCCCTCGGCTGTCACTGTTCTCCGGCTTTCCCACAAATCCCTCTTTTCCATCTGTTCCCTCGCCTTACTCTTTCCCCTCGCCTGTGTCTCTCTCCTCTCTTCCTTCGGTCTCTATTTCCCCCACTTTCTCTCGCCTTCCCCCATTCCCTCTCACTCCTCCACTCTCTCTCTTCCCTTGCCGTCACGGTTTCTCTGGTTTTCCCACATTTCCCTCTTTCCCATCTTTTCCCTCGCGTGTGTCTTTCCCCTCGCTTGTGTCTCTCTCCCCTCTTCCTTTCGGTCCCAATGTTCCCTAATTTCTCACTCCTTCCCCCCTTCCCTCTCACTCCTCCACTCTCTCTCTTCCCTCGGCTGTCACTGTTCTCCGGCTTTCCCACAAATCCCTCTTTTCCATTTGTTCCCTCGCCTTACTCTTTCCCCTCGCCTGTGTCTCTCTCCTCTCTTCCTTCGGTCTCTATTTCCCCCACTTTCTCTCGCCTTCCCCCATTCCCTCACACTCCTCCACTCTCTCTCTTCCCTTGCCGTCACGGTTTCTCTGGTTTTCCCACATTTCCCTCTTTCCCATCTTTTCCCTCGCGTGTGTCTTTCCCCTCGCTTGTGTCTCTCTCCCCTCTTCCTTTCGGTCCCAATGTTCCCTAATTTCTCGCTCCTTCCCCCCTTCCCTCTCACTCCTCCACTCTCTCTCTTCCCTCGGCTGTCACTGTTCTCCGGCTTTCCCACAAATCCCTCTTTTCCATCTGTTCCCTCGCGTGCCTCTTTCCCCTCGCCTGTGTCTCTCTCCTCTCTTCCTTCGGTCTCTATTTCCCCCACTTTCTCTCGCCTTCCCCCATTCCCTCTCACTCCTCCACTCTCTCTCTTCCCTCGGCCGTCACGGTTTCTCTGCATTTCCCACATCTCCCTCTTTCCCATTATTTCCCTCGCGTGTCTCTTTCCCCTCGCCTGTGTCTCTCTCCCCTCTTCCTTTCGGTCCCAATTTTCCCTATTTTCTCGCTCCTTCCCCCATTCCCTCTCACTCCTCCACTCTCTCTCTTCCCTCGGCTGTCACTGTTCTCCGGCTTTCCCACAAATCCCTCTTTTCCATCTGTTCCCTCGCCTTACTCTTTCCCCTCGCCTGTGTCTCTCTCCTCTTTTCCTTCGGTCTCTATTTCCCCCACTTTCTCTCGCCTTCCCCCATTCCCTCTCACTCCTCCACTCTCTCTCTTCCCTTGCCGTCACGGTTTCTCTGGTTTTCCCACATTTCCCTCTTTCCCATCTTTTCCCTCGCGTGTGTCTTTCCCCTCGCCTGTGTCTCTCTCCCCTCTTCCTTTCGGTCCCAATGTTCCCTAATTTCTCGCTCCTTCCCCCCTTCCCTCTCACTCCTCCACTCTCTCTCTTCCCTCGGCTGTCACTGTTCTCCGGCTTTCCCACAAATCCCTCTTTTCCATCTGTTCCCTCGCCTTACTCTTTCCCCTCGCCTGTGTCTCTCTCCTCTCTTCCTTCGGTCTCTATTTCCCCCACTTTCTCTCGCCTTCCCCCATTCCCTCTCACTCCTCCACTCTCTCTCTTCCCTTGGCCGTCACGGTTTCTCCGGCTTCCCCACATCTCCCTCTTTCCCATCTGTTCCCTCGCGTGTCTCTTTCCCCTCGCCTGTGTCTTTCTCCTCTCTTCCTTTCTGTCTCTATTTCCCCAACTTTGTCTCGCCTTCCCCCATTCCCTCTCCCTCCTCCTCTCTCTCTCTTGCCTCGGCCGTCACGTTGTCTCTGGCTTTCAATCATCTCCCTCTTACCCATCTTTTCCCACGCGTGTCTCTTTCCCCTCGCCTGTGTCTCTCTCCCCTCTTCCTTTCGGTCCCAATGTTCCCCATTTTCTCTCGCCTTCCCCCATTCCCTCTCACTCCTCCACTCTCTCTCTTCCCTCGGCTGTCACTGTTCTCCGGCTTTCCCACAAATCCCTCTTTTCCATCTGTTCCCTCGCCTTACTCTTTCCCCTCGTCTGTGTCTCTCTCCTCTCTTCCTTCGGTCTCTATTTCCCCCACTTTCTCTCGCCTTCCCCCATTCCCTCTCACTCCTCCACTCTCTCTCTTCCCTCGGCCGTCACGGTTTCTCCGCATTTCCCACATCTCCCTCTTTCCCATTATTTCCCTCGCGTGTCACTTTCCCCTCGCCTGTGTCTCTCTCCCCTCTTCCTTTCGGTCCCCATTTTCCCTATTTTCTCGCTCCTTCCCCCCTTCCCTCTCACTCCTCCACTCTCTCTCTTCCCTCGGCTGTCACTGTTCTCCGGCTTTCCCACAAATCCCTCTTTTCCATCTGTTCCCTCGCCTTACTCTTTCCCCTCGCCTGTGTCTCTCTCCTCTTTTCCTTCGGTCTCTATTTCCCCCACTTTCTCTCGCCTTCCCCCATTCCCTCTCACTCCTCCACTCTCTCTCTTCCCTTGCCGTCACGGTTTCCCTGGTTTTCCCACATTTCCCTCTTTCCCATCTTTTCCCTCGCGTGTCTCTTTCCCCTCGCTTGTGTCTCTCTCCCCTCTTCCTTTCGGTCCCAATGTTCCCTAATTTCTCGCTCCTTCCCCCCTTCCCTCTCACTCCTCCACTCTCTCTCTTCCCTCGGCTGTCACTGTTCTCCGGCTTTCCCACAAATCCCTCTTTTCCATCTGTTCCCTCGCCTTACTCTTTCCCCTCGCCTGTGTCTCTCTCCTCTCTTCCTTCGGTCTCTATTTCCCCCACTTTCTCTCGCCTTCCCCCATTCCCTCTCACTCCTCCACTCTCTCTCTTCCCTTGCCGTCACGGTTTCTCTGGTTTTCCCACATTTCCCTCTTTCCCATCTTTTCCCTCGCGTGTGTCTTTCCCCTCGCTTGTGTCTCTCTCCCCTCTTCCTTTCGGTCCCAATGTTCCCTAATTTCTCGCTCCTTCCCCCCTTCCCTCTCACTCCTCCACTCTCTCTCTTCCCTCGGCTGTCACTGTTCTCCGGCTTTCCCACAAATCCCTCTTTTCCATCTGTTCCCTCGCCTTACTCTTTCCCCTCGCCTGTGTCTCTCTCCTCTCTTCCTTCGGTCTCTATTTCCCCCACTTTCTCTCGCCTTCCCCCATTCCCTCTCACTCCTCCACTCTCTCTCTTCCCTTGGCCGTCACGGTTTCTCCGGCTTCCCCACATCTCCCTCTTTCCCATCTGTTCCCTCGCCTTACTCTTTCCCCTCGCCTGTGTCTTTCTCCTCTCTTCCTTTCTGTCTCTATTTCCCCAACTTTGTCTCGCCTTCCCCCATTCCCTCTCCCTCCTCCTCTCTCTCTCTTGCCTCGGCCGTCACGTTGTCTCTGGCTTTCAATCATCTCCCTCTTTCCCATCTTTTCCCACGCGTGTCTCTTTCCCCTCGCCAGTGTCTCTCTCCCCTCTTCCTTTCGGTCCAAATGTTCCCCATTTTCTCTCGCCTTCCCCCATTCCCTCTCACTCCTCCACTCTCTCTCTTCCCTCGGCTGTCACTGTTCTCCGGCTTTCCCACAAATCCCTCTTTTCCATCTGTTCCCTCGCCTTACTATTTCCCCTCGCCTGTGTCTCTCTCATCTCTTCCTTCGGTCTCTATTTCCCCCACTTTCTCTCGCCTTCCCCCATTCCCTCTCACTCCTCCACTCTCTCTCTTCCCTCGGCCGTCACGGTTTCTCCGCATTTCCCACATTTCCCTCTTTCCCATCTTTTCTCTCGCGTGTGTCTTTCCCCTCGCTTGTGTCTCCCTCCCCTCTTCCTTTCGGTCCCAATGTTCCCTAATTTCTCGCTCCTTCCCCCCTTCCCTCTCACTCCTCCACTCTCTCTCTTCCCTCGGCTGTCACTGTTCTCCGGCTTTCCCACAAATCCCTCTTTTCCATCTGTTCCCTCGCCTTACTCTTTCCCCTCGCCTGTGTCTCTCTCCTCTCTTCCTTCGGTCTCTATTTCCCCCACTTTCTCTCGCCTTCCCCCATTCCCTCTCACTCCTCCACTCTCTCTCTTCCCTTGGCCGTCACGGTTTCTCCGGCTTCCCCACATCTCCCTCTTTCCCATCTGTTCCCTCGCGTGTCTCTTTCCCCTCGCCTGTGTCTTTCTCCTCTCTTCCTTTCTGTCTCTATTTCCCCAACTTTGTCTCGCCTTCCCCCATTCCCTCTCCCTCCTCCTCTCTCTCTCTTGCCTCGGCCGTCACGTTGTCTCTGGCTTTCAATCATCTCCCTCTTACCCATCTTTTCCCACGCGTGTCTCTTTCCCCTCGCCAGTGTCTCTCTCCCCTCTTCCTTTCGGTCCCAATGTTCCCCATTTTCTCTCGCCTTCCCCCATTCCCTCTCACTCCTCCACTCTCTCTCTTCCCTTGCCGTCACGGTTTCTCTGGTTTTCCCACATTTCCCTCTTTCCCATCTTTTCCCTCACGTGTGTCTTTCCCCTCGCTTGTGTCTCTCTCCCCTCTTCCTTTCGGTCCCAATGTTCCCTAATTTCTCGCTCCTTCCCCCCTTCCCTCTCACTCCTCCACTCTCTCTCTTCCCTCGGCTGTCACTGTTCTCCGGCTTTCCCACAAATCCCTCTTTTCCATCTGTTCCCTCGCCTTACTCTTTCCCCTCGCCTGTGTCTCTCTCCTCTCTTCCTTCGGTCTCTATTTCCCCCACTTTCTCTCGCCTTCCCCCATTCCCTCTCACTCCTCCACTCTCTCTCTTCCCTTGGCCGTCACGGTTTCTCCGGCTTCCCCACATCTCCCTCTTTCCCATCTGTTCCCTCGCGTGTCTCTTTCCCCTCGCCTGTGTCTTTCTCCTCTCTTCCTTTCTGTCTCTATTTCCCCAACTTTGTCTCGCCTTCCCCCATTCCCTCTCACTCCTCCTCTCTCTCTCTTGCCTCGGCCGTCACGTTGTCTCTGGCTTTCAATCATCTCCCTCTTACCCATCTTTTCCCTCGCGTGTCTCTTTCCCCTCGCCAGTGTCTCTCTCCCCTCTTCCTTTCGGTCCCAATGTTCCCCATTTTCTCTCGCCTTCCCCCATTCCCTCTCACTCCTCCACTCTCTCTCTTCCCTCGGCTGTCACTGTTCTCCGGCTTTCCCACAAATCCCTCTTTTCCATCTGTTCCCTCGCCTTACTATTTCCCCTCGTCTGTGTCTCTCTCCTCTCTTCCTTCGGTCTCTATTTCCCCCACTTTCTCTCGCCTTCCCCCATTCCCTCTCACTCCTCCACTCTCTCTCTTCCCTCGGCCGTCACGGTTTCTCCGCATTTCCCACATCTCCCTCTTTCCCATTATTTCCCTCGCGTGTCACTTTCCCCTCGCCTGTGTCTCTCTCCCCTCTTCCTTTCGGTCCCCATTTTCCCTATTTTCTCGCTCCTTCCCCCCTTCCCTCTCACTCCTCCACTCTCTCTCTTCCCTCGGCTGTCACTGTTCTCCGGCTTTCCCACAAATCCCTCTTTTCCATCTGTTCCCTCGCCTTACTCTTTCCCCTCGCCTGTGTCTCTCTCCTCTTTTCCTTCGGTCTCTATTTCCCCCACTTTCTCTCGCCTTCCCCCATTCCCTCTCACTCCTCCACTCTCTCTCTTCCCTTGCCGTCACGGTTTCCCTGGTTTTCCCACATTTCCCTCTTTCCCATCTTTTCCCTCGCGTGTGTCTTTCCCCTCGCTTGTGTCTCTCTCCCCTCTTCCTTTCGGTCCCAATGTTCCCTAATTTCTCGCTCCTTCCCCCCTTCCCTCTCACTCCTCCACTCTCTCTCTTCCCTCGGCTGTCACTGTTCTCCGGCTTTCCCACAAATCCCTCTTTTCCATCTGTTCCCTCGCCTTACTCTTTCCCCTCGCCTGTGTCTCTCTCCTCTCTTCCTTCGGTCTCTATTTCCCCCACTTTCTCTCGCCTTCCCCCATTCCCTCTCACTCCTCCACTCTCTCTCTTCCCTTGCCGTCACGGTTTCTCTGGTTTTCCCACATTTCCCTCTTTCCCATCTTTTCCCTCGCGTGTGTCTTTCCCCTCGCTTGTGTCTCTCTCCCCTCTTCCTTTCGGTCCCAATGTTCCCTAATTTCTCGCTCCTTCCCCCCTTCCCTCTCACTCCTCCACTCTCTCTCTTCCCTCGGCTGTCACTGTTCTCCGGCTTTCCCACAAATCCCTCTTTTCCATCTGTTCCCTCGCCTTACTCTTTCCCCTCGCCTGTGTCTCTCTCCTCTCTTCCTTCGGTCTCTATTTCCCCCACTTTCTCTCGCCTTCCCCCATTCCCTCTCACTCCTCCACTCTCTCTCTTCCCTTGGCCGTCACGGTTTCTCCGGCTTCCCCACATCTCCCTCTTTCCCATCTGTTCCCTCGCCTTACTCTTTCCCCTCGCCTGTGTCTCTCTCCTCTCTTCCTTTCTGTCTCTATTTCCCCAACTTTGTCTCGCCTTCCCCCATTCCCTCTCCCTCCTCCTCTCTCTCTCTTGCCTCGGCCGTCACGTTGTCTCTGGCTTTCAATCATCTCCCTCTTTCCCATCTTTTCCCACGCGTGTCTCTTTCCCCTCGCCAGTGTCTCTCTCCCCTCTTCCTTTCGGTCCCAATGTTCCCCATTTTCTCTCGCCTTCCCCCATTCCCTCTCACTCCTCCACTCTCTCTCTTCCCTCGGCTGTCACTGTTCTCCGGCTTTCCCACAAATCCCTCTTTTCCATCTGTTCCCTCGCCTTACTATTTCCCCTCGCCTGTGTCTCTCTCATCTCTTCCTTCGGTCTCTATTTCCCCCACTTTCTCTCGCCTTCCCCCATTCCCTCTCACTCCTCCACTCTCTCTCTTCCCTCGGCCGTCACGGTTTCTCCGCATTTCCCACATCTCCCTCTTTCCCATTATTTCCCTCGCGTGTCACTTTCCCCTCGCCTGTGTCTCTCTCCCCTCTTCCTTTCGGTCCCCATTTTCCCTATTTTCTCGCTCCTTCCCCCCTTCCCTCTCACTCCTCCACTCTCTCTCTTCCCTCGGCTGTCACTGTTCTCCGGCTTTCCCACAAATCCCTCTTTTCCATCTGTTCCCTCGCCTTACTATTTCCCCTCGCCTGTGTCTCTCTCCTCTCTTCCTTCGGTCTCTATTTCCCCCACTTTCTCTCGCCTTCCCCCATTCCCTCTCACTCCTCCACTCTCTCTCTTCCCTCGGCCGTCACGGTTTCTCCGGCTTCCCCACATCTCCCTCTTTCCCATCTGTTCCCTCGCGTGTCTCTTTCCCCTCGCCTGTGTCTTTCTCCTCTCTTCCTTTCTGTCTCTATTTCCCCAACTTTGTCTCGCCTTCCCCCATTCCCTCTCCCTCCTCCTCTCTCTCTCTTGCCTCGGCCGTCACGTTGTCTCTGGCTTTCAATCATCTCCCTCTTTCCCATCTTTTCCCACGCGTGTCTCTTTCCCCTCGCCAGTGTCTCTCTCCCCTCTTCCTTTCGGTCCAAATGTTCCCCATTTTCTCTCGCCTTCCCCCATTCCCTCTCACTCCTCCACTCTCTCTCTTCCCTCGGCTGTCACTGTTCTCCGGCTTTCCCACAAATCCCTCTTTTCCATCTGTTCCCTCGCCTTACTATTTCCCCTCGCCTGTGTCTCTCTCATCTCTTCCTTCGGTCTCTATTTCCCCCACTTTCTCTCGCCTTCCCCCATTCCCTCTCACTCCTCCACTCTCTCTCTTCCCTCGGCCGTCACGGTTTCTCCGCATTTCCCACATCTCCCTCTTTCCCATTATTTCCCTCGCGTGTCACTTTCCCCTCGCCTGTGTCTCTCTCCCCTCTTCCTTTCGGTCCCCATTTTCCCTATTTTCTCGCTCCTTCCCCCCTTCCCTCTCACTCCTCCACTCTCTCTCTTCCCTCGGCTGTCACTGTTCTCCGGCTTTCCCACAAATCCCTCTTTTCCATCTGTTCCCTCGCCTTACTATTTCCCCTCGCCTGTGTCTCTCTCCTCTCTTCCTTCGGTCTCTATTTCCCCCACTTTCTCTCGCCTTCCCCCATTCCCTCTCACTCCTCCACTCTCTCTCTTCCCTCGGCCGTCACGGTTTCTCCGCATTTCCCACATCTCCCTCTTTCCCATTATTTCCCTCGCGTGTCTCTTTCCCCTCGCCTGTGTCTCTCTCCCCTCTTCCTTTCGGTCCCAATTTTCCCTATTTTCTCGCTCCTTCCCCCATTCCCTCTCACTCCTCCACTCTCTCTCTTCCCTCGGCTGTCACTGTTCTCCGGCTTTCCCACAAATCCCTCTTTTCCATCTGTTCCCTCGCCTTACTCTTTCCCCTCGCCTGTGTCTCTCTCCTCTTTTCCTTCGGTCTCTATTTCCCCCACTTTCTCTCGCCTTCCCCCATTCCCTCTCACTCCTCCACTCTCTCTCTTCCCTCGGCCGTCACGGTTTCTCCGCATTTCCCACATCTCCCTCTTTCCCATTATTTCCCTCGCGTGTCTCTTTCCCCTCGCCTGTGTCTCTCTCCCCTCTTCCTTTCGGTCCCAATTTTCCCTATTTTCTCGCTCCTTCCCCCATTCCCTCTCACTCCTCCACTCTCTCTCTTCCCTCGGCTGTCACTGTTCTCCGGCTTTCCCACAAATCCCTCTTTTCCATCTGTTCCCTCGCCTTACTCTTTCCCCTCGCCTGTGTCTCTCTCCTCTTTTCCTTCGGTCTCTATTTCCCCCACTTTCTCTCGCCTTCCCCCATTCCCTCTCACTCCTCCACTCTCTCTCTTCCCTTGCCGTCACGGTTTCTCTGGTTTTCCCACATTTCCCTCTTTCCCATCTTTTCCCTCGCGTGTGTCTTTCCCCTCGCTTGTGTCTCTCTCCCCTCTTCCTTTCGGTCCCCATTTTCCCTATTTTCTCGCTCCTTCCCCCCTTCCCTCTCACTCCTCCACTCTCTCTCTTCCCTCGGCTGTCACTGTTCTCCGGCTTTCCCACAAATCCCTCTTTTCCATCTGTTCCCTCGCCTTACTCTTTCCCCTCGCCTGTGTCTCTCTCCTCTCTTCCTTCGGTCTCTATTTCCCCCACTTTCTCTCGCCTTCCCCCATTCCCTCACACTCCTCCACTCTCTCTCTTCCCTTGCCGTCACGGTTTCTCTGGTTTTCCCACATTTCCCTCTTTCCCATCTTTTCCCTCGCGTGTGTCTTTCCCCTCGCTTGTGTCTCTCTCCCCTCTTCCTTTCGGTCCCAATGTTCCCTAATTTCTCGCTCCTTCCCCCCTTCCCTCTCACTCCTCCACTCTCTCTCTTCCCTCGGCTGTCACTGTTCTCCGGCTTTCCCACAAATCCCTCTTTTCCATCTGTTCCCTCGCCTTACTCTTTCCCCTCGCCTGTGTCTCTCTCCTCTCTTCCTTCGGTCTCTATTTCCCCCACTTTCTCTCGCCTTCCCCCATTCCCTCTCACTCCTCCACTCTCTCTCTTCCCTTGGCCGTCACGGTTTCTCCGGCTTCCCCACATCTCCCTCTTTCCCATCTGTTCCCTCGCCTTACTCTTTCCCCTCGCCTGTGTCTTTCTCCTCTCTTCCTTTCTGTCTCTATTTCCCCAACTTTGTCTCGCCTTCCCCCATTCCCTCTCCCTCCTCCTCTCTCTCTCTTGCCTCGGCCGTCACGTTGTCTCTGGCTTTCAATCATCTCCCTCTTACCCATCTTTTCCCATGCGTGTCTCTTTCCCCTCGCCAGTGTCTCTCTCCCCTCTTCCTTTCGGTCCCAATGTTCCCCATTTTCTCTCGCCTTCCCCCATTCCCTCTCACTCCTCCACTCTCTCTCTTCCCTTGCCGTCACGGTTTCTCTGGTTTTCCCACATTTCCCTCTTTCCCATCTTTTCTCTCGCGTGTGTCTTTCCCCTCGCTTGTGTCTCCCTCCCCTCTTCCTTTCGGTCCCAATGTTCCCTAATTTCTCGCTCCTTCCCCCCTTCCCTCTCACTCCTCCACTCTCTCTCTTCCCTCGGCTGTCACTGTTCTCCGGCTTTCCCACAAATCCCTCTTTTCCATCTGTTCCCTCGCCTTACTCTTTCCCCTCGCCTGTGTCTCTCTCCTCTCTTCCTTCGGTCTCTATTTCCCCCACTTTCTCTCGCCTTCCCCCATTCCCTCTCACTCCTCCACTCTCTCTCTTCCCTTGGCCGTCACGGTTTCTCCGGCTTCCCCACATCTCCCTCTTTCCCATCTGTTCCCTCGCGTGTCTCTTTCCCCTCGCCTGTGTCTTTCTCCTCTCTTCCTTTCTGTCTCTATTTCCCCAACTTTGTCTCGCCTTCCCCCATTCCCTCTCCCTCCTCCTCTCTCTCTCTTGCCTCGGCCGTCACGTTGTCTCTGGCTTTCAATCATCTCCCTCTTACCCATCTTTTCCCACGCGTGTCTCTTTCCCCTCGCCAGTGTCTCTCTCCCCTCTTCCTTTCGGTCCCAATGTTCCCCATTTTCTCTCGCCTTCCCCCATTCCCTCTCACTCCTCCACTCTCTCTCTTCCCTCGGCTGTCACTGTTCTCCGGCTTTCCCACAAATCCCTCTTTTCCATCTGTTCCCTCGCCTTACTCTTTCCCCTCGTCTGTGTCTCTCTCCTCTCTTCCTTCGGTCTCTATTTCCCCCACTTTCTCTCGCCTTCCCCCATTCCCTCTCACTCCTCCACTCTCTCTCTTCCCTCGGCCGTCACGGTTTCTCCGCATTTCCCACATCTCCCTCTTTCCCATTATTTCCCTCGCGTGTCACTTTCCCCTCGCCTCTGTCTCTCTCCCCTCTTCGTTTCGGTCCCCATTTTCCCTATTTTCTCGCTCCTTCCCCCCTTCCCTCTCACTCCTCCACTCTCTCTCTTCCCTCGGCTGTCACTGTTCTCCGGCTTTCCCACAAATCCCTCTTTTCCATCTGTTCCCTCGCCTTACTCTTTCCCCTCGCCTGTGTCTCTCTCCTCTTTTCCTTCGGTCTCTATTTCCCCCACTTTCTCTCGCCTTCCCCCATTCCCTCTCACTCCTCCACTCTCTCTCTTCCCTTGCCGTCACGGTTTCCCTGGTTTTCCCACATTTCCCTCTTTCCCATCTTTTCCCTCGCGTGTGTCTTTCCCCTCGCTTGTGTCTCTCTCCCCTCTTCCTTTCGGTCCCAATGTTCCCTAATTTCTCGCTCCTTCCCCCCTTCCCTCTCACTCCTCCACTCTCTCTCTTCCCTCGGCTGTCACTGTTCTCCGGCTTTCCCACAAATCCCTCTTTTCCATCTGTTCCCTCGCCTTACTCTTTCCCCTCGCCTGTGTCTCTCTCTTCTCTTCCTTCGGTCTCTATTTCCCCCACTTTCTCTCGCCTTCCCCCATTCCCTCTCACTCCTCCACTCTCTCTCTTCCCTTGGCCGTCACGGTTTCTCCGGCTTCCCCACATCTCCCTCTTTCCCATCTGTTCCCTCGCGTGTCTCTTTCCCCTCGCCTGTGTCTTTCTCCTCTCTTCCTTTCTGTCTCTATTTCCCCAACTTTGTCTCGCCTTCCCCCATTCCCTCTCCCTCCTCCTCTCTCTCTCTTGCCTCGGCCGTCACGTTGTCTCTGGCTTTCAATCATCTCCCTCTTTCCCATCTTTTCCCACGCGTGTCTCTTTCCCCTCGCCAGTGTCTCTCTCCCCTCTTCCTTTCGGTCCAAATGTTCCCCATTTTCTCTCGCCTTCCCCCATTCCCTCTCACTCCTCCACTCTCTCTCTTCCCTCGGCTGTCACTGTTCTCCGGCTTTCCCACAAATCCCTCTTTTCCATCTGTTCCCTCGCGTGCCTCTTTCCCCTCGCCTGTGTCTCTCTCCTCTCTTCCTTCGGTCTCTATTTCCCCCACTTTCTCTCGCCTTCCCCCATTCCCTCTCACTCCTCCACTCTCTCTCTTCCCTCGGCCGTCACGGTTTCTCCGCATTTCCCACATCTCCCTCTTTCCCATTATTTCCCTCGCGTGTCACTTTCCCCTCGCCTGTGTCTCTCTCCCCTCTTCCTTTCGGTCCCCATTTTCCCTATTTTCTCGCTCCTTCCCCCCTTCCCTCTCACTCCTCCACTCTCTCTCTTCCCTCGGCTGTCACTGTTCTCCGGCTTTCCCACAAATCCCTCTTTTCCATCTGTTCCCTCGCCTTACTATTTCCCCTCGCCTGTGTCTCTCTCCTCTCTTCCTTCGGTCTCTATTTCCCCCACTTTCTCTCGCCTTCCCCCATTCCCTCTCACTCCTCCACTCTCTCTCTTCCCTCGGCCGTCACGGTTTCTCCGGCTTCCCCACATCTCCCTCTTTCCCATCTGTTCCCTCGCGTGTCTCTTTCCCCTCGCCTGTGTCTTTCTCCTCTCTTCCTTTCTGTCTCTATTTCCCCAACTTTGTCTCGCCTTCCCCCATTCCCTCTCCCTCCTCCTCTCTCTCTCTTGCCTCGGCCGTCACGTTGTCTCTGGCTTTCAATCATCTCCCTCTTTCCCATCTTTTCCCACGCGTGTCTCTTTCCCCTCGCCAGTGTCTCTCTCCCCTCTTCCTTTCGGTCCAAATGTTCCCCATTTTCTCTCGCCTTCCCCCATTCCCTCTCACTCCTCCACTCTCTCTCTTCCCTCGGCTGTCACTGTTCTCCGGCTTTCCCACAAATCCCTCTTTTCCATCTGTTCCCTCGCCTTACTATTTCCCCTCGCCTGTGTCTCTCTCATCTCTTCCTTCGGTCTCTATTTCCCCCACTTTCTCTCGCCTTCCCCCATTCCCTCTCACTCCTCCACTCTCTCTCTTCCCTCGGCCGTCACGGTTTCTCCGCATTTCCCACATCTCCCTCTTTCCCATTATTTCCCTCGCGTGTCACTTTCCCCTCGCCTGTGTCTCTCTCCCCTCTTCCTTTCGGTCCCCATTTTCCCTATTTTCTCGCTCCTTCCCCCCTTCCCTCTCACTCCTCCACTCTCTCTCTTCCCTCGGCTGTCACTGTTCTCCGGCTTTCCCACAAATCCCTCTTTTCCATCTGTTCCCTCGCCTTACTATTTCCCCTCGCCTGTGTCTCTCTCCTCTCTTCCTTCGGTCTCTATTTCCCCCACTTTCTCTCGCCTTCCCCCATTCCCTCTCACTCCTCCACTCTCTCTCTTCCCTCGGCCGTCACGGTTTCTCCGCATTTCCCACATCTCCCTCTTTCCCATTATTTCCCTCGCGTGTCTCTTTCCCCTCGCCTGTGTCTCTCTCCCCTCTTCCTTTCGGTCCCAATTTTCCCTATTTTCTCGCTCCTTCCCCCATTCCCTCTCACTCCTCCACTCTCTCTCTTCCCTCGGCTGTCACTGTTCTCCGGCTTTCCCACAAATCCCTCTTTTCCATCTGTTCCCTCGCCTTACTCTTTCCCCTCGCCTGTGTCTCTCTCCTCTTTTCCTTCGGTCTCTATTTCCCCCACTTTCTCTCGCCTTCCCCCATTCCCTCTCACTCCTCCACTCTCTCTCTTCCCTTGCCGTCACGGTTTCTCTGGTTTTCCCACATTTCCCTCTTTCCCATCTTTTCCCTCGCGTGTGTCTTTCCCCTCGCTTGTGTCTCTCTCCCCTCTTCCTTTCGGTCCCAATGTTCCCTAATTTCTCGCTCCTTCCCCCCTTCCCTCTCACTCCTCCACTCTCTCTCTTCCCTCGGCTGTCACTGTTCTCCGGCTTTCCCACAAATCCCTCTTTTCCATCTGTTCCCTCGCCTTACTCTTTCCCCTCGCCTGTGTCTCTCTCCTCTCTTCCTTCGGTCTCTATTTCCCCCACTTTCTCTCGCCTTCCCCCATTCCCTCTCACTCCTCCACTCTCTCTCTTCCCTTGCCGTCACGGTTTCTCTGGTTTTCCCACATTTCCCTCTTTCCCATCTTTTCCCTCGCGTGTGTCTTTCCCCTCGCTTGTGTCTCTCTCCCCTCTTCCTTTCGGTCCCAATGTTCCCTAATTTCTCACTCCTTCCCCCATTCCCTCTCACTCCTCCACTCTCTCTCTTCCCTTGCCGTCACGGTTTCTCTGGTTTTCCCACATTTCCCTCTTTCCCATCTTTTCCCTCGCGTGTGTCTTTCCCCTCGCTTGTGTCTCTCTCCCCTCTTCCTTTCGGTCCCAATGTTCCCTAATTTCTCGCTCCTTCCCCCCTTCCCTCTCACTCCTCCACTCTCTCTCTTCCCTCGGCTGTCACTGTTCTCCGGCTTTCCCACAAATCCCTCTTTTCCATCTGTTCCCTCGCCTTACTCTTTCCCCTCGCCTGTGTCTCTCTCCTCTCTTCCTTCGGTCTCTATTTCCCCCACTTTCTCTCGCCTTCCCCCATTCCCTCTCACTCCTCCACTCTCTCTCTTCCCTTGCCGTCACGGTTTCTCTGGTTTTCCCACATTTCCCTCTTTCCCATCTTTTCCCTCGCGTGTGTCTTTCCCCTCGCTTGTGTCTCTCTCCCCTCTTCCTTTCGGTCCCAATGTTCCCTAATTTCTCACTCCTTCCCCCCTTCCCTCTCACTCCTCCACTCTCTCTCTTCCCTCGGCTGTCACTGTTCTCCGGCTTTCCCACAAATCCCTCTTTTCCATCTGTTCCCTCGCCTTACTCTTTCCCCTCGCCTGTGTCTCTCTCCTCTCTTCCTTCGGTCTCTATTTCCCCCACTTTCTCTCGCCTTCCCCCATTCCCTCACACTCCTCCACTCTCTCTCTTCCCTTGGCCGTCACGGTTTCTCCGGCTTCCCCACATCTCCCTCTTTCCCATCTGTTCCCTCGCGTGTCTCTTTCCCCTCGCCTGTGTCTTTCTCCTCTCTTCCTTTCTGTCTCTATTTCCCCAACTTTGTCTCGCCTTCCCCCATTCCCTCTCCCTCCTCCTCTCTCTCTCTTGCCTCCGCCGTCACGTTGTCTCTGGCTTTCAATCATCTCCCTCTTACCCATCTTTTCCCATGCGTGTCTCTTTCCCCTCGCCAGTGTCTCTCTCCCCTCTTCCTTTCGGTCCCAATGTTCCCCATTTTCTCTCGCCTTCCCCCATTCCCTCTCACTCCTCCACTCTCTCTCTTCCCTTGCCGTCACGGTTTCTCTGGTTTTCCCACATTTCCCTCTTTCCCATCTTTTCTCTCGCGTGTGTCTTTCCCCTCGCTTGTGTCTCCCTCCCCTCTTCCTTTCGGTCCCAATGTTCCCTAATTTCTCGCTCCTTCCCCCCTTCCCTCTCACTCCTCCACTCTCTCTCTTCCCTCGGCTGTCACTGTTCTCCGGCTTTCCCACAAATCCCTCTTTTCCATCTGTTCCCTCGCCTTACTCTTTCCCCTCGCCTGTGTCTCTCTCCTCTCTTCCTTCGGTCTCTATTTCCCCCACTTTCTCTCGCCTTCCCCCATTCCCTCTCACTCCTCCACTCTGTCTCTTCCCTCGGCCGTCACGGTTTCTCCGCATTTCCCACATCTCCCTCTTTCCCATTATTTCCCTCGCGTGTCACTTTCCCCTCGCCTGTGTCTCTCTCCCCTCTTCCTTTCGGTCCCCATTTTCCCTATTTTCTCGCTCCTTCCCCCCTTCCCTCTCACTCCTCCACTCTCTCTCTTCCCTCGGCTGTCACTGTTCTCCGGCTTTCCCACAAATCCCTCTTTTCCATCTGTTCCCTCGCGTGCCTCTTTCCCCTCGCCTGTGTCTCTCTCCTCTCTTCCTTCGGTCTCTATTTCCCCCACTTTCTCTCGCCTTCCCCCATTCCCTCTCACTCCTCCACTCTCTCTCTTCCCTCGGCCGTCACGGTTTCTCCGCATTTCCCACATCTCCCTCTTTCCCATTATTTCCCTCGCGTGTCTCTTTCCCCTCGCCTGTGTCTCTCTCCCCTCTTCCTTTCGGTCCCAATTTTCCCTATTTTCTCGCTCCTTCCCCCATTCCCTCTCACTCCTCCACTCTCTCTCTTCCCTCGGCTGTCACTGTTCTCCGGCTTTCCCACAAATCCCTCTTTTCCATCTGTTCCCTCGCCTTACTCTTTCCCCTCGCCTGTGTCTCTCTCCTCTTTTCCTTCGGTCTCTATTTCCCCCACTTTCTCTCGCCTTCCCCCATTCCCTCTCACTCCTCCACTCTCTCTCTTCCCTTGCCGTCACGGTTTCTCTGGTTTTCCCACATTTCCCTCTTTCCCATCTTTTCCCTCGCGTGTGTCTTTCCCCTCGCCTGTGTCTCTCTCCCCTCTTCCTTTCGGTCCCAATGTTCCCTAATTTCTCGCTCCTTCCCCCCTTCCCTCTCACTCCTCCACTCTCTCTCTTCCCTCGGCTGTCACTGTTCTCCGGCTTTCCCACAAATCCCTCTTTTCCATCTGTTCCCTCGCCTTACTCTTTCCCCTCGCCTGTGTCTCTCTCCTCTCTTCCTTCGGTCTCTATTTCCCCCACTTTCTCTCGCCTTCCCCCATTCCCTCTCACTCCTCCACTCTCTCTCTTCCCTCGGCCGTCACGGTTTCTCCGCATTTCCCACATCTCCCTCTTTCCCATTATTTCCCTCGCGTGTCACTTTCCCCTCGCCTGTGTCTCTCTCCCCTCTTCCTTTCGGTCCCCATTTTCCCTATTTTCTCGCTCCTTCCCCCCTTCCCTCTCACTCCTCCACTCTCTCTCTTCCCTCGGCTGTCACTGTTCTCCGGCTTTCCCACAAATCCCTCTTTTCCATCTGTTCACTCGCGTGCCTCTTTCCCCTCGCCTGTGTCTCTCTCCTCTCTTCCTTCGGTCTCTATTTCCCCCACTTTCTCTCGCCTTCCCCCATTCCCTCTCACTCCTCCACTCTCTCTCTTCCCTCGGCCGTCACGGTTTCTCCGCATTTCCCACATCTCCCTCTTTCCCATTATTTCCCTCGCGTGTCTCTTTCCCCTCGCCTGTGTCTCTCTCCCCTCTTCCTTTCGGTCCCAATTTTCCCTATTTTCTCGCTCCTTCCCCCATTCCCTCTCACTCCTCCACTCTCTCTCTTCCCTCGGCTGTCACTGTTCTCCGGCTTTCCCACAAATCCCTCTTTTCCATCTGTTCCCTCGCCTTACTCTTTCCCCTCGCCTGTGTCTCTCTCCTCTTTTCCTTCGGTCTCTATTTCCCACACTTTCTCTCGCCTTCCCCCATTCCCTCTCACTCCTCCACTCTCTCTCTTCCCTTGCCGTCACGGTTTCTCTGGTTTTCCCACATTTCCCTCTTTCCCATCTTTTCCCTCGCGTGTGTCTTTCCCCTCGCCTGTGTCTCTCTCCCCTCTTCCTTTCGGTCCCCATTTTCCCTATTTTCTCGCTCCTTCCCCCCTTCCCTCTCACTCCTCCACTCTCTCTCTTCCCTCGGCTGTCACTGTTCTCCGGCTTTCCCACAAATCCCTCTTTTCCATCTGTTCACTCGCGTGCCTCTTTCCCCTCGCCTGTGTCTCTCTCCTCTCTTCCTTCGGTCTCTATTTCCCCCACTTTCTCTCGCCTTCCCCCATTCCCTCTCCCTCCTCCTCTCTCTCTCTTGCCTCGGCCGTCACGTTGTCTCTGGCTTTCAATCATCTCCCTCTTACCCATCTTTTCCCACGCGTGTCTCTTTCCCCTCGCTAGTGTCTCTCTCCCCTCTTCCTTTCGGTCCCAATGTTCCCTATTTTCTCGCTCCTTCCCCCCTTCCCTCTCACTCCTCCACTCTCTCTCTTCCCTCGGCTGTCACTGTTCTCCGGCTTTCCCACAAATCCCTCTTTTCCATCTTTTCCCTCGCCTTACTCTTTCCCCTCGCCTGTGTCTCTCTCCCCTCTTCCTTTCGGTCCCAATTTTCCCTATTTTCTCGCTCCTTCCCCCATTCCCTCTCACTCCTCCACTCTCTCTCTTCCCTCGGCTGTCACTGTTCTCCGGCTTTCCCACAAATCCCTCTTTTCCATCTGTTCCCTCGCCTTACTCTTTCCCCTCGCCTGTGTCTCTCTCCTCTTTTCCTTCGGTCTCTATTTCCCCCACTTTCTCTCGCCTTCCCCCATTCCCTCTCACTCCTCCACTCTCTCTCTTCCCTTGCCGTCACGGTTTCTCTGTTTTTCCCACATTTCCCTCTTTCCCATCTGTTCCCTCGCGTGTCTCTTTCCCCTCGCCTGTGTCTCTCTCCTCTCTTCCTTTCGGTCTCTATTTCCCCGACTTTCTCTCGCCTTCCCCCATTCCCTCTCACTCCTCCACTCTCTCTCTTCCCTCGGCTGTCACTGTTCTCCTGCTTTCCCACATTTCCCTCTTTTCCATCGTTTCCCTCACGTGTCTCTTTCCCCTCGCTTGTGTCTCTCTCCCCTCTTCCTTTCGGTCCCAATGTTCCCTATTTTCTCGCTCCTTCCCCCATTCCCTCTCACTCCTTCACTCTCTCTCTTCCCTAGGCCTTCACAGTTTTTCTGGTTTTCCCACATTTCCCTCTTTTCCATCTGTTCCCTCGCGTGTCTCTTTCCCCTCGCCTGTGTCTCTCTCCTCTCTTCCTTTCGGTCTCTATTTCCCCCACTTTCTCTCGCCTTCCCCCATTCCCTCTCACTCCTCCACTCTCTCTCTTCCCTCGGCCGTCACGGTTTCTCCGCCTTTCCCACAGCTCCCTCTTTCCTATCTTTTCCCTCGCGTGTGTCTTTCCCCTCGCTTGTGTCTCTCTCCCCTCTTCCTTTCGGTCCCAATGTTCCCTAATTTCTCGCTCCTTCCCCCCTTCCCTCTCACTCCTCCACTCTCTCTCTTCCCTCGGCTGTCACTGTTCTCCGGCTTTCCCACAAATCCCTCTTTTCCATCTGTTCCCTCGCCTTACTCTTTCCCCTCGCCTGTGTCTCTCTCCTCTCTTCCTTCGGTCTCTATTTCCCCCACTTTCTCTCGCCTTCCCCCATTCCCTCTCACTCCTCCACTCTCTCTCTTCCCTTGGCCATCACGGTTTCTCCGGCTTCCTCACATCTCCCTCTTTCCCATCTTTCCCCCCACGTGTCTCTTTCCCCTCGCCTGTGTCTCTCTCCTCTCTTCCTTCGGTCTCTATTTCCCCCAATTTCTCTCGCCTTCCCCCATTCCCTCTCACTCCTCCACTCTCTCTCTTCCCTTGCCGTCACGGTTTCTCTGGCTTTCCCACATCTCCCTCTTTTCCATCGTTTCCCTCGCGTGTCTCTTTCCCCTCGCCTGTGTCTCTCTCCCCTCTTCCTTTCGGTCCCAATTTTCCCTATTTTCTCGCTCCTTCCCCCATTCCCTCTCACTCCTCCACTCTCTCTCTTCCCTCGGCTGTCACTGTTCTCTGGCTTTCCCACATCTCCCTCTTTCCCATCTTTTCCCCCTCGTGTCTCTTTCCCCTCGCCTGTGTCTCTCTCCTCTCTTCCTTCGGTCTCTATTTCCCCCAATTTCTCTCGCCTTCCCCCCTTCCCTCTCACTCCTCCACTCTCTCTCTTCCCTCGGCTGTCACTGTTCTCCGGCTTTCCCACAAATCCCTCTTTTCCATCTGTTCCCTCGCCTTACTCTTTCCCCTCGCCTGTGTCTATCTCCTCTCTTCCTTCGGTCTCTATTTCCCCCACTTTCTCTCGCCTTCCCCCATTCCCTCTCACTCCTCCACTCTCTCTCTTCCCTCGGCTGTCACTGTTCTCCGGCTTTCCCACAAATCCCTCTTTTCCATCTGTTCCCTCGCCTTACTCTTTCCCCTCACCTGTGTCTCTCTCCTCTTTTCCTTCGGTCTCTATTTCCCCCACTTTCTCTCGCCTTCCCCCATTCCCTCTCACTCCTCCACTCTCTCTCTTCCCTTGCCGTCACGGTTTCTCTGGTTTTCCCACATTTCCCTCTTTCCCATCTTTTCCCTCGCGTGTGTCTTTCCCCTCGCTTGTGTCTCTCTCCCCTCTTCCTTTCGGTCCCAATGTTCCCTAATTTCTCGCTCCTTCCCCCCTTCCCTCTCACTCCTCCACTCTCTCTCTTCCCTCGGCTGTCACTGTTCTCCGGCTTTCCCACAAATCCCTCTTTTCCATCTGTTCCCTCGCCTTACTCTTTCCCCTCGCCTGTGTCTCTCTCCTCTCTTCCTTCGGTCTCTATTTCCTCCACTTTCTCTCGCCTTCCCCCATTCCCTCTCACTCCTCCACTCTCTCTCTTCCCTTGCCGTCACGGTTTCTCTGGTTTTCCCACATTTCCCTCTTTCCCATCTTTTCCCTCGCGTGTCTCTTTCCCCTCGCCTGTGTCTCTCTCCCCTCTTCCTTTCGGTCCCAATGTTCCCTAATTTCTCGCTCCTTCCCCCCTTCCCTCTCACTCCTCCACTCTCTCTCTTCCCTCGGCTGTCACTGTTCTCCGGCTTTCCCACAAATCCCTCTTTTCCATCTGTTCCCTCGCCTTACTCTTTCCCCTCGCCTGTGTCTCTCTCCTCTCTTCCTTCGGTCTCTATTTCCCCCACTTTCTCTCGCCTTCCCCCATTCCCTCTCACTCCTCCACTCTCTCTCTTCCCTTGCCGTCACGGTTTCTCCGGCTTCCCCACATCTCCCTCTTTCCCATCTGTTCCCTCGCGTGTCTCTTTCCCCTCGCCTGTGTCTTTCTCCTCTCTTCCTTTCTGTCTCTATTTCCCCAACTTTGTCTCGCCTTCCCCCATTCCCTCTCCCTCCTCCTCTCTCTCTCTTGCCTCGGCCGTCACGTTGTCTCTGGCTTTCAATCATCTCCCTCTTACCCATCTTTTCCCACGCGTGTCTCTTTCCCCTCGCCAGTGTCTCTCTCCCCTCTTCCTTTCGGTCCCAATGTTCCCTATTTTCTCGCTCCTTCCCCCATTCCCTCTCACTCCTCCACTGTCTCTCTTCCCTCGGCTGTCACTGTTCTCCGGCTTTCCCACAAATCCCTCTTTTCCATCTGTTCCCTCGCCTTACTCTTTCCCCTCGCCTGTGTCTCTCTCCCCTCTTCCTTTCGGTCCCAATTTTCCCTATTTTCTCGCTCCTTCCCCCATTCCCTCTCACTCCTCCACTCTCTCTCTTCCCTCGGCTGTCACTGTTCTCCGGCTTTCCCACAAATCCCTCTTTTCCATCTGTTCCCTCGCCTTACTCTTTCCCCTCGCCTGTGTCTCTCTCCTCTTTTCCTTCGGTCTCTATTTCCCCCACTTTCTCTCGCCTTCCCCCATTCCCTCTCACTCCTCCACTCTCTCTCTTCCCTTGCCGTCACGGTTTCTCTGTTTTTCCCACATTTCCCTCTTTTCCATCGTTTCCCTCACGTGTCTCTTTCCCCTCGCTTGTGTCTCTCTCCCCTCTTCCTTTCGGTCCCAATGTTCCCTATTTTCTCGCTCCTTCCCCCATTCCCTCTCACTCCTTCACTCTCTCTCTTCCCTAGGCCTTCACAGTTTTTCTGGTTTTCCCACATTTCCCTCTTTTCCATCTGTTCCCTCGCGTGTCTCTTTCCCCTCGCCTGTGTCTCTCTCCTCTCTTCCTTTCGGTCTCTATTTCCCCCACTTTCTCTCGCCTTCCCCCATTCCCTCTCACTCCTCCACTCTCTCTCTTCCCTCGGCCGTCACGGTTTCTCCGCCTTTCCCACAGCTCCCTCTTTCCTATCTTTTCCCTCGCGTGTGTCTTTCCCCTCGCTTGTGTCTCTCTCCCCTCTTCCTTTCGGTCCCAATGTTCCCTAATTTCTCGCTCCTTCCCCCCTTCCCTCTCACTCCTCCACTCTCTCTCTTCCCTCGGCTGTCACTGTTCTCCGGCTTTCCCACAAATCCCTCTTTTCCATCTGTTCCCTCGCCTTACTCTTTCCCCTCGCCTGTGTCTCTCTCCTCTCTTCCTTCGGTCTCTATTTCCCCCACTTTCTCTCGCCTTCCCCCATTCCCTCTCACTCCTCCACTCTCTCTCTTCCCTTGCCGTCACGGTTTCTCCGGCTTCCCCACATCTCCCTCTTTCCCATCTGTTCCCTCGCGTGTCTCTTTCCCCTCGCCTGTGTCTTTCTCCTCTCTTCCTTTCTGTCTCTATTTCCCCAACTTTGTCTCGCCTTCCCCCATTCCCTCTCCCTCCTCCTCTCTCTCTCTTGCCTCGGCCGTCACGTTGTCTCTGGCTTTCAATCATTTCCCTCTTTCCCATCTTTTCCCACGCGTGTCTCTTTCCCCTCGCTTGTGTCTCTCTCCCCTCTTCCTTTCGGTCCCAATGTTCCCTAATTTCTCGCTCCTTCCCCCCTTCCCTCTCACTCCTCCACTCTCTCTCTTCCCTCGGCTGTCACTGTTCTCCGGCTTTCCCACAAATCCCTCTTTTCCATCTGTTCCCTCGCCTTACTCTTTCCCCTCGCCTGTGTCTCTCTCCTCTCTTCCTTCGGTCTCTATTTCCCCCACTTTCTCTCGCCTTCCCCCATTCCCTCTCACTCCTCCACTCTCTCTCTTCCCTCGGCCGTCACGGTTTCTCCGGCTTCCCCACATCTCCCTCTTTCCCATCTGTTCCCTCGCGTGTGTCTTTCCCCTCGCTTGTGTCTCTCTCCCCTCTTCCTTTCGGTCCCAATGTTCCCTAATTTCTCGCTCCTTCCCCCCTTCCCTCTCACTCCTCCACTCTCTCTCTTCCCTCGGCTGTCACTGTTCTCCGGCTTTCCCACAAATCCCTCTTTTCCATCTGTTCCCTCGCCTTACTCTTTCCCCTCGCCTGTGTCTCTCTCCTCTCTTCCTTCGGTCTCTATTTCCCCCACTTTCTCTCGCCTTCCCCCATTCCCTCTCACTCCTCCACTCTCTCTCTTCCCTTGCCGTCACGGTTTCTCTGGTTTTCCCACATTTCCCTCTTTCCCATCTTTTCCCTCGCGTGTGTCTTTCCCCTCGCTTGTGTCTCTCTCCCCTCTTCCTTTCGGTCCCAATGTTCCCTAATTTCTCGCTCCTTCCCCCCTTCCCTCTCACTCCTCCACTCTCTCTCTTCCCTCGGCTGTCACTGTTCTCCGGCTTTCCCACAAATCCCTCTTTTCCATCTGTTCCCTCGCCTTACTCTTTCCCCTCGCCTGTGTCTCTCTCCTCTCTTCCTTCGGTCTCTATTTCCCCCACTTTCTCTCGCCTTCCCCCATTCCCTCTCACTCCTCCACTCTCTCTCTTCCCTCGGCCGTCACGGTTTCTCCGGCTTCCCCACATCTCCCTCTTTCCCATCTGTTCCCTCGCGTGTGTCTTTCCCCTCGCTTGTGTCTCTCTCCCGTCTTCCTTTCGGTCCCAATGTTCCCTAATTTCTCGCTCCTTCCCCCCTTCCCTCTCACTCCTCCACTCTCTCTCTTCCCTCGGCTGTCACTGTTCTCCGGCTTTCCCACAAATCCCTCTTTTCCATCTGTTCCCTCGCCTTACTCTTTCCCCTCGCCTGTGTCTCTCTCCTCTCTTCCTTCGGTCTCTATTTCCCCCACTTTCTCTCGCCTTCCCCCATTCCCTCTCACTCCTCCACTCTCTCTCTTCCCTTGCCGTCACGGTTTCTCTGGTTTTCCCACATTTCCCTCTTTCCCATCTTTTCCCTCGCGTGTGTCTTTCCCCTCGCTTGTGTCTCTCTCCCCTCTTCCTTTCGGTCCCAATGTTCCCTAATTTCTCGCTCCTTCCCCCCTTCCCTCTCACTCCTCCACTCTCTCTCTTCCCTCGGCTGTCACTATTCTCCGGCTTTCCCACAAATCCCTCTTTTCCATCTGTTCCCTCGCCTTACTCTTTCCCCTCGCCTGTGTCTCTCTCCTCTTTTCCTTCGGTCTCTATTTCCCCCACTTTCTCTCGCCTTGCCCCATTCCCTCTCACTCCTCCACTCTCTCTCTTCCCTTGCCGTCACGGTTTCTCTGGTTTTCCCACATTTCCCTCTTTCCCATCTTTTCCCTCGCGTGTGTCTTTCCCCTCGCTTGTGTCTCTCTCCCCTCTTCCTTTCGGTCCCAATGTTCCCTAATTTCTCACTCCTTCCCCCCTTCCCTCTCACTCCTCCACTCTCTCTCTTCCCTCGGCTGTCACTGTTCTCCGGCTTTCCCACAAATCCCTCTTTTCCATCTGTTCCCTCGCCTTACTCTTTCCCCTCGCCTGTGTCTCTCTCCTCTCTTCCTTCGGTCTCTATTTCCCCCACTTTCTCTCGCCTTCCCCCATTCCCTCTCACTCCTCCACTCTCTCTCTTCCCTTGCCGTCACGGTTTCTCTGGTTTTCCCACATTTCCCTCTTTCCCATCTTTTCCCTCGCGTGTGTCTTTCCCCTCGCTTGTGTCTCTCTCCCCTCTTCCTTTCGGTCCCAATGTTCCCTAATTTCTCGCTCCTTCCCCCCTTCCCTCTCACTCCTCCACTCTCTCTCTTCCCTCGGCTGTCACTGTTCTCCGGCTTTCCCACAAATCCCTCTTTTCCATCTGTTCCCTCGCCTTACTCTTTCCCCTCGCCTGTGTCTCTCTCCTCTCTTCCTTCGGTCTCTATTTCCCCCACTTTCTCTCGCCTTCCCCCATTCCCTCTCACTCCTCCACTCTCTCTCTTCCCTTGGCCGTCACGGTTTCTCCGGCTTCCCCACATCTCCCTCTTTCCCATCTGTTCCCTCGCGTGTCTCTTTCCCCTCGCCTGTGTCTCTCTCCTCTCTTCCTTTCGGTCTCTATTTCCCCAACTTTGTCTCGCCTTCCCCCATTCCCTCTCCCTCCTCCTCTCTCTCTCTTGCCTCGGCCGTCACGTTGTCTCTGGCTTTCAATCATCTCCCTCTTACCCATCTTTTCCCATGCGTGTCTCTTTCCCCTCGCCAGTGTCTCTCTCCCCTCTTCCTTTCGGTCCCAATGTTCCCCATTTTCTCTCGCCTTCCCCCATTCCCTCTCACTCCTCCACTCTCTCTCTTCCCTTGCCGTCACGGTTTCTCTGGTTTTCCCACATTTCCCTCTTTCCCATCTTTTCTCTCGCGTGTGTCTTTCCCCTCGCTTGTGTCTCTCTCCCCTCTTCCTTTCGGTCCCAATGTTCCCTAATTTCTCGCTCCTTCCCCCCTTCCCTCTCACTCCTCCACTCTCTCTCTTCCCTCGGCTGTCACTGTTCTCCGGCTTTCCCACAAATCCCTCTTTTCCATCTGTTCCCTCGCCTTACTCTTTCCCCTCGCCTGTGTCTCTCTCCTCTCTTCCTTCGGTCTCTATTTCCCCCACTTTCTCTCGCCTTCCCCCATTCCCTCTCACTCCTCCACTCTCTCTCTTCCCTCGGCCGTCACGGTTTCTCCGCATTTCCCACATCTCCCTCTTTCCCATTATTTCCCTCGCGTGTCACTTTCCCCTCGCCTGTGTCTCTCTCCCCTCTTCCTTTCGGTCCCCATTTTCCTTATTTTCTCGCTCCTTCCCCCCTTCCCTCTCACTCCTCCACTCTCTCTCTTCCCTCGGCTGTCACTGTTCTCCGGCTTTCCCACAAATCCCTCTTTTCCATCTGTTCCCTCGCGTGCCTCTTTCCCCTCGCCTGTGTCTCTCTCCTCTCTTCCTTCGGTCTCTATTTCCCCCACTTTCTCTCGCCTTCCCCCATTCCCTCTCACTCCTCCACTCTCTCTCTTCCCTCGGCCGTCACGGTTTCTCCGCATTTCCCACATCTCCCTCTTTCCCATTATTTCCCTCGCGTGTCTCTTTCCCCTCGCCTGTGTCTCTCTCCCCTCTTCCTTTCGGTCCCAATTTTCCCTATTTTCTCGCTCCTTCCCCCATTCCCTCTCACTCCTCCACTCTCTCTCTTCCCTCGGCTGTCACTGTTCTCCGGCTTTCCCACAAATCCCTCTTTTCCATCTGTTCCCTCGCCTTACTCTTTCCCCTCGCCTGTGTCTCTCTCCTCTTTTCCTTCGGTCTCTATTTCCCCCACTTTCTCTCGCCTTCCCCCATTCCCTCTCACTCCTCCACTCTCTCTCTTCCCTTGCCGTCACGGTTTCTCTGGTTTTTCCACATTTCCCTCTTTCCCATCTTTTCCCTCGCGTGTCTCTTTCCCCTCGCTTGTGTCTCTCTCCCCTCTTCCTTTCGGTCCCAATGTTCCCTAATTTCTCGCTCCTTCCCCCCTTCCCTCTCACTCCTCCACTCTCTCTCTTCCCTCGGCTGTCACTGTTCTCCGGCTTTCCCACAAATCCCTCTTTTCCATCTGTTCCCTCGCCTTACTCTTTCCCCTCGCCTGTGTCTCTCTCCTCTCTTCCTTCGGTCTCTATTTCCCCCACTTTCTCTCGCCTTCCCCCATTCCCTCTCACTCCTCCACTCTCTCTCTTCCCTCGGCCGTCACGGTTTCTCCGCATTTCCCACATCTCCCTCTTTCCCATTATTTCCCTCGCGTGTCACTTTCCCCTCGCCTGTGTCTCTCTCCCCTCTTCCTTTCGGTCCCCATTTTCCCTATTTTCTCGCTCCTTCCCCCCTTCCCTCTCACTCCTCCACTCTCTCTCTTCCCTCGGCTGTCACTGTTCTCCGGCTTTCCCACAAATCCCTCTTTTCCATCTGTTCCCTCGCGTGCCTCTTTCCCCTCGCCTGTGTCTCTCTCCTCTCTTCCTTCGGTCTCTATTTCCCCCACTTTCTCTCGCCTTCCCCCATTCCCTCTCACTCCTCCACTCTCTCTCTTCCCTTGCCGTCACGGTTTCTCTGGTTTTTCCACATTTCCCTCTTTCCCATCTTTTCCCTCGCGTGTGTCTTTCCCCTCGCTTGTGTCTCTCTCCCCTCTTCCTTTCGGTCCCAATGTTCCCTAATTTCTCGCTCCTTCCCCCCTTCCCTCTCACTCCTCCACTCTCTCTCTTCCCTCGGCCGTCACGGTTTCTCCGCATTTCCCACATCTCCCTCTTTCCCATTATTTCCCTCGCGTGTCTCTTTCCCCTCGCCTGTGTCTCTCTCCCCTCTTCCTTTCGGTCCCAATTTTCCCTATTTTCTCGCTCCTTCCCCCATTCCCTCTCACTCCTCCACTCTCTCTCTTCCCTCGGCTGTCACTGTTCTCCGGCTTTCCCACAAATCCCTCTTTTCCATCTGTTCCCTCGCCTTACTCTTTCCCCTCGCCTGTGTCTCTCTCCTCTTTTCCTTCGGTCTCTATTTCCCCCACTTTCTCTCGCCTTCCCCCATTCCCTCTCACTCCTCCACTCTCTCTCTTCCCTTGCCGTCACGGTTTCTCTGGTTTTTCCACATTTCCCTCTTTCCCATCTTTTCCCTCGCGTGTGTCTTTCCCCTCGCTTGTGTCTCTCTCCCCTCTTCCTTTCGGTCCCAATGTTCCCTAATTTCTCGCTCCTTCCCCCCTTCCCTCTCACTCCTCCACTCTCTCTCTTCCCTCGGCTGTCACTGTTCTCCGGCTTTCCCACAAATCCCTCTTTTCCATCTGTTCCCTCGCGTGCCTCTTTCCCCTCGCCTGTGTCTCTCTCCTCTCTTCCTTCGGTCTCTATTTCCCCCACTTTCTCTCGCCTTCCCCCATTCCCTCTCACTCCTCCACTCTCTCTCTTCCCTTGCCGTCACGGTTTCTCCGGCTTCCCCACATCTCCCTCTTTCCCATCTGTTCCCTCGCGTGTCTCTTTCCCCTCGCCTGTGTCTTTCTCCTCTCTTCCTTTCTGTCTCTATTTCCCCAACTTTGTCTCGCCTTCCCCCATTCCCTCTCCCTCCTCCTCTCTCTCTCTTGCCTCGGCCGTCACGTTGTCTCTGGCTTTCAATCATCTCCCTCTTACCCATCTTTTCCCACGCGTGTCTCTTTCCCCTCGCCAGTGTCTCTCTCCCCTCTTCCTTTCGGTCCCAATGTTCCCTATTTTCTCGCTCCTTCCCCCATTCCCTCTCACTCCTCCACTGTCTCTCTTCCCTCGGCTGTCACTGTTCTCCGGCTTTCCCACAAATCCCTCTTTTCCATCTGTTCCCTCGCCTTACTCTTTCCCCTCGCCTGTGTCTCTCTCCCCTCTTCCTTTCGGTCCCAATTTTCCCTATTTTCTCGCTCCTTCCCCCATTCCCTCTCACTCCTCCACTCTCTCTCTTCCCTCGGCTGTCACTGTTCTCCGGCTTTCCCACAAATCCCTCTTTTCCATCTGTTCCCTCGCCTTACTCTTTCCCCTCGCCTGTGTCTCTCTCCTCTTTTCCTTCGGTCTCTATTTCCCCCACTTTCTCTCGCCTTCCCCCATTCCCTCTCACTCCTCCACTCTCTCTCTTCCCTTGCCGTCACGGTTTCTCTGGTTTTCCCACATTTCCCTCTTTCCCATCTGTTCCCTCGCGTGTCTCTTTCCCCTCGCCTGTGTCTCTCTCCTCTCTTCCTTTCGGTCTCTATTTCCCCGACTTTCTCTCGCCTTCCCCCATTCCCTCTCACTCCTCCACTGTCTCTCTTCCCTCGGCTGTCACTGTTCTCCTGCTTTCCCACATTTCCCTCTTTTCCATCGTTTCCCTCACGTGTCTCTTTCCCCTCGCTTGTGTCTCTCTCCCCTCTTCCTTTCGGTCCCAATGTTCCCTATTTTCTCGCTCCTTCCCCCATTCCCTCTCACTCCTTCACTCTCTCTCTTCCCTAGGCCTTCACAGTTTTTCTGGTTTTCCCACATTTCCCTCTTTTCCATCTGTTCCCTCGCGTGTCTCTTTCCCCTCGCCTGTGTCTCTCTCCTCTCTTCCTTTCGGTCTCTATTTCCCCCACTTTCTCTCGCCTTCCCCCATTCCCTCTCACTCCTCCACTCTCTCTCTTCCCTCGGCCGTCACGGTTTCTCCGCCTTTCCCACAGCTCCCTCTTTCCTATCTTTTCCCTCGCGTGTGTCTTTCCCCTCGCTTGTGTCTCTCTCCCCTCTTCCTTTCGGTCCCAATGTTCCCTAATTTCTCGCTCCTTACCCCTTCCCTCTCACTCCTCCACTCTCTCTCTTCCCTCGGCTGTCACTGTTCTCCGGCTTTCCCACAAATCCCTCTTTTCCATCTGTTCCCTCGCCTTACTCTTTCCCCTCGCCTGTGTCTCTCTCCTCTCTTCCTTCGGTCTCTATTTCCCCCACTTTCTCTCGCCTTCCCCCATTCCCTCTCACTCCTCCACTCTCTCTCTTCCCTTGCCGTCACGGTTTCTCCGGCTTCCCCACATCTCCCTCTTTCCCATCTGTTCCCTCGCGTGTCTCTTTCCCCTCGCCTGTGTCTTTCTCCTCTCTTCCTTTCTGTCTCTATTTCCCCAACTTTGTCTCGCCTTCCCCCATTCCCTCTCCCTCCTCCTCTCTCTCTCTTGCCTCGGCCGTCACGTTGTCTCTGGCTTTCAATCATTTCCCTCTTTCCCATCTTTTCCCTCGCGTGTGTCTTTCCCCTCGCTTGTGTCTCTCTCCCCTCTTCCTTTCGGTCCCAATGTTCCCTAATTTCTCGCTCCTTCCCCCCTTCCCTCTCACTCCTCCACTCTCTCTCTTCCCTCGGCTGTCACTGTTCTCCGGCTTTCCCACAAATCCCTCTTTTCCATCTGTTCCCTCGCCTTACTCTTTCCCCTCGCCTGTGTCTCTCTCCTCTCTTCCTTCGGTCTCTATTTCCCCCACTTTCTCTCGCCTTCCCCCATTCCCTCTCACTCCTCCACTCTCTCTCTTCCCTTGGCCGTCACGGTTTCTCCGGCTTCCCCACATCTCCCTCTTTCCCATCTGTTCCCTCGCGTGTCTCTTTCCCCTCGCCTGTGTCTCTCTCCTCTCTTCCTTTCTGTCTCTATTTCCCCAACTTTGTCTCGCCTTCCCCCATTCCCTCTCCCTCCTCCTCTCTCTCTCTTGCCTCGGCCGTCACGTTGTCTCTGGCTTTCAATCATCTCCCTCTTACCCATCTTTTCCCACGCGTGTCTCTTTCCCCTCGCCAGTGTCTCTCTCCCCTCTTCCTTTCGGTCCCAATGTTCCCCATTTTCTCTCGCCTTCCCCCATTCCCTCTCACTCCTCCACTCTCTCTCTTCCCTTGCCGTCACGGTTTCTCTGGCTTTCCCACATTTCCCTCTTTTCCATCGTTTCCCTCACGTGTCTCTTTCCCCTCGCTTGTGTCTCTCTCACCTCTTCCTTTCGGTCCCAATGTTCCCTATTTTCTCGCTCCTTCCCCCATTCCCTCTCACTCCTCCACTGTCTCTCTTCCCTCGGCTGTCACTGTTCTCCGGCTTTCCCACAAATCCCTCTTTTCCATCTGTTCCCTCGCCTTACTCTTTCCCCTCGCCTGTGTCTCTCTCCTCTCTTCCTTCGGTCTCTATTTCCCCCACTTTCTCTCGCCTTCCCCCATTCCCTCTCACTCCTCCACTCTCTCTCTTCCCTTGGCCGTCACGGTTTCTCCGGCTTCCCCACATCTCCCTCTTTCCCATCTGTTCCCTCGCGTGTCTCTTTCCCCTCGCCTGTGTCTTTCTCCTCTCTTCCTTTCTGTCTCTATTTCCCCAACTTTGTCTCGCCTTCCCCCATTCCCTCTCCCTCCTCCTCTCTCTCTCTTGCCTCGGCCGTCACGTTGTCTCTGGCTTTCAATCATCTCCCTCTTACCCATCTTTTCCCACGCGTGTCTCTTTCCCCTCGCCAGTGTCTCTCTCCCCTCTTCCTTTCGGTCCCAATGTTCCCCATTTTCTCTCGCCTTCCCCCATTCCCTCTCACTCCTCCACTCTCTCTCTTCCCTTGCCGTCACGGTTTCTCTGGGTTTCCCACATTTCCCTCTTTTCCATCGTTTCCCTCGCGTATCTCTTTCCCCTCGCTTGTGTCGCTCTCCCCTCTTCCTTTCGGTCCCAATGTTCCCTATTTTCTCGCTCCTTCCCCCATTCCCTCTCACTCCTCCACTCTCTCTCTTCCCTTGCCGTCACGGTTTCTCCGGCTTTCCCACATCTCCCTCTTTCCCATTATTTCCCTCGCGTGTCTCTTTCCCCTCGCCTTTGTCTCTCTCCCCTCTTCCTTTCGGTCCCAATGTTCCCTATTTTCTCGCTCCTTCCCCCCTTCCCTCTCACTCCTCCACTCTCTCTCTTCCCTCGGCTGTCACTGTTCTCCGGCTTTCCCACAAATCCCTCTTTTCCATCTGTTCCCTCGCCTTACTCTTTCCCCTCGCCTGTGTCTCTCTCCTCTCTTCCTTCGGTCTCTATTTCCCCCACTTTCTCTCGCCTTCCCCCATTCCCTCTCACTCCTCCACTCTCTCTCTTCCCTCGGCCGTCACGGTTTCTCCGCATTTCCCACATCTCCCTCTTTCCCATTATTTCCCTCGCGTGTCTCTTTCCCCTCGCCTGTGTCTCTCTCCCCTCTTCCTTCGGTCTCTATTTCCCCCAATTTCTCTCGCGCCTTCCCCCCTTCCCTCTCACTCCTCCACTCTCTCTCTTCCCTCGGCTGTCACTGTTCTCCGGCTTTCCCACAAATCCCTCTTTTCCATCTGTTCCCTCGCGTGCCTCTTTCCCCTCGCCTGTGTCTCTCTCCTCTCTTCCTTCGGTCTCTATTTCCCCCACTTTCTCTCGCCTTCCCCCATTCCCTCTCACTCCTCCAATCTCTCTCTTCCCTCGGCCGTCACGGTTTCTCCGCATTTCCCACATCTCCCTCTTTCCCATTATTTCCCTCGCGTGTCTCTTTCCCCTCGCCTGTGTCTCTCTCCCCTCTTCCTTTCGGTCCCAATTTTCCCTATTTTCTCGCTCCTTCCCCCCTTCCCTCTCACTCCTCCACTCTCTCTCTTCCCTCGGCTGTCACTGTTCTCCGGCTTTCCCACAAATCCCTCTTTTCCATCTGTTCCCTCGCGTGCCTCTTTCCCCTCGCCTGTGTCTCTCTCCTCTCTTCCTTCGGTCTCTATTTCCCCCACTTTCTCTCGCCTTCCCCCATTCCCTCTCACTCCTCCACTCTCTCTCTTCCCTCGGCCGTCACGGTTTCTCCGCATTTCCCACATCTCCCTCTTTCCCATTATTTCCCTCGCGTGTCTCTTTCCCCTCGCCTGTGTCTCTCTCCCCTCTTCCTTTCGGTCCCCATTTTCCCTATTTTCTCGCTCCTTCCCCCATTCCCTCTCACTCCTCCACTCTCTCTCTTCCCTCGGCTGTCACTGTTCTCCGGCTTTCCCACAAATCCCTCTTTTCCATCTGTTCCCTCGCCTTACTCTTTCCCCTCGCCTGTGTCTCTCTCCCCTCTTCCTTTCGGTCCCAATTTTCCCCATTTTCTCGCTCCTTCCCCCATTCCCTCTCACTCCTCCACTCTCTCTCTTCCCTCGGCTGTCACTGTTCTCCGGCTTTCCCACAAATCCCTCTTTTCCATCTGTTCCCTCGCCTTACTCTTTCCCCTCGCCTGTGTCTCTCTCCTCTCTTCCTTCGGTCTCTATTTCCCCCACTTTCTCTCGCCTTCCCCCATTCCCTCTCACTCCTCCACTCTCTCTCTTCCCTTGGCCGTCACGGTTTCTCCGGCTTCCCCACATCTCCCTCTTTCCCATCTGTTCCCTCGCGTGTCTCTTTCCCCTCGCCTGTGTCTTTCTCCTCTCTTCCTTTCTGTCTCTATTTCCCCAACTTTGTCTCGCCTTCCCCCATTCCCTCTCCCTCCTCCTCTCTCTCTCTTGCCTCGGCCGTCACGTTGTCTCTGGCTTTCAATCATCTCCCTCTTACCCATCTTTTCCCACGCGTGTCTCTTTCCCCTCGCCAGTGTCTCTCTCCCCTCTTCCTTTCGGTCCCAATGTTCCCCATTTTCTCTCGCCTTCCCCCATTCCCTCTCACTCCTCCACTCTCTCTCTTCCCTTGCCGTCACGGTTTCTCTGGGTTTCCCACATTTCCCTCTTTTCCATCGTTTCCCTCGCGTATCTCTTTCCCCTCGCTTGTGTCGCTCTCCCCTCTTCCTTTCGGTCCCAATGTTCCCTATTTTCTCGCTCCTTCCCCCATTCCCTCTCACTCCTCCACTCTCTCTCTTCCCTTGCCGTCACGGTTTCTCCGGCTTTCCCACATCTCCCTCTTTCCCATTATTTCCCTCGCGTGTCTCTTTCCCCTCGCCTTTGTCTCTCTCCCCTCTTCCTTTCGGTCCCAATGTTCCCTATTTTCTCGCTCCTTCCCCCCTTCCCTCTCACTCCTCCACTCTCTCTCTTCCCTCGGCTGTCACTGTTCTCCGGCTTTCCCACAAATCCCTCTTTTCCATCTGTTCCCTCGCCTTACTCTTTCCCCTCGCCTGTGTCTCTCTCCTCTCTTCCTTCGGTCTCTATTTCCCCCACTTTCTCTCGCCTTCCCCCATTCCCTCTCACTCCTCCACTCTCTCTCTTCCCTCGGCCGTCACGGTTTCTCCGCATTTCCCACATCTCCCTCTTTCCCATTATTTCCCTCGCGTGTCTCTTTCCCCTCGCCTGTGTCTCTCTCCCCTCTTCCTTCGGTCTCTATTTCCCCCAATTTCTCTCGCGCCTTCCCCCCTTCCCTCTCACTCCTCCACTCTCTCTCTTCCCTCGGCTGTCACTGTTCTCCGGCTTTCCCACAAATCCCTCTTTTCCATCTGTTCCCTCGCGTGCCTCTTTCCCCTCGCCTGTGTCTCTCTCCTCTCTTCCTTCGGTCTCTATTTCCCCCACTTTCTCTCGCCTTCCCCCATTCCCTCTCACTCCTCCAATCTCTCTCTTCCCTCGGCCGTCACGGTTTCTCCGCATTTCCCACATCTCCCTCTTTCCCATTATTTCCCTCGCGTGTCTCTTTCCCCTCGCCTGTGTCTCTCTCCCCTCTTCCTTTCGGTCCCAATTTTCCCTATTTTCTCGCTCCTTCCCCCCTTCCCTCTCACTCCTCCACTCTCTCTCTTCCCTCGGCTGTCACTGTTCTCCGGCTTTCCCACAAATCCCTCTTTTCCATCTGTTCCCTCGCGTGCCTCTTTCCCCTCGCCTGTGTCTCTCTCCTCTCTTCCTTCGGTCTCTATTTCCCCCACTTTCTCTCGCCTTCCCCCATTCCCTCTCACTCCTCCACTCTCTCTCTTCCCTCGGCCGTCACGGTTTCTCCGCATTTCCCACATCTCCCTCTTTCCCATTATTTCCCTCGCGTGTCTCTTTCCCCTCGCCTGTGTCTCTCTCCCCTCTTCCTTTCGGTCCCCATTTTCCCTATTTTCTCGCTCCTTCCCCCATTCCCTCTCACTCCTCCACTCTCTCTCTTCCCTCGGCTGTCACTGTTCTCCGGCTTTCCCACAAATCCCTCTTTTCCATCTGTTCCCTCGCCTTACTCTTTCCCCTCGCCTGTGTCTCTCTCCCCTCTTTCTTTTCGGTCCCTATTTTCCCCATTTTCTCTTGCCTTCCCCCATTCCCTCTCACTCCTCCACTCTCTCTCTTCCCTTGCCGTCACGGTTTCTCTGGCTTTCCCACATTTCCCTCTTTTCCATCTGTTCCCTCGCCTTACTCTTTCCCCTCGCTTGTGTCTCTCTCCCCTCTTCCTTTCGGTCCCTATTTTCCCCATTTTCTCTCGCCTTCCCCCATTCCCTCTCACTCCTCCACTCTCTCTCTTCCCTTGCCGTCACGGTTTCTCCGGCTTCCCCACATCTCCCTCTTTCCCATCTGTTCCCTCGCGTGTCTCTTTCCCCTCGCCTGTGTCTTTCTCCTCTCTTCCTTTCTGTCTCTATTTCCCCAACTTTGTCTCGCCTTCCCCCATTCCCTCTCCCTCCTCCTCTCTCTCTCTTGCCTCGGCCGTCACGTTGTCTCTGGCTTTCAATCATTTCCCTCTTTCCCATCTTTTCCCTCGCGTGTGTCTTTCCCCTCGCTTGTGTCTCTCTCCCCTCTTCCTTTCGGTCCCAATGTTCCCTAATTTCTCGCTCCTTCCCCCCTTCCCTCTCACTCCTCCACTCTCTCTCTTCCCTCGGCTGTCACTGTTCTCCGGCTTTCCCACAAATCCCTCTTTTCCATCTGTTCCCTCGCCTTACTCTTTCCCCTCGCCTGTGTCTCTCTCCTCTCTTCCTTCGGTCTCTATTTCCCCCACTTTCTCTCGCCTTCCCCCATTCCCTCTCACTCCTCCACTCTCTCTCTTCCCTTGGCCGTCACGGTTTCTCCGGCTTCCCCACATCTCCCTCTTTCCCATCTGTTCCCTCGCGTGTCTCTTTCCCCTCGCCTGTGTCTTTCTCCTCTCTTCCTTTCTGTCTCTATTTCCCCAACTTTGTCTCGCCTTCCCCCATTCCCTCTCCCTCCTCCTCTCTCTCTCTTGCCTCGGCCGTCACGTTGTCTCTGGCTTTCAATCATCTCCCTCTTACCCATCTTTTCCCACGCGTGTCTCTTTCCCCTCGCCAGTGTCTCTCTCCCCTCTTCCTTTCGGTCCCAATGTTCCCCATTTTCTCTCGCCTTCCCCCATTCCCTCTCACTCCTCCACTCTCTCTCTTCCCTTGCCGTCACGGTTTCTCTGGCTTTCCCACATTTCCCTCTTTTCCATCGTTTCCCTCACGTGTCTCTTTCCCCTCGCTTGTGTCTCTCTCACCTCTTCCTTTCGGTCCCAATGTTCCCTATTTTCTCGCTCCTTCCCCCATTCCCTCTCACTCCTCCACTGTCTCTCTTCCCTCGGCTGTCACTGTTCTCCGGCTTTCCCACAAATCCCTCTTTTCCATCTGTTCCCTCGCCTTACTCTTTCCCCTCGCCTGTGTCTCTCTCCCCTCTTCCTTTCGGTCCCAATTTTCCCCATTTTCTCGCTCCTTCCCCCATTCCCTCTCACTCCTCCACTCTCTCTCTTCCCTCGGCTGTCACTGTTCTCCGGCTTTCCCACAAATCCCTCTTTTCCATCTGTTCCCTCGCCTTACTCTTTCCCCTCGCCTGTGTCTCTCTCCTCTCTTCCTTCGGTCTCTATTTCCCCCACTTTCTCTCGCCTTCCCCCATTCCCTCTCACTCCTCCACTCTCTCTCTTCCCTTGGCCGTCACGGTTTCTCCGGCTTCCCCACATCTCCCTCTTTCCCATCTGTTCCCTCGCGTGTCTCTTTCCCCTCGCCTGTGTCTTTCTCCTCTCTTCCTTTCTGTCTCTATTTCCCCAACTTTGTCTCGCCTTCCCCCATTCCCTCTCCCTCCTCCTCTCTCTGTCTTGCCTCGGCCGTCACGTTGTCTCTGGCTTTCAATCATCTCCCTCTTACCCATCTTTTCCCACGCGTGTCTCTTTCCCCTCGCCAGTGTCTCTCTCCCCTCTTCCTTTCGGTCCCAATGTTCCCCATTTTCTCTCGCCTTCCCCCATTCCCTCTCACTCCTCCACTCTCTCTCTTCCCTTGCCGTCACGGTTTCTCTGGGTTTCCCACATTTCCCTCTTTTCCATCGTTTCCCTCGCGTATCTCTTTCCCCTCGCTTGTGTCGCTCTCCCCTCTTCCTTTCGGTCCCAATGTTCCCTATTTTCTCGCTCCTTCCCCCATTCCCTCTCACTCCTCCACTCTCTCTCTTCCCTTGCCGTCACGGTTTCTCCGGCTTTCCCACATCTCCCTCTTTCCCATTATTTCCCTCGCGTGTCTCTTTCCCCTCGCCTTTGTCTCTCTCCCCTCTTCCTTTCGGTCCCAATGTTCCCTATTTTCTCGCTCCTTCCCCCCTTCCCTCTCACTCCTCCACTCTCTCTCTTCCTTCGGCTGTCACTGTTCTCCGGCTTTCCCACAAATCCCTCTTTTCCATTATTTCCCTCGCCTTACTCTTTCCCCTCGGCTGTGTCTCTCTCCCCTCTTCCTTTCGGTCCCTATTTTCCCCATTTTCTCTCGCCTTCCCCCATTCCCTCTCACTCCTCCACTCTCTCTCTTCCCTTGGCCGTCACGGTTTCTCCGGCTTCCCCACATCTCCCTCTTTTCCATCTTTTCCCCCACGTGTCTCTTTCCCCTCGCCTGTGTCTCTCTCCTCTCTTCCTTCGGTCTCTATTTCCCCCAATTTCTCTCGCGCCTTCCCCCCTTCCCTCTCACTCCTCCACTCTCTCTCTTCCCTCGGCTGTCACTGTTCTCCGGCTTTCCCACAAATCCCTCTTTTCCATCTGTTCCCTCGCGTGCCTCTTTTCCCTCGCCTGTGTCTCTCTCCTCTCTTCCTTCGGTCTCTATTTCCCCCACTTTCTCTCGCCTTCCCCCATTCCCTCTCACTCCTCCACTCTCTCTCTTCCCTCGGCCGTCACGGTTTCTCCGCATTTCCCACATCTCCCTCTTTCCCATTATTTCCCTCGCGTGTCTCTTTCCCCTCGCCTGTGTCTCTCTCCCCTCTTCCTTTCGGTCCCCATTTTCCCTATTTTCTCGCTCCTTCCCCCATTCCCTCTCACTCCTCCACTCTCTCTCTTCCCTCGGCTGTCACTGTTCTCCGGCTTTCCCACAAATCCCTCTTTTCCATCTGTTCCCTCGCCTTACTCTTTCCCCTCGCCTGTGTCTCTCTCCCCTCTTTCTTTCGGTCCCTATTTTCCCCATTTTCTCTTGCCTTCCCCCATTCCCTCTCACTCCTCCACTCTCTCTCTTCCCTTGCCGTCACGGTTTCTCTGGCTTTCCCACATTTCCCTCTTTTCCATCTGTTCCCTCGCCTTACTCTTTCCCCTCGCTTGTGTCTCTCTCCCCTCTTCCTTTCGGTCCCTATTTTCCCCATTTTCTCTCGCCTTTCCCCATTCCCTCTCACTCCTCCACTCTCTCTATTCCCTCGGCTGTCACTGTTCTCCGGCTTTCCCACATCTCCCTCTTTCCCATCTGTTCCCTCGCGTGTCTCTTTCCCCTCGCTTGTGTCTCTCTCCCCTCTTCCTTTCGGTCCCTATTTTCCCCATTTTCTCTCGCCTTCCCCCATTCCCTCTCAGTCCTCCACTCTCTCTCTTCCCTTGGCCGTCACGGTTTCTCCGGCTTCCCCACATCTCCCTCTTTTCCATCTTTTCCCCCACGTGTCTCTTTCCCCTCGCCTGTGCCTCTCTCCTCTCTTCCTTCGGTCTCTATTTCCCCCACTTTCTCTCGCCTTCCCCCATTCCCTCTCACTCCTCCACTCTCTCTCTTCCCTCGGCTGTCACTGTTCTCCGGCTTTCCCACAAATCCCTCTTTTCCATATGTTCCCTCGCGTGCCTCTTTCCCCTCGCCTGTGTCTCTCTCCTCTCTTCCTTCGGTCTCTATTTCCCCCACTTTCTCTCGCCTTCCCCCATTCCCTCTCACTCCTCCACTCTCTCTCTTCCCTTGGCCGTCACGGTTTCTCCGGCTTCCCCACATCTCCCTCTTTTCCATCGTTTCCCTCGCGTGTCTCTTTCCCCTCGCCTGTGTCTCTCTCCCCTCTTCCTTTCGGTCCCAATGTTCCCTAATTTCTCGCTCCTTCCCCCATTCCCTCTCACTCCTCCACTCTCTTTCTCCCCTCGGCTGTCACTGTTCTCCGGCTTTCCCACAAATCCCTCTTTTCCATCTGTTCCCTCGCCTTACTCTTTCCCCTCGCCTGTGTCTCTCTCCCCTCTTCTTTTCGGTCCCTATTTTCCCCATTTTCTCTCACCTTCCCCCATTCCCTCTCACTCCTCCACTCTCTCTCTTCCCTTGCCGTCACGGTTTCTCTGGTTTTCCCACATTTCCCTCTTTCCCATCTTTTCCTTCACGTGTCTCTTTCCCCTCGCCTGTGTCTCTCTCCCCTCTTCCTTTCGGTCCCAATTTTCCCTATTTTCTCGCTCCTTCCCCCCTTCCCTCTCACTCCTCCACTCTCTCTCTTCCCTCGGCCGTCACGGTTTCTCTGCATTTCCCACATCTCCCTCTTTCCCATCTGTTCCTTCGCGTGTCTCTTTCCCCTCGCCTGTGTCTCTCTCCCCTCTTCCTTTCGGTCCCAATTTTCCCTATTTTCTCGCTCCTTCCCCCCTTCCCTCTCACTCCTCCACTCTCTCTCTTCCCTCGGCTGTCACTGTTCTCCGGCTTTCCCACAAATCCCTCTTTTCCATCTGTTCCCTCGCGTGCCTCTTTCCCCTCGCCTGTGTCTCTCTCCTCTCTTCCTTCGGTCTCTATTTCCCCCACTTTCTCTCGCCTTCCCCCATTCCCTCTCACTCCTCCACTCTCTCTCTTCCCTCGGCTGTCACTGTTCTCCGGCTTTCCCACAAATCCCTCTTTTCCATCTGTTCCCTCGCGTGCCTCTTTCCCCTCGCCTGTGTCTCTCTCCTCTCTTCCTTCGGTCTCTATTTCCCCCACTTTCTCTCGCCTTCCCCCATTCCCTCTCACTCCTCCACTCTCTCTCTTCCCTCGGCCGTCACGGTTTCTCCGCATTTCCCACATCTCCCTCTTTCCCATTATTTCCCTCGCGTGTCTCTTTCCCCTCGCCTGTGTCTCTCTCCCCTCTTCCTTTCGGTCCCAATTTTCCCTATTTTCTCGCTCCTTCCCCCATTCCCTCTCACTCCTCCACTCTCTCTCTTCCCTCGGCTGTCACTGTTCTCCGGCTTTCCCACAAATCCCTCTTTTCCATCTGTTCCCTCGCGTGCCTCTTTCCCCTCGCCTGTGTCTCTCTCCTCTCTTCCTTCGGTCTCTATTTCCCCCACTTTCTCTCGCCTTCCCCCATTCCCTCTCACTCCTCCACTCTCTCTCTTCCCTCGGCCGTCACGGTTTCTCCGCATTTCCCACATCTCCCTCTTTCCCATTATTTCCCTCGCGTGTCTCTTTCCCCTCGCCTGTGTCTCTCTCCCCTCTTCCTTTCGGTCCCCATTTTCCCTATTTTCTCGCTCCTTCCCCCATTCCCTCTCACTCCTCCACTCTCTCTCTTCCCTCGGCTGTCACTGTTCTCCGGCTTTCCCACAAATCCCTCTTTTCCATCTGTTCCCTCGCCTTACTCTTTCCCCTCGGCTGTGTCTCTCTCCCCTCTTCCTTTCGGTCCCTATTTTCCCCATTTTCTCTCGCCTTCCCCCATTCCTTCTCACTCCTCCACTCTCTCTCTTCCCTCGGCTGTCACTGTTCTCCGGCTTTCCCACAAATCCCTCTTTTCCATCTGTTCCCTCGCGTGCCTCTTTCCCCTCGCCTGTGTCTCTCTCCTCTCTTCCTTCGGTCTCTATTTCCCCCACTTTCTCTCGCCTTCCCCCATTCCCTCTCACTCCTCCACTCTCTCTCTTCCCTCGGCCGTCACGGTTTCTCCGCATTTCCCACATCTCCCTCTTTCCCATTATTTCCCTCGCGTGTCTCTTTCCCCTCGCCTGTGTCTCTCTCCCCTCTTCCTTTCGGTCCCCATTTTCCCTATTTTCTCGCTCCTTCCCCCATTCCCTCTCACTCCTCCACTCTCTCTCTTCCCTCGGCTGTCACTGTTCTCCGGCTTTCCCACAAATCCCTCTTTTCCATCTGTTCCCTCGCCTTACTCTTTCCCCTCGGCTGTGTCTCTCTCCCCTCTTCCTTTCGGTCCCTATTTTCCCCATTTTCTCTCGCCTTCCCCCATTCCTTCTCACTCCTCCACTCTCTCTCTTCCCTTGCCGTCACGGTTTCTCTGGCTTTCCCACATCTCCCTCTTTTCCATCGTTTCCCTCGCGTGTCTCTTTCCCCTCGCTAGTGTCTCTCTCCCCTCTTCCTTTCGGTCCCAATGTTCCCTAATTTCTCGCTCCTTCCCCCATTCCCTCTCACTCCTCCACTCTCTTTCTCCCCTCGGCTGTCACTGTTCTCCGGCTTTCCCACAAATCCCTCTTTTCCATCTGTTCCCTCGCCTTACTCTTTCCCCTCGCCTGTGTCTCTCTCCCCTCTTCTTTTCGGTCCCTATTTTCCCCATTTTCTCTCACCTTCCCCCATTCCCTCTCACTCCTCCACTCTCTCTCTTCCCTTGCCGTCACGGTTTCTCTGGTTTTCCCACATCTCCCTCTTTCCCATCTTTTCCCTCTCGTGTCTCTTTCCCCTCGCCTGTGTCTCTCTCCCCTCTTCCTTTCGGTCCCAATTTTCCCTATTTTCTCGCTCCTTCCCCCCTTCCCTCTCACTCCTCCACTCTCTCTCTTCCCTCGGCTGTCACTGTTCTCCGGCTTTCCCACAAATCCCTCTTTTCCATCTGTTCCCTCGCGTGCCTCTTTCCCCTCGCCTGTGTCTCTCTCCTCTCTTCCTTCGGTCTCTATTTCCCCCACTTTCTCTCGCCTTCCCCCATTCCCTCTCACTCCTCCACTCTCTCTCTTCCCTCGGCTGTCACTGTTCTCCGGCTTCCCCACATCTCCCTCTTTTCCATCTGTTCCCTCGCGTGCCTCTTTCCCCTCGCCTGTGTCTCTCTCCTCTCTTCCTTCGGTCTCTATTTCCCCCACTTTCTCTCGCCTTCCCCCATTCCCTCTCACTCCTCCAATCTCTCTCTTCCCTCGGCCGTCACGGTTTCTCCGCATTTCCCACATCTCCCTCTTTCCCATTATTTCCCTCGCGTGTCTCTTTCCCCTCGCCTGTGTCTCTCTCCCCTCTTCCTTTCGGTCCCAATTTTCCCTATTTTCTCGCTCCTTCCCCCCTTCCCTCTCACTCCTCCACTCTCTCTCTTCCCTCGGCTGTCACTGTTCTCCGGCTTTCCCACAAATCCCTCTTTTCCATCTGTTCCCTCGCGTGCCTCTTTCCCCTCGCCTGTGTCTCTCTCCTCTCTTCCTTCGGTCTCTATTTCCCCCACTTTCTCTCGCCTTCCCCCATTCCCTCTCACTCCTCCACTCTCTCTCTTCCCTCGGCCGTCACGGTTTCTCCGCATTTCCCACATCTCCCTCTTTCCCATTATTTCCCTCGCGTGTCTCTTTCCCCTCGCCTGTGTCTCTCTCCCCTCTTCCTTTCGGTCCCCATTTTCCCTATTTTCTCGCTCCTTCCCCCATTCCCTCTCACTCCTCCACTCTCTCTCTTCCCTCGGCTGTCACTGTTCTCCGGCTTTCCCACAAATCCCTCTTTTCCATCTGTTCCCTCGCCTTACTCTTTCCCCTCGCCTGTGTCTCTCTCCCCTCTTTCTTTCGGTCCCTATTTTCCCCATTTTCTCTTGCCTTCCCCCATTCCCTCTCACTCCTCCACTCTCTCTCTTCCCTTGCCGTCACGGTTTCTCTGGCTTTCCCACATTTCCCTCTTTTCCATCTGTTCCCTCGCCTTACTCTTTCCCCTCGCTTGTGTCTCTCTCCCCTCTTCCTTTCGGTCCCTATTTTCCCCATTTTCTCTCGCCTTCCCCCATTCCCTCTCACTCCTCCACTCTCTCTCTTCCCTTGCCGTCACTGTTCTCCGGATTTCCCACAAATCCCTCTTTTCCATCTGCTCCCTCGCGTGTCTCTTTCCCCTCGCTTGTGTCTCTCTCCCCTCTTCCTTTCGGTCCCTATTTTCCCCATTTTCTCTTGCCTTCCCCCATTCCCTCTCACTCCTCCACTCTCTCTCTTCCCTTGCCGTCACGGTTTCTCTGGCTTTCCCACATTTCCCTCTTTTCCATCTGTTCCCTCGCCTTACTCTTTCCCCTCGCTTGTGTCTCTCTCCCCTCTTCCTTTCGGTCCCTATTTTCCCCATTTTCTCTCGCCTTCCCCCATTCCCTCTCACTCCTCCACTCTCTCTCTTCCCTTGCCGTCACGGTTTCTCCGGCTTCCCCACATCTCCCTCTTTCCCATCTGTTCCCTCGCGTGTCTCTTTCCCCTCGCCTGTGTCTTTCTCCTCTCTTCCTTTCTGTCTCTATTTCCCCAACTTTGTCTCGCCTTCCCCCATTCCCTCTCCCTCCTCCTCTCTCTCTCTTGCCTCGGCCGTCACGTTGTCTCTGGCTTTCAATCATTTCCCTCTTTCCCATCTTTTCCCTCGCGTGTGTCTTTCCCCTCGCTTGTGTCTCTCTCCCCTCTTCCTTTCGGTCCCAATGTTCCCTAATTTCTCGCTCCTTCCCCCCTTCCCTCTCACTCCTCCACTCTCTCTCTTCCCTCGGCTGTCACTGTTCTCCGGCTTTCCCACAAATCCCTCTTTTCCATCTGTTCCCTCGCCTTACTCTTTCCCCTCGCCTGTGTCTCTCTCCTCTCTTCCTTCGGTCTCTATTTCCCCCACTTTCTCTCGCCTTCCCCCATTCCCTCTCACTCCTCCACTCTCTCTCTTCCCTTGGCCGTCACGGTTTCTCCGGCTTCCCCACATCTCCCTCTTTCCCATCTGTTCCCTCGCGTGTCTCTTTCCCCTCGCCTGTGTCTTTCTCCTCTCTTCCTTTCTGTCTCTATTTCCCCAACTTTGTCTCGCCTTCCCCCATTCCCTCTCCCTCCTCCTCTCTCTCTCTTGCCTCGGCCGTCACGTTGTCTCTGGCTTTCAATCATCTCCCTCTTACCCATCTTTTCCCACGCGTGTCTCTTTCCCCTCGCCAGTGTCTCTCTCCCCTCTTCCTTTCGGTCCCAATGTTCCCCATTTTCTCTCGCCTTCCCCCATTCCCTCTCACTCCTCCACTCTCTCTCTTCCCTTGCCGTCACGGTTTCTCTGGCTTTCCCACATTTCCCTCTTTTCCATCGTTTCCCTCACGTGTCTCTTTCCCCTCGCTTGTGTCTCTCTCACCTCTTCCTTTCGGTCCCAATGTTCCCTATTTTCTCGCTCCTTCCCCCATTCCCTCTCACTCCTCCACTGTCTCTCTTCCCTCGGCTGTCACTGTTCTCCGGCTTTCCCACATTTCCCTCTTTTCCATCTGTTCCCTCGCCTTACTCTTTCCCCTCGCTTGTGTCTCTCTCCCCTCTTCCTTTCGGTCCCTATTTTCCCCATTTTCTCTCGCCTTTCCCCATTCCCTCTCACTCCTCCACTCTCTCTATTCCCTCGGCTGTCACTGTTCTCCGGCTTTCCCACATCTCCCTCTTTCCCATCTGTTCCCTCGCGTGTCTCTTTCCCCTCGCTTGTGTCTCTCTCCCCTCTTCCTTTCGGTCCCTATTTTCCCCATTTTCTCTCGCCTTCCCCCATTCCCTCTCAGTCCTCCACTCTCTCTCTTCCCTTGGCCGTCACGGTTTCTCCGGCTTCCCCACATCTCCCTCTTTTCCATCTTTTCCCCCACGTGTCTCTTTCCCCTCGCCTGTGCCTCTCTCCTCTCTTCCTTCGGTCTCTATTTCCCCCAGTTTCTCTCGCCTTCCCCCATTCCCTCTCACTCCTCCACTCTCTCTCTTCCCTCGGCTGTCACTGTTCTCCGGCTTTCCCACAAATCCCTCTTTTCCATATGTTCCCTCGCGTGCCTCTTTCCCCTCGCCTGTGTCTCTCTCCTCTCTTCCTTCGGTCTCTATTTCCCCCACTTTCTCTCGCCTTCCCCCATTCCCTCTCACTCCTCCACTCTCTCTCTTCCCTTGGCCGTCACGGTTTCTCCGGCTTCCCCACATCTCCCTCTTTTCCATCGTTTCCCTCGCGTGTCTCTTTCCCCTCGCTAGTGTCTCTCTCCCCTCTTCCTTTCGGTCCCAATGTTCCCTAATTTCTCGCTCCTTCCCCCATTCCCTCTCACTCCTCCACTCTCTTTCTCCCCTCGGCTGTCACTGTTCTCCGGCTTTCCCACAAATCCCTCTTTTCCATCTGTTCCCTCGCCTTACTCTTTCCCCTCGCCTGTGTCTCTCTCCCCTCTTCTTTTCGGTCCCTATTTTCCCCATTTTCTCTCACCTTCCCCCATTCCCTCTCACTCCTCCACTCTCTCTCTTCCCTTGCCGTCACGGTTTCTCTGGTTTTCCCACATTTCCCTCTTTCCCATCTTTTCCTTCACGTGTCTCTTTCCCCTCGCCTGTGTCTCTCTCCCCTCTTCCTTTCGGTCCCAATTTTCCCTATTTTCTCGCTCCTTCCCCCCTTCCCTCTCACTCCTCCACTCTCTCTCTTCCCTCGGCCGTCACGGTTTCTCTGCATTTCCCACATCTCCCTCTTTCCCATCTGTTCCCTCGCGTGTCTCTTTCCCCTCGCCTGTGTCTCTCTCCCCTCTTCCTTTCGGTCCCAATTTTCCCTATTTTCTCGCTCCTTCCCCCCTTCCCTCTCACTCCTCCACTCTCTCTCTTCCCTCGGCTGTCACTGTTCTCCGGCTTTCCCACAAATCCCTCTTTTCCATCTGTTCCCTCGCCTTACTCTTTCCCCTCGCCTGTGTCTCTCTCCTCTTTTCCTTCGGTCTCTATTTCCCCCACTTTCTCTCGCCTTGCCCCATTCCCTCTCACTCCTCCACTCTCTCTCTTCCCTTGCCGTCACGGTTTCTCTGGTTTTCCCACATTTCCCTCTTTCCCATCTTTTCCCTCGCGTGTGTCTTTCCCCTCGCTTGTGTCTCTCTCCCCTCTTCCTTTCGGTCCCAATGTTCCCTAATTTCTCACTCCTTCCCCCCTTCCCTCTCACTCCTCCACTCTCTCTCTTCCCTCGGCTGTCACTGTTCTCCGGCTTTCCCACAAATCCCTCTTTTCCATCTGTTCCCTCGCCTTACTCTTTCCCCTCGCCTGTGTCTCTCTCCTCTCTTCCTTCGGTCTCTATTTCCCCCACTTTCTCTCGCCTTCCCCCATTCCCTCTCACTCCTCCACTCTCTCTCTTCCCTTGCCGTCACGGTTTCTCTGGTTTTCCCACATTTCCCTCTTTCCCATCTTTTCCCTCGCGTGTGTCTTTCCCCTCGCTTGTGTCTCTCTCCCCTCTTCCTTTCGGTCCCAATGTTCCCTAATTTCTCGCTCCTTCCCCCCTTCCCTCTCACTCCTCCACTCTCTCTCTTCCCTCGGCTGTCACTGTTCTCCGGCTTTCCCACAAATCCCTCTTTTCCATCTGTTCCCTCGCCTTACTCTTTCCCCTCGCCTGTGTCTCTCTCCTCTCTTCCTTCGGTCTCTATTTCCCCCACTTTCTCTCGCCTTCCCCCATTCCCTCTCACTCCTCCACTCTCTCTCTTCCCTTGGCCGTCACGGTTTCTCCGGCTTCCCCACATCTCCCTCTTTCCCATCTGTTCCCTCGCGTGTCTCTTTCCCCTCGCCTGTGTCTCTCTCCTCTCTTCCTTTCTGTCTCTATTTCCCCAACTTTGTCTCGCCTTCCCCCATTCCCTCTCCCTCCTCCTCTCTCTCTCTTGCCTCGGCCGTCACGTTGTCTCTGGCTTTCAATCATCTCCCTCTTACCCATCTTTTCCCATGCGTGTCTCTTTCCCCTCGCCAGTGTCTCTCTCCCCTCTTCCTTTCGGTCCCAATTTTCCCCATTTTCTCTCGCCTTCCCCCATTCCCTCTCACTCCTCCACTCTCTCTCTTCCCTTGCCGTCACGGTTTCTCTGGTTTTCCCACATTTCCCTCTTTCCCATCTTTTCTCTCGCGTGTGTCTTTCCCCTCGCTTGTGTCTCTCTCCCCTCTTCCTTTCGGTCCCAATGTTCCCTAATTTCTCGCTCCTTCCCCCCTTCCCTCTCACTCCTCCACTCTCTCTCTTCCCTCGGCTGTCACTGTTCTCCGGCTTTCCCACAAATCCCTCTTTTCCATCTGTTCCCTCGCCTTACTCTTTCCCCTCGCCTGTGTCTCTCTCCTCTCTTCCTTCGGTCTCTATTTCCCCCACTTTCTCTCGCCTTCCCCCATTCCCTCTCACTCCTCCACTCTCTCTCTTCCCTCGGCCGTCACGGTTTCTCCGCATTTCCCACATCTCCCTCTTTCCCATTATTTCCCTCGCGTGTCACTTTCCCCTCGCCTGTGTCTCTCTCCCCTCTTCCTTTCGGTCCCCATTTTCCTTATTTTCTCGCTCCTTCCCCCCTTCCCTCTCACTCCTCCACTCTCTCTCTTCCCTCGGCTGTCACTGTTCTCCGGCTTTCCCACAAATCCCTCTTTTCCATCTGTTCCCTCGCGTGCCTCTTTCCCCTCGCCTGTGTCTCTCTCCTCTCTTCCTTCGGTCTCTATTTCCCCCACTTTCTCTCGCCTTCCCCCATTCCCTCTCACTCCTCCACTCTCTCTCTTCCCTCGGCCGTCACGGTTTCTCCGCATTTCCCACATCTCCCTCTTTCCCATTATTTCCCTCGCGTGTCTCTTTCCCCTCGCCTGTGTCTCTCTCCCCTCTTCCTTTCGGTCCCAATTTTCCCTATTTTCTCGCTCCTTCCCCCATTCCCTCTCACTCCTCCACTCTCTCTCTTCCCTCGGCTGTCACTGTTCTCCGGCTTTCCCACAAATCCCTCTTTTCCATCTGTTCCCTCGCCTTACTCTTTCCCCTCGCCTGTGTCTCTCTCCTCTTTTCCTTCGGTCTCTATTTCCCCCACTTTCTCTCGCCTTCCCCCATTCCCTCTCACTCCTCCACTCTCTCTCTTCCCTTGCCGTCACGGTTTCTCTGGTTTTTCCACATTTCCCTCTTTCCCATCTTTTCCCTCGCGTGTGTCTTTCCCCTCGCTTGTGTCTCTCTCCCCTCTTCCTTTCGGTCCCAATGTTCCCTAATTTCTCGCTCCTTCCCCCCTTCCCTCTCACTCCTCCACTCTCTCTCTTCCCTCGGCTGTCACTGTTCTCCGGCTTTCCCACAAATCCCTCTTTTCCATCTGTTCCCTCGCCTTACTCTTTCCCCTCGCCTGTGTCTCTCTCCTCTCTTCCTTCGGTCTCTATTTCCCCCACTTTCTCTCGCCTTCCCCCATTCCCTCTCACTCCTCCACTCTCTCTCTTCCCTCGGCCGTCACGGTTTCTCCGCATTTCCCACATCTCCCTCTTTCCCATTATTTCCCTCGCGTGTCACTTTCCCCTCGCCTGTGTCTCTCTCCCCTCTTCCTTTCGGTCCCCATTTTCCCTATTTTCTCGCTCCTTCCCCCCTTCCCTCTCACTCCTCCACTCTCTCTCTTCCCTCGGCTGTCACTGTTCTCCGGCTTTCCCACAAATCCCTCTTTTCCATCTGTTCCCTCGCGTGCCTCTTTCCCCTCGCCTGTGTCTCTCTCCTCTCTTCCTTCGGTCTCTATTTCCCCCACTTTCTCTCGCCTTCCCCCATTCCCTCTCACTCCTCCACTCTCTCTCTTCCCTTGCCGTCACGGTTTCTCTGGTTTTTCCACATTTCCCTCTTTCCCATCTTTTCCCTCGCGTGTGTCTTTCCCCTCGCTTGTGTCTCTCTCCCCTCTTCCTTTCGGTCCCAATGTTCCCTAATTTCTCGCTCCTTCCCCCCTTCCCTCTCACTCCTCCACTCTCTCTCTTCCCTCGTCCGTCACGGTTTCTCCGCATTTCCCACATCTCCCTCTTTCCCATTATTTCCCTCGCGTGTCTCTTTCCCCTCGCCTGTGTCTCTCTCCCCTCTTCCTTTCGGTCCCAATTTTCCCTATTTTCTCGCTCCTTCCCCCATTCCCTCTCACTCCTCCACTCTCTCTCTTCCCTCGGCTGTCACTGTTCTCCGGCTTTCCCACAAATCCCTCTTTTCCATCTGTTCCCTCGCCTTACTCTTTCCCCTCGCCTGTGTCTCTCTCCTCTTTTCCTTCGGTCTCTATTTCCCCCACTTTCTCTCGCCTTCCCCCATTCCCTCTCACTCCTCCACTCTCTCTCTTCCCTTGCCGTCACGGTTTCTCTGGTTTTCCCACATTTCCCTCTTTCCCATCTGTTCCCTCGCGTGTCTCTTTCCCCTCGCCTGTGTCTCTCTCCTCTCTTCCTTTCGGTCTCTATTTCCCCGACTTTCTCTCGCCTTCCCCCATTCCCTCTCACTCCTCCACTGTCTCTCTTCCCTCGGCTGTCACTGTTCTCCTGCTTTCCCACATTTCCCTCTTTTCCATCGTTTCCCTCACGTGTCTCTTTCCCCTCGCTTGTGTCTCTCTCCCCTCTTCCTTTCGGTCCCAATGTTCCCTATTTTCTCGCTCCTTCCCCCATTCCCTCTCACTCCTTCACTCTCTCTCTTCCCTAGGCCTTCACAGTTTTTCTGGTTTTCCCACATTTCCCTCTTTTCCATCTGTTCCCTCGCGTGTCTCTTTCCCCTCGCTTGTGTCTCTCTCCTCTCTTCCTTTCGGTCTCTATTTCCCCCACTTTCTCTCGCCTTCCCCCATTCCCTCTCACTCCTCCACTCTCTCTCTTCCCTCGGCCGTCACGGTTTCTCCGCCTTTCCCACAGCTCCCTCTTTCCTATCTTTTCCCTCGCGTGTGTCTTTCCCCTCGCTTGTGTCTCTCTCCCCTCTTCCTTTCGGTCCCAATGTTCCCTAATTTCTCGCTCCTTCCCCCCTTCCCTCTCACTCCTCCACTCTCTCTCTTCCCTCGGCTGTCACTGTTCTCCGGCTTTCCCACAAATCCCTCTTTTCCATCTGTTCCCTCGCCTTACTCTTTCCCCTCGCCTGTGTCTCTCTCCTCTCTTCCTTCGGTCTCTATTTCCCCCACTTTCTCTCGCCTTCCCCCATTCCCTCTCACTCCTCCACTCTCTCTCTTCCCTTGCCGTCACGGTTTCTCCGGCTTCCCCACATCTCCCTCTTTCCCATCTGTTCCCTCGCGTGTCTCTTTCCCCTCGCCTGTGTCTTTCTCCTCTCTTCCTTTCTGTCTCTATTTCCCCAACTTTGTCTCGCCTTCCCCCATTCCCTCTCCCTCCTCCTCTCTCTCTCTTGCCTCGGCCGTCACGTTGTCTCTGGCTTTCAATCATTTCCCTCTTTCCCATCTTTTCCCTCGCGTGTGTCTTTCCCCTCGCTTGTGTCTCTCTCCCCTCTTCCTTTCGGTCCCAATGTTCCCTAATTTCTCGCTCCTTCCCCCCTTCCCTCTCACTCCTCCACTCTCTCTCTTCCCTCGGCTGTCACTGTTCTCCGGCTTTCCCACAAATCCCTCTTTTCCATCTGTTCCCTCGCCTTACTCTTTCCCCTCGCCTGTGTCTCTCTCCTCTCTTCCTTCGGTCTCTATTTCCCCCACTTTCTCTCGCCTTCCCCCATTCCCTCTCACTCCTCCACTCTCTCTCTTCCCTTGGCCGTCACGGTTTCTCCGGCTTCCCCACATCTCCCTCTTTCCCATCTGTTCCCTCGCGTGTCTCTTTCCCCTCGCCTGTGTCTCTCTCCTCTCTTCCTTTCTGTCTCTATTTCCCCAACTTTGTCTCGCCTTCCCCCATTCCCTCTCCCTCCTCCTCTCTCTCTCTTGCCTCGGCCGTCACGTTGTCTCTGGCTTTCAATCATCTCCCTCTTACCCATCTTTTCCCACGCGTGTCTCTTTCCCCTCGCCAGTGTCTCTCTCCCCTCTTCCTTTCGGTCCCAATATTCCCCATTTTCTCTCGCCTTCCCCCATTCCCTCTCACTCCTCCACTCTCTCTCTTCCCTTGCCGTCACGGTTTCTCTGGCTTTCCCACATTTCCCTCTTTTCCATCGTTTCCCTCACGTGTCTCTTTCCCCTCGCTTGTGTCTCTCTCACCTCTTCCTTTCGGTCCCAATGTTCCCTATTTTCTCGCTCCTTCCCCCATTCCCTCTCACTCCTCCACTGTCTCTCTTCCCTCGGCTGTCACTGTTCTCCGGCTTTCCCACAAATCCCTCTTTTCCATCTGTTCCCTCGCCTTACTCTTTCCCCTCGCCTGTGTCTCTCTCCCCTCTTCCTTTCGGTCCCAATTTTCCCCATTTTCTCGCTCCTTCCCCCATTCCCTCTCACTCCTCCACTCTCTCTCTTCCCTCGGCTGTCACTGTTCTCCGGCTTTCCCACAAATCCCTCTTTTCCATCTGTTCCCTCGCCTTACTCTTTCCCCTCGCCTGTGTCTCTCTCCTCTCTTCCTTCGGTCTCTATTTCCCCCACTTTCTCTCGCCTTCCCCCATTCCCTCTCACTCCTCCACTCTCTCTCTTCCCTTGGCCGTCACGGTTTCTCCGGCTTCCCCACATCTCCCTCTTTCCCATCTGTTCCCTCGCGTGTCTCTTTCCCCTCGCCTGTGTCTTTCTCCTCTCTTCCTTTCTGTCTCTATTTCCCCAACTTTGTCTCGCCTTCCCCCATTCCCTCTCCCTCCTCCTCTCTCTCTCTTGCCTCGGCCGTCACGTTGTCTCTGGCTTTCAATCATCTCCCTCTTACCCATCTTTTCCCACGCGTGTCTCTTTCCCCTCGCCAGTGTCTCTCTCCCCTCTTCCTTTCGGTCCCAATGTTCCCCATTTTCTCTCGCCTTCCCCCATTCCCTCTCACTCCTCCACTCTCTCTCTTCCCTTGCCGTCACGGTTTCTCTGGGTTTCCCACATTTCCCTCTTTTCCATCGTTTCCCTCGCGTATCTCTTTCCCCTCGCTTGTGTCGCTCTCCCCTCTTCCTTTCGGTCCCAATGTTCCCTATTTTCTCGCTCCTTCCCCCATTCCCTCTCACTCCTCCACTCTCTCTCTTCCCTTGCCGTCACGGTTTCTCCGGCTTTCCCACATCTCCCTCTTTCCCATTATTTCCCTCGCGTGTCTCTTTCCCCTCGCCTTTGTCTCTCTCCCCTCTTCCTTTCGGTCCCAATGTTCCCTATTTTCTCGCTCCTTCCCCCCTTCCCTCTCACTCCTCCACTCTCTCTCTTCCTTCGGCTGTCACTGTTCTCCGGCTTTCCCACAAATCCCTCTTTTCCATTATTTCCCTCGCCTTACTCTTTCCCCTCGCCTGTGTCTCTCTCCCCTCTTCCTTTCGGTCCCTATTTTCCCCATTTTCTCTCGCCTTCCCCCATTCCCTCTCACTCCTCCACTCTCTCTCTTCCCTTGGCCGTCACGGTTTCTCCGGCTTCCCCACATCTCCCTCTTTTCCATCTTTTCCCCCACGTGTCTCTTTCCCCTCGCCTGTGTCTCTCTCCTCTCTTCCTTCGGTCTCTATTTCCCCCAATTTCTCTCGCGCCTTCCCCCCTTCCCTCTCACTCCTCCACTCTCTCTCTTCCCTCGGCTGTCACTGTTCTCCGGCTTTCCCACAAATCCCTCTTTTCCATCTGTTCCCTCGCGTGCCTCTTTCCCCTCGCCTGTGTCTCTCTCCTCTCTTCCTTCGGTCTCTATTTCCCCCACTTTCTCTCGCCTTCCCCCATTCCCTCTCACTCCTCCAATCTCTCTCTTCCCTCGGCCGTCACGGTTTCTCCGCATTTCCCACATCTCCCTCTTTCCCATTATTTCCCTCGCGTGTCTCTTTCCCCTCGCCTGTGTCTCTCTCCCCTCTTCCTTTCGGTCCCAATTTTCCCTATTTTCTCGCTCCTTCCCCCCTTCCCTCTCACTCCTCCACTCTCTCTCTTCCCTCGGCTGTCACTGTTCTCCGGCTTTCCCACAAATCCCTCTTTTCCATCTGTTCCCTCGCGTGCCTCTTTCCCCTCGCCTGTGTCTCTCTCCTCTCTTCCTTCGGTCTCTATTTCCCCCACTTTCTCTCGCCTTCCCCCATTCCCTCTCACTCCTCCACTCTCTCTCTTCCCTCGGCCGTCACGGTTTCTCCGCATTTCCCACATCTCCCTCTTTCCCATTATTTCCCTCGCGTGTCTCTTTCCCCTCGCCTGTGTCTCTCTCCCCTCTTCCTTTCGGTCCCCATTTTCCCTATTTTCTCGCTCCTTCCCCCATTCCCTCTCACTCCTCCACTCTCTCTCTTCCCTCGGCTGTCACTGTTCTCCGGCTTTCCCACAAATCCCTCTTTTCCATCTGTTCCCTCGCCTTACTCTTTCCCCTCGCCTGTGTCTCTCTCCCCTCTTTCTTTTCGGTCCCTATTTTCCCCATTTTCTCTTGCCTTCCCCCATTCCCTCTCACTCCTCCACTCTCTCTCTTCCCTTGCCGTCACGGTTTCTCTGGCTTTCCCACATTTCCCTCTTTTCCATCTGTTCCCTCGCCTTACTCTTTCCCCTCGCTTGTGTCTCTCTCCCCTCTTCCTTTCGGTCCCTATTTTCCCCATTTTCTCTCGCCTTCCCCCATTCCCTCTCACTCCTCCACTCTCTCTCTTCCCTTGCCGTCACGGTTTCTCCGGCTTCCCCACATCTCCCTCTTTCCCATCTGTTCCCTCGCGTGTCTCTTTCCCCTCGCCTGTGTCTTTCTCCTCTCTTCCTTTCTGTCTCTATTTCCCCAACTTTGTCTCGCCTTCCCCCATTCCCTCTCCCTCCTCCTCTCTCTCTCTTGCCTCGGCCGTCACGTTGTCTCTGGCTTTCAATCATTTCCCTCTTTCCCATCTTTTCCCTCGCGTGTGTCTTTCCCCTCGCTTGTGTCTCTCTCCCCTCTTCCTTTCGGTCCCAATGTTCCCTAATTTCTCGCTCCTTCCCCCCTTCCCTCTCACTCCTCCACTCTCTCTCTTCCCTCGGCTGTCACTGTTCTCCGGCTTTCCCACAAATCCCTCTTTTCCATCTGTTCCCTCGCCTTACTCTTTCCCCTCGCCTGTGTCTCTCTCCTCTCTTCCTTCGGTCTCTATTTCCCCCACTTTCTCTCGCCTTCCCCCATTCCCTCTCACTCCTCCACTCTCTCTCTTCCCTTGGCCGTCACGGTTTCTCCGGCTTCCCCACATCTCCCTCTTTCCCATCTGTTCCCTCGCGTGTCTCTTTCCCCTCGCCTGTGTCTTTCTCCTCTCTTCCTTTCGGTCCCAATGTTCCCCATTTTCTCTCGCCTTCCCCCATTCCCTCTCACTCCTCCACTCTCTCTCTTCCCTTGCCGTCACGGTTTCTCTGGCTTTCCCACATTTCCCTCTTTTCCATCGTTTCCCTCACGTGTCTCTTTCCCCTCGCTTGTGTCTCTCTCACCTCTTCCTTTCGGTCCCAATGTTCCCTATTTTCTCGCTCCTTCCCCCATTCCCTCTCACTCCTCCACTGTCTCTCTTCCCTCGGCTGTCACTGTTCTCCGGCTTTCCCACAAATCCCTCTTTTCCATCTGTTCCCTCGCCTTACTCTTTCCCCTCGCCTGTGTCTCTCTCCCCTCTTCCTTTCGGTCCCAATTTTCCCCATTTTCTCGCTCCTTCCCCCATTCCCTCTCACTCCTCCACTCTCTCTCTTCCCTCGGCTGTCACTGTTCTCCGGCTTTCCCACAAATCCCTCTTTTCCATCTGTTCCCTCGCCTTACTCTTTCCCCTCGCCTGTGTCTCTCTCCTCTCTTCCTTCGGTCTCTATTTCCCCCACTTTCTCTCGCCTTCCCCCATTCCCTCTCACTCCTCCACTCTCTCTCTTCCCTTGGCCGTCACGGTTTCTCCGGCTTCCCCACATCTCCCTCTTTCCCATCTGTTCCCTCGCCTTACTCTTTCCCCTCGCCTGTGTCTCTCTCCTCTCTTCCTTTCTGTCTCTATTTCCCCAACTTTGTCTCGCCTTCCCCCATTCCCTCTCCCTCCTCCTCTCTCTGTCTTGCCTCGGCCGTCACGTTGTCTCTGGCTTTCAATCATCTCCCTCTTACCCATCTTTTCCCACGCGTGTCTCTTTCCCCTCGCCAGTGTCTCTCTCCCCTCTTCCTTTCGGTCCCAATGTTCCCCATTTTCTCTCGCCTTCCCCCATTCCCTCTCACTCCTCCACTCTCTCTCTTCCCTTGCCGTCACGGTTTCTCTGGGTTTCCCACATTTCCCTCTTTTCCATCGTTTCCCTCGCGTATCTCTTTCCCCTCGCTTGTGTCGCTCTCCCCTCTTCCTTTCGGTCCCAATGTTCCCTATTTTCTCGCTCCTTCCCCCATTCCCTCTCACTCCTCCACTCTCTCTCTTCCCTTGCCGTCACGGTTTCTCCGGCTTTCCCACATCTCCCTCTTTCCCATTATTTCCCTCGCGTGTCTCTTTCCCCTCGCCTTTGTCTCTCTCCCCTCTTCCTTTCGGTCCCAATGTTCTCTATTTGCTCGCTCCTTCCCCCCTTCCCTCTCACTCCTCCACTCTCTCTCTTCCTTCGGCTGTCACTGTTCTCCGGCTTTCCCACAAATCCCTCTTTTCCATTATTTCCCTCGCCTTACTCTTTCCCCTCGGCTGTGTCTCTCTCCCCTCTTCCTTTCGGTCCCTATTTTCCCCATTTTCTCTCGCCTTCCCCCATTCCCTCTCACTCCTCCACTCTCTCTCTTCCCTTGGCCGTCACGGTTTCTCCGGCTTCCCCACATCTCCCTCTTTTCCATCTTTTCCCCCACGTGTCTCTTTCCCCTCGCCTGTGTCTCTCTCCTCTCTTCCTTCGGTCTCTATTTCCCCCAATTTCTCTCGCGCCTTCCCCCCTTCCCTCTCACTCCTCCACTCTCTCTCTTCCCTCGGCTGTCACTGTTCTCCGGCTTTCCCACAAATCCCTCTTTTCCATCTGTTCCCTCGCGTGCCTCTTTTCCCTCGCCTGTGTCTCTCTCCTCTCTTCCTTCGGTCTCTATTTCCCCCACTTTCTCTCGCCTTCCCCCATTCCCTCTCACTCCTCCACTCTCTCTCTTCCCTCGGCCGTCACGGTTTCTCCGCATTTCCCACATCTCCCTCTTTCCCATTATTTCCCTCGCGTGTCTCTTTCCCCTCGCCTGTGTCTCTCTCCCCTCTTCCTTTCGGTCCCCATTTTCCCTATTTTCTCGCTCCTTCCCCCATTCCCTCTCACTCCTCCACTCTCTCTCTTCCCTCGGCTGTCACTGTTCTCCGGCTTTCCCACAAATCCCTCTTTTCCATCTGTTCCCTCGCCTTACTCTTTCCCCTCGCCTGTGTCTCTCTCCCCTCTTTCTTTCGGTCCCTATTTTCCCCATTTTCTCTTGCCTTCCCCCATTCCCTCTCACTCCTCCACTCTCTCTCTTCCCTTGCCGTCACGGTTTCTCTGGCTTTCCCACATTTCCCTCTTTTCCATCTGTTCCCTCGCCTTACTCTTTCCCCTCGCTTGTGTCTCTCTCCCCTCTTCCTTTCGGTCCCTATTTTCCCCATTTTCTCTCGCCTTCCCCCATTCCCTCTCACTCCTCCACTCTCTCTATTCCCTCGGCTGTCACTGTTCTCCGGCTTTCCCACATCTCCCTCTTTCCCATCTGTTCCCTCGCGTGTCTCTTTCCCCTCGCTTGTGTCTCTCTCCCCTCTTCCTTTCGGTCCCTATTTTCCCCATTTTCTCTCGCCTTCCCCCATTCCCTCTCACTCCTCCACTCTCTCTCTTCCCTTGGCCGTCACGGTTTCTCCGGCTTCCCCACATCTCCCTCTTTTCCATCTTTTCCCCCACGTGTCTCTTTCCCCTCGCCTGTGCCTCTCTCCTCTCTTCCTTCGGTCTCTATTTCCCCCACTTTCTCTCGCCTTCCCCCATTCCCTCTCACTCCTCCACTCTCTCTCTTCCCTCGGCTGTCACTGTTCTCCGGCTTTCCCACAAATCCCTCTTTTCCATATGTTCCCTCGCGTGCCTCTTTCCCCTCGCCTGTGTCTCTCTCCTCTCTTCCTTCGGTCTCTATTTCCCCCACTTTCTCTCGCCTTCCCCCATTCCCTCTCACTCCTCCACTCTCTCTCTTCCCTTGGCCGTCACGGTTTCTCCGGCTTCCCCACATCTCCCTCTTTTCCATCGTTTCCCTCGCGTGTCTCTTTCCCCTCGCCTGTGTCTCTCTCCCCTCTTCCTTTCGGTCCCAATGTTCCCTAATTTCTCGCTCCTTCCCCCATTCCCTCTCACTCCTCCACTCTCTTTCTCCCCTCGGCTGTCACTGTTCTCCGGCTTTCCCACAAATCCCTCTTTTCCATCTGTTCCCTCGCCTTACTCTTTCCCCTCGCCTGTGTCTCTCTCCCCTCTTCTTTTCGGTCCCTATTTTCCCCATTTTCTCTCACCTTCCCCCATTCCCTCTCACTCCTCCACTCTCTCTCTTCCCTTGCCGTCACGGTTTCTCTGGTTTTCCCACATTTCCCTCTTTCCCATCTTTTCCTTCACGTGTCTCTTTCCCCTCGCCTGTGTCTCTCTCCCCTCTTCCTTTCGGTCCCAATTTTCCCTATTTTCTCGCTCCTTCCCCCCTTCCCTCTCACTCCTCCACTCTCTCTCTTCCCTCGGCCGTCACGGTTTCTCTGCATTTCCCACATCTCCCTCTTTCCCATCTGTTCCCTCGCGTGTCTCTTTCCCCTCGCCTGTGTCTCTCTCCCCTCTTCCTTTCGGTCCCAATTTTCCCTATTTTCTCGCTCCTTCCCCCCTTCCCTCTCACTCCTCCACTCTCTCTCTTCCCTCGGCTGTCACTGTTCTCCGGCTTTCCCACAAATCCCTCTTTTCCATCTGTTCCCTCGCGTGCCTCTTTCCCCTCGCCTGTGTCTCTCTCCTCTCTTCCTTCGGTCTCTATTTCCCCCACTTTCTCTCGCCTTCCCCCATTCCCTCTCACTCCTCCACTCTCTCTCTTCCCTCGGCTGTCACTGTTCTCCGGCTTTCCCACAAATCCCTCTTTTCCATCTGTTCCCTCGCGTGCCTCTTTCCCCTCGCCTGTGTCTCTCTCCTCTCTTCCTTCGGTCTCTATTTCCCCCACTTTCTCTCGCCTTCCCCCATTCCCTCTCACTCCTCCACTCTCTCTCTTCCCTCGGCCGTCACGGTTTCTCCGCATTTCCCACATCTCCCTCTTTCCCATTATTTCCCTCGCGTGTCTCTTTCCCCTCGCCTGTGTCTCTCTCCCCTCTTCCTTTCGGTCCCAATTTTCCCTATTTTCTCGCTCCTTCCCCCATTCCCTCTCACTCCTCCACTCTCTCTCTTCCCTCGGCTGTCACTGTTCTCCGGCTTTCCCACAAATCCCTCTTTTCCATCTGTTCCCTCGCGTGCCTCTTTCCCCTCGCCTGTGTCTCTCTCCTCTCTTCCTTCGGTCTCTATTTCCCCCACTTTCTCTCGCCTTCCCCCATTCCCTCTCACTCCTCCACTCTCTCTCTTCCCTCGGCCGTCACGGTTTCTCCGCATTTCCCACATCTCCCTCTTTCCCATTATTTCCCTCGCGTGTCTCTTTCCCCTCGCCTGTGTCTCTCTCCCCTCTTCCTTTCGGTCCCCATTTTCCCTATTTTCTCGCTCCTTCCCCCATTCCCTCTCACTCCTCCACTCTCTCTCTTCCCTCGGCTGTCACTGTTCTCCGGCTTTCCCACAAATCCCTCTTTTCCATCTGTTCCCTCGCCTTACTCTTTCCCCTCGCCTGTGTCTCTCTCCCCTCTTCCTTTCGGTCCCTATTTTCCCCATTTTCTCTCGCCTTCCCCCATTCCTTCTCACTCCTCCACTCTCTCTCTTCCCTTGCCGTCACGGTTTCTCTGGCTTTCCCACATCTCCCTCTTTTCCATCGTTTCCCTCGCGTGTCTCTTTCCCCTCGCTAGTGTCTCTCTCCCCTCTTCCTTTCGGTCCCAATGTTCCCTAATTTCTCGCTCCTTCCCCCATTCCCTCTCACTCCTCCACTCTCTTTCTCCCCTCGGCTGTCACTGTTCTCCGGCTTTCCCACAAATCCCTCTTTTCCATCTGTTCCCTCGCCTTACTCTTTCCCCTCGCCTGTGTCTCTCTCCCCTCTTCTTTTCGGTCCCTATTTTCCCCATTTTCTCTCACCTTCCCCCATTCCCTCTCACTCCTCCACTCTCTCTCTTCCCTTGCCGTCACGGTTTCTCTGGTTTTCCCACATCTCCCTCTTTCCCATCTTTTCCCTCTCGTGTCTCTTTCCCCTCGCCTGTGTCTCTCTCCCCTCTTCCTTTCGGTCCCAATTTTCCCTATTTTCTCGCTCCTTCCCCCCTTCCCTCTCACTCCTCCACTCTCTCTCTTCCCTCGGCTGTCACTGTTCTCCGGCTTTCCCACAAATCCCTCTTTTCCATCTGTTCCCTCGCGTGCCTCTTTCCCCTCGCCTGTGTCTCTCTCCTCTCTTCCTTCGGTCTCTATTTCCCCCACTTTCTCTCGCCTTCCCCCATTCCCTCTCACTCCTCCACTCTCTCTCTTCCCTCGGCTGTCACTGTTCTCCGGCTTCCCCACATCTCCCTCTTTTCCATCTGTTCCCTCGCGTGCCTCTTTCCCCTCGCCTGTGTCTCTCTCCTCTCTTCCTTCGGTCTCTATTTCCCCCACTTTCTCTCGCCTTCCCCCATTCCCTCTCACTCCTCCAATCTCTCTCTTCCCTCGGCCGTCACGGTTTCTCCGCATTTCCCACATCTCCCTCTTTCCCATTATTTCCCTCGCGTGTCTCTTTCCCCTCGCCTGTGTCTCTCTCCCCTCTTCCTTTCGGTCCCAATTTTCCCTATTTTCTCGCTCCTTCCCCCCTTCCCTCTCACTCCTCCACTCTCTCTCTTCCCTCGGCTGTCACTGTTCTCCGGCTTTCCCACAAATCCCTCTTTTCCATCTGTTCCCTCGCGTGCCTCTTTCCCCTCGCCTGTGTCTCTCTCCTCTCTTCCTTCGGTCTCTATTTCCCCCACTTTCTCTCGCCTTCCCCCATTCCCTCTCACTCCTCCACTCTCTCTCTTCCCTCGGCCGTCACGGTTTCTCCGCATTTCCCACATCTCCCTCTTTCCCATTATTTCCCTCGCGTGTCTCTTTCCCCTCGCCTGTGTCTCTCTCCCCTCTTCCTTTCGGTCCCCATTTTCCCTATTTTCTCGCTCCTTCCCCCATTCCCTCTCACTCCTCCACTCTCTCTCTTCCCTCGGCTGTCACTGTTCTCCGGCTTTCCCACAAATCCCTCTTTTCCATCTGTTCCCTCGCCTTACTCTTTCCCCTCGCCTGTGTCTCTCTCCCCTCTTTCTTTCGGTCCCTATTTTCCCCATTTTCTCTTGCCTTCCCCCATTCCCTCTCACTCCTCCACTCTCTCTCTTCCCTTGCCGTCACGGTTTCTCTGGCTTTCCCACATTTCCCTCTTTTCCATCTGTTCCCTCGCCTTACTCTTTCCCCTCGCTTGTGTCTCTCTCCCCTCTTCCTTTCGGTCCCTATTTTCCCCATTTTCTCTCGCCTTCCCCCATTCCCTCTCACTCCTCCACTCTCTCTCTTCCCTTGCCGTCACTGTTCTCCGGATTTCCCACAAATCCCTCTTTTCCATCTGCTCCCTCGCGTGTCTCTTTCCCCTCGCTTGTGTCTCTCTCCCCTCTTCCTTTCGGTCCCTATTTTCCCCATTTTCTCTTGCCTTCCCCCATTCCCTCTCACTCCTCCACTCTCTCTCTTCCCTTGCCGTCACGGTTTCTCTGGCTTTCCCACATTTCCCTCTTTTCCATCTGTTCCCTCGCCTTACTCTTTCCCCTCGCTTGTGTCTCTCTCCCCTCTTCCTTTCGGTCCCTATTTTCCCCATTTTCTCTCGCCTTCCCCCATTCCCTCTCACTCCTCCACTCTCTCTCTTCCCTTGCCGTCACGGTTTCTCCGGCTTCCCCACATCTCCCTCTTTCCCATCTGTTCCCTCGCGTGTCTCTTTCCCCTCGCCTGTGTCTCTCTCCTCTCTTCCTTTCTGTCTCTATTTCCCCAACTTTGTCTCGCCTTCCCCCATTCCCTCTCCCTCCTCCTCTCTCTCTCTTGCCTCGGCCGTCACGTTGTCTCTGGCTTTCAATCATTTCCCTCTTTCCCATCTTTTCCCTCGCGTGTGTCTTTCCCCTCGCTTGTGTCTCTCTCCCCTCTTCCTTTCGGTCCCAATGTTCCCTAATTTCTCGCTCCTTCCCCCCTTCCCTCTCACTCCTCCACTCTCTCTCTTCCCTCGGCTGTCACTGTTCTCCGGCTTTCCCACAAATCCCTCTTTTCCATCTGTTCCCTCGCCTTACTCTTTCCCCTCGCCTGTGTCTCTCTCCTCTCTTCCTTCGGTCTCTATTTCCCCCACTTTCTCTCGCCTTCCCCCATTCCCTCTCACTCCTCCACTCTCTCTCTTCCCTTGGCCGTCACGGTTTCTCCGGCTTCCCCACATCTCCCTCTTTCCCATCTGTTCCCTCGCGTGTCTCTTTCCCCTCGCCTGTGTCTTTCTCCTCTCTTCCTTTCTGTCTCTATTTCCCCAACTTTGTCTCGCCTTCCCCCATTCCCTCTCCCTCCTCCTCTCTCTCTCTTGCCTCGGCCGTCACGTTGTCTCTGGCTTTCAATCATCTCCCTCTTACCCATCTTTTCCCACGCGTGTCTCTTTCCCCTCGCCAGTGTCTCTCTCCCCTCTTCCTTTCGGTCCCAATGTTCCCCATTTTCTCTCGCCTTCCCCCATTCCCTCTCACTCCTCCACTCTCTCTCTTCCCTTGCCGTCACGGTTTCTCTGGCTTTCCCACATTTCCCTCTTTTCCATCGTTTCCCTCACGTGTCTCTTTCCCCTCGCTTGTGTCTCTCTCACCTCTTCCTTTCGGTCCCAATGTTCCCTATTTTCTCGCTCCTTCCCCCATTCCCTCTCACTCCTCCACTGTCTCTCTTCCCTCGGCTGTCACTGTTCTCCGGCTTTCCCACAAATCCCTCTTTTCCATCTGTTCCCTCGCCTTACTCTTTCCCCTCGCCTGTGTCTCTCTCCCCTCTTCCTTTCGGTCCCAATTTTCCCCATTTTCTCGCTCCTTCCCCCATTCCCTCTCACTCCTCCACTCTCTCTCTTCCCTCGGCTGTCACTGTTCTCCGGCTTTCCCACAAATCCCTCTTTTCCATCTGTTCCCTCGCCTTACTCTTTCCCCTCGCCTGTGTCTCTCTCCTCTCTTCCTTCGGTCTCTATTTCCCCCACTTTCTCTCGCCTTCCCCCATTCCCTCTCACTCCTCCACTCTCTCTCTTCCCTTGGCCGTCACGGTTTCTCCGGCTTCCCCACATCTCCCTCTTTCCCATCTGTTCCCTCGCGTGTCTCTTTCCCCTCGCCTGTGTCTCTCTCCTCTCTTCCTTTCTGTCTCTATTTCCCCAACTTTGTCTCGCCTTCCCCCATTCCCTCTCCCTCCTCCTCTCTCTGTCTTGCCTCGGCCGTCACGTTGTCTCTGGCTTTCAATCATCTCCCTCTTACCCATCTTTTCCCACGCGTGTCTCTTTCCCCTCGCCAGTGTCTCTCTCCCCTCTTCCTTTCGGTCCCAATGTTCCCCATTTTCTCTCGCCTTCCCCCATTCCCTCTCACTCCTCCACTCTCTCTCTTCCCTTGCCGTCACGGTTTCTCTGGGTTTCCCACATTTCCCTCTTTTCCATCGTTTCCCTCGCGTATCTCTTTCCCCTCGCTTGTGTCGCTCTCCCCTCTTCCTTTCGGTCCCAATGTTCCCTATTTTCTCGCTCCTTCCCCCATTCCCTCTCACTCCTCCACTCTCTCTCTTCCCTTGCCGTCACGGTTTCTCCGGCTTTCCCACATCTCCCTCTTTCCCATTATTTCCCTCGCGTGTCTCTTTCCCCTCGCCTTTGTCTCTCTCCCCTCTTCCTTTCGGTCCCAATGTTCCCTATTTTCTCGCTCCTTCCCCCCTTCCCTCTCACTCCTCCACTCTCTCTCTTCCTTCGGCTGTCACTGTTCTCCGGCTTTCCCACAAATCCCTCTTTTCCATTATTTCCCTCGCCTTACTCTTTCCCCTCGGCTGTGTCTCTCTCCCCTCTTCCTTTCGGTCCCTATTTTCCCCATTTTCTCTCGCCTTCCCCCATTCCCTCTCACTCCTCCACTCTCTCTCTTCCCTTGGCCGTCACGGTTTCTCCGGCTTCCCCACATCTCCCTCTTTTCCATCTTTTCCCCCACGTGTCTCTTTCCCCTCGCCTGTGTCTCTCTCCTCTCTTCCTTCGGTCTCTATTTCCCCCAATTTCTCTCGCGCCTTCCCCCCTTCCCTCTCACTCCTCCACTCTCTCTCTTCCCTCGGCTGTCACTGTTCTCCGGCTTTCCCACAAATCCCTCTTTTCCATCTGTTCCCTCGCGTGCCTCTTTTCCCTCGCCTGTGTCTCTCTCCTCTCTTCCTTCGGTCTCTATTTCCCCCACTTTCTCTCGCCTTCCCCCATTCCCTCTCACTCCTCCACTCTCTCTCTTCCCTCGGCCGTCACGGTTTCTCCGCATTTCCCACATCTCCCTCTTTCCCATTATTTCCCTCGCGTGTCTCTTTCCCCTCGCCTGTGTCTCTCTCCCCTCTTCCTTTCGGTCCCCATTTTCCCTATTTTCTCGCTCCTTCCCCCATTCCCTCTCACTCCTCCACTCTCTCTCTTCCCTCGGCTGTCACTGTTCTCCGGCTTTCCCACAAATCCCTCTTTTCCATCTGTTCCCTCGCCTTACTCTTTCCCCTCGCCTGTGTCTCTCTCCCCTCTTTCTTTCGGTCCCTATTTTCCCCATTTTCTCTTGCCTTCCCCCATTCCCTCTCACTCCTCCACTCTCTCTCTTCCCTTGCCGTCACGGTTTCTCTGGCTTTCCCACATTTCCCTCTTTTCCATCTGTTCCCTCGCCTTACTCTTTCCCCTCGCTTGTGTCTCTCTCCCCTCTTCCTTTCGGTCCCTATTTTCCCCATTTTCTCTCGCCTTCCCCCATTCCCTCTCACTCCTCCACTCTCTCTATTCCCTCGGCTGTCACTGTTCTCCGGCTTTCCCACATCTCCCTCTTTCCCATCTGTTCCCTCGCGTGTCTCTTTCCCCTCGCTTGTGTCTCTCTCCCCTCTTCCTTTCGGTCCCTATTTTCCCCATTTTCTCTCGCCTTCCCCCATTCCCTCTCACTCCTCCACTCTCTCTCTTCCCTTGGCCGTCACGGTTTCTCCGGCTTCCCCACATCTCCCTCTTTTCCATCTTTTCCCCCACGTGTCTCTTTCCCCTCGCCTGTGCCTCTCTCCTCTCTTCCTTCGGTCTCTATTTCCCCCACTTTCTCTCGCCTTCCCCCATTCCCTCTCACTCCTCCACTCTCTCTCTTCCCTCGGCTGTCACTGTTCTCCGGCTTTCCCACAAATCCCTCTTTTCCATATGTTCCCTCGCGTGCCTCTTTCCCCTCGCCTGTGTCTCTCTCCTCTCTTCCTTCGGTCTCTATTTCCCCCACTTTCTCTCGCCTTCCCCCATTCCCTCTCACTCCTCCACTCTCTCTCTTCCCTTGGCCGTCACGGTTTCTCCGGCTTCCCCACATCTCCCTCTTTTCCATCGTTTCCCTCGCGTGTCTCTTTCCCCTCGCCTGTGTCTCTCTCCCCTCTTCCTTTCGGTCCCAATGTTCCCTAATTTCTCGCTCCTTCCCCCATTCCCTCTCACTCCTCCACTCTCTTTCTCCCCTCGGCTGTCACTGTTCTCCGGCTTTCCCACAAATCCCTCTTTTCCATCTGTTCCCTCGCCTTACTCTTTCCCCTCGCCTGTGTCTCTCTCCCCTCTTCCTTTCGGTCCCTATTTTCCCCATTTTCTCTCGCCTTCCCCCATTCCCTCTCACTCCTCCACTCTCTCTCTTCCCTTGCCGTCACGGTTTCTCTGGTTTTCCCACATTTCCCTCTTTCCCATCTTTTCCTTCACGTGTCTCTTTCCCCTCGCCTGTGTCTCTCTCCCCTCTTCCTTTCGGTCCCAATTTTCCCTATTTTCTCGCTCCTTCCCCCCTTCCCTCTCACTCCTCCACTCTCTCTCTTCCCTCGGCCGTCACGGTTTCTCTGCATTTCCCACATCTCCCTCTTTCCCATCTGTTCCCTCGCGTGTCTCTTTCCCCTCGCCTGTGTCTCTCTCCCCTCTTCCTTTCGGTCCCAATTTTCCCTATTTTCTCGCTCCTTCCCCCCTTCCCTCTCACTCCTCCACTCTCTCTCTTCCCTCGGCTGTCACTGTTCTCCGGCTTTCCCACAAATCCCTCTTTTCCATCTGTTCCCTCGCGTGCCTCTTTCCCCTCGCCTGTGTCTCTCTCCTCTCTTCCTTCGGTCTCTATTTCCCCCACTTTCTCTCGCCTTCCCCCATTCCCTCTCACTCCTCCACTCTCTCTCTTCCCTCGGCTGTCACTGTTCTCCGGCTTTCCCACAAATCCCTCTTTTCCATCTGTTCCCTCGCGTGCCTCTTTCCCCTCGCCTGTGTCTCTCTCCTCTCTTCCTTCGGTCTCTATTTCCCCCACTTTCTCTCGCCTTCCCCCATTCCCTCTCACTCCTCCACTCTCTCTCTTCCCTCGGCCGTCACGGTTTCTCCGCATTTCCCACATCTCCCTCTTTCCCATTATTTCCCTCGCGTGTCTCTTTCCCCTCGCCTGTGTCTCTCTCCCCTCTTCCTTTCGGTCCCAATTTTCCCTATTTTCTCGCTCCTTCCCCCATTCCCTCTCACTCCTCCACTCTCTCTCTTCCCTCGGCTGTCACTGTTCTCCGGCTTTCCCACAAATCCCTCTTTTCCATCTGTTCCCTCGCGTGCCTCTTTCCCCTCGCCTGTGTCTCTCTCCTCTCTTCCTTCGGTCTCTATTTCCCCCACTTTCTCTCGCCTTCCCCCATTCCCTCTCACTCCTCCACTCTCTCTCTTCCCTCGGCCGTCACGGTTTCTCCGCATTTCCCACATCTCCCTCTTTCCCATTATTTCCCTCGCGTGTCTCTTTCCCCTCGCCTGTGTCTCTCTCCCCTCTTCCTTTCGGTCCCCATTTTCCCTATTTTCTCGCTCCTTCCCCCATTCCCTCTCACTCCTCCACTCTCTCTCTTCCCTCGGCTGTCACTGTTCTCCGGCTTTCCCACAAATCCCTCTTTTCCATCTGTTCCCTCGCCTTACTCTTTCCCCTCGGCTGTGTCTCTCTCCCCTCTTCCTTTCGGTCCCTATTTTCCCCATTTTCTCTCGCCTTCCCCCATTCCTTCTCACTCCTCCACTCTCTCTCTTCCCTTGCCGTCACGGTTTCTCTGGCTTTCCCACATCTCCCTCTTTTCCATCGTTTCCCTCGCGTGTCTCTTTCCCCTCGCTAGTGTCTCTCTCCCCTCTTCCTTTCGGTCCCAATGTTCCCTAATTTCTCGCTCCTTCCCCCATTCCCTCTCACTCCTCCACTCTCTTTCTCCCCTCGGCTGTCACTGTTCTCCGGCTTTCCCACAAATCCCTCTTTTCCATCTGTTCCCTCGCCTTACTCTTTCCCCTCGCCTGTGTCTCTCTCCCCTCTTCTTTTCGGTCCCTATTTTCCCCATTTTCTCTCACCTTCCCCCATTCCCTCTCACTCCTCCACTCTCTCTCTTCCCTTGCCGTCACGGTTTCTCTGGTTTTCCCACATCTCCCTCTTTCCCATCTTTTCCCTCTCGTGTCTCTTTCCCCTCGCCTGTGTCTCTCTCCCCTCTTCCTTTCGGTC